>NC_079209.1:0-600000 GCF_026745355.1 Beta vulgaris subsp. vulgaris | reverse complement strand
TTCCCTTATATAATAGAGATATGTCATGTGATTTTTATGAAAAAGGCTTTTTGTATTATACTTCTTTCATTTCGTTTTAAATGCAACAAAAGAATATTTATATCTCATAAATAATGACCCTTTGTTGCATTTAAAACGAAACAGAGGAAGTAAATAGTTTGAAAAATCCAATCATGGATGAATTTATAACAATTTTAGGAAAAGCTTTAATTTTGAAAACTTGATATACTTCCTCCGTTTCGTTTTAAATACAACAAATGAATATTTTATATCTCGTAAATAATATCTATTTGTTGTATTTAAAACGACGAAACGGATGAAATATAAAACAATTGCTTTTTGGATCAAGAGAGTAGTCGGTACTTTTATTGCTTTATATAATGTCTCTCAAAAGTTACCCATGTGATTTCATAGAGGCCACGCCATTTACTTTTATTGCTTGATTTGTGTGGTATTTAGAAGTATGACAAGCAAAAAGTTAAGGGTATGTTTAACGCATAGTCTGGAGGAAAGTCTTACAAGAAGTTTTATAGTCTTGACAAAGACTCAGCGATATTCATCAAATATAATGGGGATAGTCTTGGGGTGGGTTTGGATAATCAAGACTCCACCCAAGACTATTGATATGGGACCCATATTTTCTAGGCCACCAAAAACTGACACGTGTCTTTTATTTTTTTTCTCTTTGTAAAAATCTGTCATATGTTAAAATTTTGGTAGAGAGTATGGATAGAGTATGAGGGATAATGTGTAAAACTGGAATGAGTCTGAAGTGAGTTTGGAAAGTAAAAAGTAGGTAAAAATTAGTGGAAAGCTGATATGACACAGTCTGAAGTTTAGGTTTGGGTCTGAGGGATAAACACACCCTAAGATACAAAAGGAGTGATTTCTTACACTAAAGTTGTTTTTTTCTTGCACCTTGAACCAAGTAGTATAGAAAGCGAAAATGATGTAGTATTAATATTATATTTATTAATAGGGTTTTTTGTGTGGAAGTACCAATTAAAATAGGGTTTTGTGGTGAAACACTACTTAAATTTTTTTTGGAAGGAACGACCAATTAAAATACTTTCGTTGGCAACTTAACACCACATTATGATTTTCAGGCCAAATTGTCAACTCTCTGGTGCTGACAATTTTTTTCCCTCCAAAACCTCGTTTTTTTTTTCCCTTCTTACGATTTGGAAGCCCTAATTCTCACGCCTCAAAAAGTTCCCACTGTATGTCGCCAATAAATACAATAACGATTGAAGTTCTACTTAATTAGTCAGAAAAAAAACAATAGTTAATGAAATAATAAAATCTAAACGATAGTACGCTCAGCAACACGAGCCAAAGACTTAAGGTCAAATTCCACCGTAGTATGTTAAAAGTATAGTCCACATGTGAGTTAGGAATAATTTGTCCCACATTGAAAAACTAGAGAGAGTGTGACTAACATATAAGCTTAATGAGTTACTCCTCCTATTGCCAATTGGTTTTAGGATGGAACTTCATATGAGCTTGTGTATGGTCACTCTCTTCTCCGATGTGGGCTGGTGTGTTAGGCCCAATGAAGTTTGTCATGGTATCAGAGCGGGAATTTTCTTGGCTCATTCTGATTTAGTCTCGAAATTTTGATTTTCGTCATTTGAAACCAAATAGAATTATCTTCATTTTCGTCAGTTTGTCTTCGTTTTTTCGTTAAATCTTCTTCATCCAGTGTCATTAAAACATTGGATTGAACAATTATTGATTCTTGAAATTTTTCCCAAATTCTAGGGTTTCTCGAAAATTTTGACGAATCATTATGGCAATTTGGTTAGTGTTTTCATGTGGTTTAATGGATGTTTCTTGAAGATTTTCAAGCAAAATTTTAAGAGTTTCATATTTTCTGGGTAATTATTGCTTGATTTGTGTGATAATTAGAAATGTGACAGGCAAAAAGGTAAGATACAAAAGATGTATATCAAAAATAGCTATAACATATTTTTGGTGTTTCTTATAGTAAAGTTGTTCGATATTGGACCGGTCAATCCAACTAGTATATAAAGAGAGAAATTATATAGTATTAATATTATAATATATTAATATAGACAATGACAAAAGTTCTACTTTTCAATAATAAAACTTAACAAGCCCTAACATATCAAAGCTTACACTTTGCCAAAAACAAAAGTGATAATTTGCCAAAACCACAATAGCTATCAAAATTCTACGTAGCTAGAAAAAAAGTAATACTTCATCTGTTTCATTTTAAATGTAATAAAGGGGTATTATTTATAAGACATAAAATATTCATTTATTACATTTAAAACGAAACGGAGGAAGTAGTAAATAAAATAATAGAAACTAGACAATGATACGCTCGGCAATACGAGCCAAAGACTTAAGATCAAGTCCTACCATAGTATCAACAAAATAACGAGTATCCTCCTCGTTACTATCTTTAGGTACATCCACTTTATACGTCTCCGTAACAATTGTCCTCCTTCCCGCTCTTAATAGAGAAATGGTTCCTTGGTAGTTAGCAAGGCGATGACTACGATCACCACCAACGAGGCTAAACACCATAACGTGCAACTCGTCGTTAAGCACGTCGAGCCTCTCGATGCTCGTGGTCGCCGGGAATCCGGTGGAATGGATTATATTACGGAAGGATCCTAGAGTGTTTAACGAAGAACGAGAAGAAGATGATCTAATAAACATCTTGTATGCTTTGGGGTTGTGGAATTGACGTATTATAGACCATACTATTTCAAGTGGTGCGTTTATTGCTTGTTCTACGCTAAAATGACACTTCATTGAAGGTATGAAGATATTTATTATTTTTGATGGTGCGGCTAATTCGGGGATAATTATGGTCATATGATGCAACTTTTTTTTTTGTTTGTTTGATTTGTAAGTCCTAAAGTTTGTGCTACTTTTGATTGAAATTGTAACAATATGTGTTGTATTTATAGTTGCAAAACAGGTCTAGGAGACCCATACGATTATACGAAGCGGTTAAAGACATTGCGGACTTGCGGTGCATATATGATATATGTATATTATAGTCGGAATTGCGAGATCGTCTCGGTACCCTAAATTTATATATTAATGGAGCAATATCTTAAAAAGCATCCTGTTTCATAAAGTACATTGGAGTGGAGTACAAGCGTATATGAAGCTGCTAAAATATCAAGTCGGTGAGAATGAAAGAGTCATGGAAGATATTTGAAAAAAGTCTTATCTCATCTAAGATCAAATGCACCAAAAATTTGGATCTTAGTGTGACCTAATGAAATTTGATCATAGTGACTAGCGATGGCAGTGGGTAATGGACCCTATCCGGATTCGTGGATCCAGATTCATTTTTGATGGATCTGGAATCTGAATCCTCAAATTTTGGACCCTATGGATCTGGATAAGATTTGGATCCTCTTTGAAAAAACGAATATGGACCAGGTCCTAAATTATTACCCAGATCCAGATTCGTTTACCCAATTTTTATAATATTATTATAATTGATATTATATTTTGATAATATTATAATATTAGTTATTACATGTAAAACGGATTTTGGCTTGAATTTCGGATTATTATTCTAATTATTGTGTGATTTTTGTGCGAATTTACATTAAGTTCGAAAATTGGGTTGATAACTAATCTACAGTTTGATAATTGAGTAGTTGTAAGTAGTTTCAACTTGCAATGGTTATTTTTCAAAATCTAAATGTATTTTTTGGTTAATATTAGATGACTTTATTATTTAAAATCTTTAATTATTGTGAAAATTAGGTTAGTCTGAAGACAAGAGGCAAGGATCCGTTTAGGACTCGGATCCATACGGATCAGGATCTTTATTCTTATTACCCAGTGGATCCGGGTAGAATATGGATCCTTGCCTAAAAAACGGATCTGGATCCTAGATGACCTTATCCAGATCCTAGCCATTGCCATCTCTAAAATTAGTGATTAGTGAGATAAAATTTAAAATATTGTCATGAGAATTTTAAGTTAATAGAACGTTGACGGATGTTTTTAACATTCTTGAGATTAGGGTTTTATCAAGCTAGTCAAGTGATGATGAGCTTGAATAGGCATATAACAGATATATGTAGATTTGATATCGAACAAGTTGCTTGTTACATAGTACTCCTCATATTGGTACCAAACAAAACTATGTGTTTGCATTTGACACACAAAAAAAAGAAAAGATTATATTGATAAGGAAAATACAAATACTACTCAAACCTCTTTTAAATTCTACCACTTTAATACCAATATATATCAATTGGAAGAGGTTTGCATACCTTGAATTTTTTTTAGTTTTAATCTGTACTAAATGCTCTATATGCAACAACATTCATTACCAATATGGAAAAGAGCTGGTGTGCATTATTATTGTACTACAAGCGAATTACCAATAATATGGGGAGATTTTGAGTCTGGTCCTAACATTTCTATCCTGCAAGCTGAAGCTTGGGGTCTTAAGGAAGGCCTTAGTGCGGCTTTGTCGCTTAATATTTCTAATCTAGAGATTGAAGGCGATAATCTCGCTGTTATTAATGTTGTTAGGAAAATCTGGAAAGTCCCCTGGGAAATTAATAATATCATTTTAGATGTCAATGCTAATCTGCTTAAATTTGATAATTTTCAGGTTCATCATTGTTTTCGGGAAGCAAACAAGACAGCGGACCTTATGGCGCATCAGGGACACTCTCACTCGGATCTCGCCTATAATTATCCTCCTTATGATATTGATTTTTCTCTTTTCATCCGCAATAATGTTTTAGGTTGGCCCCCTAATTGAAGGGTCTTCCTAAGTTTTCTCTCCTTATCAAAAAAAAAAAAAAAAAAAAAAAAAAAGGGAAGATTTTGAATGCATTTATCATACATTCGAGTATATCATACACATAATACACCCAAAAATATATTTCATTTAAACTCTCACAGTTGAGCGAATTTGTGTATTGGGAAATTTCAAATCAACCATGATGTATACAAAAATATCTTTATATATACTATGCACATCTCTCACGGTAATACCTTTTAAAAGGTAGATTGCGTAGTTTCGGATTTGGGCAATATGCATATGCTGAGATGAAGTATTGTTAATTGGTTTCAAAAGTGGATAGATACGGCCATACGAGCGTCGTCATGTGGACTATCTCCTCAAGAGTCATGGGAATCAGTATTTAAGGGCAACTTCAATTTTGCAGAAATAGGTGGAAGACAGCATTGATACGTTGCTAGAACACTGACCACAAATAGGACAATTGCGATTTCGCACTTTTTTTTTTAATTATAGATGGTTAGATGAAGAGCCCTATCATACCAAAACTTCTCGCAAGTTAATTCGATATGGGGTTTGCGGGCAGACACTTTGAGTGTATGGAGAATGGCAAGGGGAAATTCTCTCCCAAACAGCCCCTAATGGTGAGTTCACAAACATTTAGATTAACAGTTTAAAGTACGATACCCTTTACGTTTTTGTTTTGTATTGTACGTCTTGTTTTTTCTGTTGAATTGAATCGAATTAAATAGTATCACGGCGAACTCCTCCTTTTAGACTAGCTTTTGGAGGGAACATAATCCTATATAAATCCCTAAGAGCCCCCCATATGACCGACATGGGGCTCAAGTCTCATACATTGCAAAGGTACATTAACATCGTCGGAATGAATGAGACGGTCTCACTCAAGTTTCTTACTATATATACATAAATATTATTTTGATGATATTAAACCAAAAAATATTTTTAATTCATATATCTCCTTCTGTTCTTTGTAAAACCTTACATGTAAGGGATACACATATGTTAACATATGGAGTCCGTTTTTGAATAGACGGTCTCACGCTAGTGTTAACGTGAGACCAGCTGATATCATGCTGACATTACACGTGTGCATCAAACCAGCAGCGAAATTAGTTAAGCGGTTAGACCTTTTAGTTATGCTAACCTTAAATTGCTTCTGGATGAATTAGTTAATCGGTGAAATATCTTAGTTAAGCGTTGAGTTATATTAGTTAATCATTGAAGTATATTAGTTATATCATAGAAACAATATTATAACGCATTTTACTAATAACTATTAACCTTACAAATATAACAATTAATCCAGAACCACAACTATAACTAATAATATGAAAACTACAACTAACAACATGTAAACAATTACTAATAACTAAAAACCATAACTACTATTAACCTTACAAATATAACAATTTATCCAGAATCATAACTATAACTAATAACATGAAAGCTATAACTAGACCTGGTTATTGGGCGGGGTGAGTCAGGATCAGTGCGGGTCGGAAGCAAGCCGGATCATAAGATAGTCGCCTCGTAAAGAGTTGTACCGGGTCGGACCAAATGGTTAGCGGATCGATAATGGGCGTGTCAGTAAACGAGCAAGAAAAAAAAGGAACAAAGAGAGCCAAAAGTGAGTTTTAATGAATGTGAATCCGAAAATGTAATTGTTTTTACAAAACCTATTTTATTTTTCAAAATTATTGAGTTTTTTTGTTGTCCCTAAAGCCCTATTCAATAAAAGCCCTATAAATTTAATTTGTTCATAACCCTTTAGCCATTGGGCTATCCTATCCAATAATCAGGTCTAGTTATAATTAATAACCTATAAACACTAACTAATAACTAAAATTGTAACTATTAACCTTACAAATATAACTATTTACCCAAATGCATAACTATTTATCTGAAAACGATAACTAATCACCGAAAAACCATAACTATTGGCCTGAAAAAATGCAACTTTCTACCTAAAAGTTGTAGCTCATAATAAGAGATTCATTAGAGTTTAGACCTATTGATAGAGGGAAACAAAGAGCTTTAGAACTTCTCATCATCAACATTGAAAAAGTTGTGGAAAAGGACGTTATATAGTTGAAAGTTTTATATGTTCAAAAAAGAAAGAAAAACAAAGAGATGTAGGCTTTAGAAAAAAAATGGAAGTTGGTGGAGGAGAGGCAAATGGCAGTGTAGAGGAGAGAGAAACACGAGTTGGTAGAAGAGAGTGACATAAGAGATGAAAATTAGAAGAAAATGTAAATTAAAGGCGAAATGAGATGATTTTACTAGCAAACTAATAGGTTCAAGCGCTTAACTAATACAATTCAACGCTTAACTAATATAATTCAGCGCTTAGCTAATTCATCCAAAACTTTTAAGATCAGCTTAACTAATAGATTCAAGTGCTTAACTAATATTACTGTTATTACGATGTACACATATAATGTGAACATGACATCAGTTGATATCATGTGAACACTAATGTAAAACTCAATTTCAGAAGGTAATTAATATTCTTTAGGATTTTTTTATTCTTTACTTCTTAAAACTGTCTGGGGAATGATAGGCTCGTGGGGTGCCAAGACCAAATTAAATACAAGCCACGGATATAGATGATATAACATATAAGCAAGTCTTATGGACCCTCCCTCCACACCTCACATGGTTTCCACTAATTGCTGCCATATGCATTTTGCATCACTTGGTTAATGGGTAGGGCCGTTTTATGATAAGACATTAGCCAAGATAGCAAGCACAATCAGTCAAAAATTATAGTGAAGACATTAAGAGGAAATAGGCTATGTTTACGCATCAGATACCATTTTCTAAGTAGAAATAGTAATAGATAAATCAAATGATATATGCAATTTTTAAGATTACGAAAAAACACATTATATACAGTTTTTATAATAGAATTATTTGGAGGATTTATCACATAATCACGCGTTAATCGAATTAATTAATGCTTATTTATAGCATAATATTTTCAGTTTTAGTTAATCATATGCAGCCTTACCATTTTGGTCACAAATAATTAAAAATAATTATGAGCTAAAAGTATAAAAGTTCATAATTTAAAAATACACTTTTTTCACCACATACCCCAAAATTAGAGGTTAGGGTTAGTTAGGAGTTAGGTTTTAGGATTTTATTAGGTTAATTAGGGTTTAGTTAGGTTAGTTAGGGTTTAATTATGAGTTGATTATGGTTAAGACTAATGGTCGTTAACGCCGTTAGTCATTAACGATATTTGGGTATATTTACATAAAAACGAGGGGTAATTGGTGAATTTTGAAAACATGAGGAGTACCTGGTGAATTTTTTGAAAACTCAGTGGTATTTGGTGAATAAACCGTTAAAAGATTCAAATACATTCAACAACATCTTAATTACTACTCCTTGCGTCCCATAATATAGTGTTTATTTCTCATTTTTTACGAAAATTAAGGAAAATGGAAGAAGTAGTGCTTTCTTGGTACCTTTGCCTAGGAACTAACTCTTTACTTTTTTTTCTTTTAAATTAAAATAAAAAAGCAATAAATGTTCATTGAAATTGTGTAAAACAATGAATAAGAGCACATATTTTAAAGAAACGTAGGGGTATTTTGAAAAGTTTATGTAGAAATGAAGGATAATTTAGTCCAAATAAATTGATAAAAAAGAAAACAAACACAACACTTCAGGACACCCTAAAAGGAATGTGAGCACTATATTATGGAACGAAGGGAGTAATATTTGATTTCGCTCATATTAGTACAAAAATTCATTCATATAATTACTACATAGATCAATGTACAAATCACAATGATGCACTAGAAAACAAATTGAGGGAATACTATTTACCAACTTTTGTATAAACAACTAAGTAGTACTTTTTTTTGAAAGAGAAATTTTATTAATTGAAGGCCAAATGACATCTACAATAGATATTAAAGAAAAACAAGATACAATTAAACAAGGTTAAATCAAATTCGTCTTCGAAGAACTATAACGAACCAGATCGAGTAATACAACGCAACCTCCTTGTATTTGCTGAATCAAGCAGCTATTGATGAGAAAGTCTATCATTCTAACATAATTTGAGAAGAGCATTCTTGATCGAGCCATGTTAACCGCGTCTGAGATTTCAATACCTTCATGTTGAGTCTCGAACTTCAACCATTAAGAATATTTCTCATACCTAAAAACAAAAAAAATCACACTCACGCAACTCCCATAGGAGAGAAAGAGATCTCCACAACAAAGACTAAAAACCCATAATAGGATTTGAAGAAATCTCATGAAGAGATTTTCACATTTTAGTTATCAGTTTTCAAAATCATCATGTTTCTAATAAATTTGACTTTTTTTTTCTTTATATATAGAACATAATCATATGACTTTCGAATATAAGAAGCCAAAAAACTGATAACACTAACAAGAAACGAGCTCTTAGTTGAGTTGAACTCGATTATGTCTCTATATTTACTTCTCTAGTGGTTATCTATGGTTGATTATTTCTAACGAATTTGCGATATTGGACTAGATGGACCCTCCGATGTACTGGGCATTAAATGAATTTAGAACTAGTGAGTGTCCCAGGCGATGTCCCGGGTTGTTTCTTTCCGTAAATTTTTGTTTTGTGAGGAAAAAATTGACGTCATAATTTGAAGAATACAAGAAATTGGAGTAAGAGTTTATGTCTATGATAGTCAATTACATTACCATTAATGTGTTAGTTATCTAAATACTTGTGTAATCTTTTAATGTAATATAATTACAGACCTTATCATATTTTGTTTTAAAATATTAAACAATGATGTTATGTTGGATCAATGGTTAAGCTTTCACTTTACCTTTCAAAGGTCATGTGTTCGATACCTTCTAACCACAAAACATTATATTTTTAGTTGAGGGGTTTGACATGAAAATAGAGCATTAGAGGAGAGTGCCATATAGCACATACACATTCTTATGAACGCCTTTTAATATATTAGTACTAGAATTTTTTGCACGCGATGCGTGCTTGAATTTTTTTCGAACATAAACTCAATTTTCTTCGGCATAAGAGTCAAAATTTGAACATTAGACATACGAAGTATAATTGTTTTTAGTTGCAAAATTTGATTGGTTTAGTTTCTGTCACTTAAGTCTCTCACCATTCTTTTTGTTTTATTTTTTTTTTACTTTTCAAAGTTAAATTCTATGAATAAAATAGAAAATTTTTGAATTTATTTATAATTTCTAATATTATAATTTTTTAGTTGATTTTTGAATTAAGTACAGTACTTCATAAATTGTAAAGAAAGTAGACACTTTGATTTCAAGTCAATTTTTTCATAGGTTGTAGTTTGCAAGTGAATTTTTAAGTTTTTCTAAAGTTTTCTCATTTTAGTGATTTGCATAACGTAAATTATGCAATTTTATGATTTTAGTTGAGTTGTGAGTGATTATTATAATTATATTTTTGATATTTTTGTTTGAAGCCCCTTTGATTTGTAAGTAAATTTGTAATTTAGAATGGGAAGGGGGTAAGATAGTTTCTTCATTCGCGGACACCATAGCTCCCCCTTCCCTTATATAATAGAGATAAATTATTGACATCTTTTCAAATCATTTAGTACTACAGACTTCTTACTTTTTCTGCATGAAATGAGGTTAGATCAACATTCCAGGTCTCCTCCTCATGTCATCATCTAGGTTTTAAATTCTACCAATAACGACTCTGCTGGATATTCCAAATTTGTGTATATATATATTATATGCATGTTGATAGAGTATAGATTTATTCCTAGGACCTCAATCGTGATAGAGTATAGATCTATTCCTGGGGGCTCAATCAAAAGTTTAAGCTAATGATTGAGATCCCAGGAATAGATCTATACTTTATCACATGTATATGTATATATGTATATGTAAGGAGTATTCTAGTGTGATCTTACTCCCTATATATATATATATATATATATTACCTATAGGTATTAAGGTATATATACATATATATTCTTTTTGTATTAATTGTTTGTGTACCTCTCATTTTCTTTTCCATAGATAGTCAGATATCAAGATGAAGTCACATTCACACGGCTTTTATAAGAATTTTGTTTAATAAACTAAGACAAAATGCATTCTAAAAATAAAAGTGGGACAAACATAATATATATATTGAGGTGGGAGAATATTAGTATTAATAATATTAAAGTATAATATTTAATTATTTATTTATGCATGACCGTATTAATTGATTCATGAGTATAAGATAATTTTTTTTTAATTGAGTATTAGATAGCGAACTCAATCCTCGACTTTCATAACAAGTCAATCACAATTCACCATGTTATTAGCCTAGATCAGTTGAAACAGTTATACCTTCTACACTACTGAAAATTGCTTGTGTCAAAATTTTGGATAATATAACTATGTAAGCTGATACTATTAAACTAAATAATAGAACCTCCTCTAACTCACCATCACATTGAGCAGCAAGTAATCCTCTAATAATGTTGGTATCATCTTCGATTCTAGAGGTTCTCGAATCGAGTAATCGAATTTCACCCCTTACAAGAGGATCCTCAATTCATATATACTTGTAAGAAATTTCAACTTACGGATCAATTTTTTTTACCATATATAGTAGTAACATTAAACCACAGTTTATCTACCTTGAATCCAATGGAAAAATAAATTAGAAATAAAATGGAAAAAGTTTCAAACCTCAATAGGTGCCTCATTGAGTCTAGTGGTACCAAAGTCCACCTCCCACAGAATAGACTAGGGTCCAAAACCTTAGGGTAATTTTTTTTTGTTGCAAGTGAGGGTGGTTTATAATTTGGGCCTTAGGCTCCCAAGGGGATTCTTTAAAGTTAAACCTAACTAGTCCTATATACACACGATGCTTATGAAAATAAATAAAAGGTCAATTACATAATAATATATACGAAAAATTATTCATAAAGTCCATTGTATATTTTTCTTCTGTTTTTTGAAAGCCAATAAATCAAGGATAACGTTAATATTTTGTTAATTGAGAATATAATGGTTAAAGATGGTGAATTTATATATTACTTAATTTTGCCATTTTTGATGTGCGCAAACCGGAAAATCATTACGGTATTGTTAACGTAAACATGGCCCACGAGCTATTCTACTATTGTCAAAGGTTAATCACCTATTATGGATTAGTTGTGTGGATAGGTGTTTAATACAGGAATTCAATATAACTAGTTATTGTACACGTAACCTTTACATATATAAGAGTATTTATATATATAAATTGTATTTTGTTTATTTGAATATCTTTCGAATGAGCAATGATAAATTTTGTTTTTGATGCTGGTAGGTAGAATTGGCAAATAGGTTAGATTCCATTTTTGTAAGCTTCATATATCATCAAACCTTTTTTAGATTTTTATTTTCCAAAATTGGATTCCGTTTTTTCTTCTTCGAATTAGCTCCAAATTGAATTGACTTATTCTATGAGATATGCCGGTCTTTATTTTATTATCTCATATATCCTAATTTAAATAGATCGATTAATACTCACCAAATAACCGCTCCTCCTCTCTCTCTTTCCTCTCTAAAACCCTAGCCTCTCCTACCCATTCTTCATCAGTTAGGGGTTGTCGTGTATAATTTCATCTATGATAAGCCCCTTTCCCTCCTTTATTTTCAATTTTTAGTTCATTTTCTTGTCTTTATGCACGCTATGCAACAATATTTTGGGAATAACAATTACTCACTAATAAAACAAACCAAAAAACGAAAGTTCGTATCTAAGTTTGATATACTTACAAATTGTATTTAAAAACGAAACCCTAGCCTCCATTTTGTGAATAAGAAAGATTGATATACTTACAAATTGTATTTAAAAACATATTAATAAATAAGAATAAGTAATGAAATTGCATCTCTAACTAATATTTTTTTTTGTCAAAACTCCAAAAAATCTCATGAACTATGACAAAAAGAGAGAGAAATTAGATAATGCATTCTTTTTTCTTTATCTTCAATTCTCAGCTACGTACTCTCCTAATTCCTAAACCCATCTCTCAATTTCAAGCAATTCTTTTTCCCTCTCTATAATTGAAACAATGCAGTCGTCACTTTTGTCTCCTTTTCATCATCTTGCTCAATTTCTTTCAAATCAAAGCACACACTCGATTATCATTTTTAGCTAAACTTCTGAATCTCAATGAGAATCTTTGCTTCTGTGGACTTCAAAGAGAAGCATTGAGTTTCTTAGTGAGTTCTCACCGAATTCACTCTCCTATGACCTTCAATTATGATATCGTTATCATTAAAGCTGGCTTTGGCTGTCATGGTGATGCTCTTCATGTCGTCGATAAGGTATTTTTGAATATCGATTGAGTTATTGGCTAAAATTCGATTATGGCATAATGTTTTGGTTTTAATATATGGGTGGAAGTATTTTTTCTCAAATTCTTTTTAATATCTGGCAACAAAAACAATTCATGATGAAGTATTTTGTCTCAATTTTTTTAATATTTGGGCTCAAATTTGAAGATATATTTAAATTTGAATTTAAGTTGTCTTATTAATGAGAATGTCATTTATATTTTATTTGTTATTGTATGTGGTATTAATGTGTGGTAAATTCTTGAATCCTTTTTTATTGGCCAAGTTTATGTGATTGATCATTATATGAATTGATTGGATTTAATACAAAATTTATTGATTTTTTTTGACAAGTTTATGCATGTAATTGATTTTGATTAACTGATAGAGGTTTTATTTGAAAATTTGAAATATAATATTTATGTTGTGAATGGGAAACTAAGTGAATATGCAGAATATCTAAGGGGACATCATTGTCCCCCCGGCTTATATAGTAGAGATTATGGGATCCTACTCAAATTTTAAAAAGGAAATTTTAGTTGAGACAATCTTTAAAGAGAAATGAAAAATTTATGGGAAATTTCCTCAGGTACCCCTGAGGTTTGACGTAATTCCCAAATTACCCCTCACATTTGGGGAATTCCTCAGATACCCCTGAGGTTTATGTTTGGGTCTAAAATACCCTTACTAATGACGGCAGGTTAACGCCGTTAATTTTTTTTCCTTTCCTCTCCCCTCTCCCCTCTCCATCTTCATCTCCTTCATCTCTCCTCCCATCTTCTTCATCACTCATCTTCTGCACCACTCATCTTCTTCACCATCAAACTGTAATCAAACTATAAATTTTTAAGTATTACAACAAGCTTATTTCTTAACCTTCAAAACTTCAGAGACAAAAAAAAATCATTTACTGCTTCAAAACCCGAAATCATCCAACAACAACTAAATCAAACAACTTTCATATTAGAATTTCCAATATTTAGTTGCAAAAAATTTCACGCCAGAATTGACCCACCATTAGAGCTTCAAAAAAAAAAACCCCATTGCTCCATTGGAGGTTCAAAATTGAACCACCATACTAAATTTATGCTATGAGTACTTCATATTTTCTAATTGAAGCAGAATTTTAATGACCCAGTTCACTTATAAGATAGAAAATTCTTCTTCTGCTACTTTTTAACAAGAATGCAAAAATTATAAGAATGGTGTTCATCGGTGGGGGCAGCAGCTAGGTGGTGAATGGGGTTGTTTTGGGTATCGAAAAATAGAGAGGTAGAATGGTGGGCCGAGAGAGAAAAAATTCTGAGAAATTTAGGGAAAGCTTGGAGGATGGTGGGAGGAGAGAGAAAGCTTGGAGGTTCATCAATGGAGGAGGGTGGGAGGAAAGAGAGAAAACAGAAGAAAGAGATAGAAAAAAGTTAACGGCGTTAGGGTTCCGTTAAGAGTAAGGGTATTTTAGACCCAAACACAAACCTCAGGGATATTTGAGGAATTTCCCAAATGTGAGGGGTAATTTGGGAATTACGTCAAACCTCAGGGGTATCTGAGGAAATTTCCCAAAATTTATTAGAGGACGGGTGTACATACTCTAATTATTACCTTCTTCATTCTTTTATAATTCTTATTTGGAATATGTTTAAGAGATAAAAAAAAAAAGTCAAGTTAGGAATAATAAAAGAAAATAGAGGAAGTACTTAGTTTTTAATTTAGTTAAGAGTGGAGACATAGTTATCCTACTATTCCCTTTGTTTTTTTTTAAGATCTACTTGCTTTTGTTTCAGTCCCTTTTTTTTTAAATATATATATATATATATATATATATATATATATATATATATATATATATATATATATATATATTCACTATACTTTATTCTTCTTTTGGAGGAAAATATATAATACTTAAATCATCTTTGACTCACATTTTTTCTCTTTTATGTTATTTATCTCTCTTATTAATAAGAAAACTTTTGTCTCTCTCCTTATTATATATATTAAGTGGATCCAACTTTTCATACTCTCACTAATTTGCCTTAAATTGTACTACTTCTGTTTTTATTTAGTTGCAACAATTTTTATTTTTCGGTGTTTTTTTATTAGTTGCAATATTTCCCTTTTTAGGAAAGCTTTTGGATAATTTGACTATATTACCTTAAATCTCTCTCTCCCCCCTTTAATTACAGTACTAGTAGCAGGGGCAAGTGAGTCAATTATACTCTCTTTTCTCATTTCTTAAAGTTTGTGCAAAAAGGTGAATGTTGCAACTAAATAAAAATAGAGGTAGTATATTTATAATAATTAATCAAGTAGATTTCAAATGGAGTATAAGATCATATGTACTTTTTCTGTTCTTTGTTGATTGCAACATTTGAGTTTTTTTACACTTGTTAATGCACAACTTTATTAACCATTAATATCTTTAATTATTATTTTATAAATAAATACAAGAAGTTGATATATTGAAGTATATATTGAGACGAGTCTAACAAGACCTCACATGACTATATTAATTTTTCCAAACGTAAAAATCACAATTGATGGTAATTTGGTGATAGAGTTAAATGTAAATAGCGCAGAAATTTAATTATTATAATTAATAAAGAACAGAAGAAGTCTAAATCATCCATTAATGATCAGGTGCAATAATAATACTAATCAAGCAACATATGGGTCAAAGCTGAGGATGGTTTATCTTTTTTTTTTGATAAGTTTGGGCTTAATTTTATTAAGGCTCAAGGGCCAGGGAAATAAGCAGGATGCCATACATGTGTAGCAAGACAAAACAGGTTCATGCATGTTTGAGATTACATTCAATCTAAATTAAATCCATGCAAGAAACTCATCTTTTCTTGACAATCCTTGTTTAGCCAAGGAATCTGCTACCCCATTTGTGGCTCTCACTTTATGGATAATTGAGAGGGTGAGCCATTGCCTTCTTGCATTGCGGATAAAATTCAGCATGAAATTTAGATTGTTTATCTTGTAGGATGAGAAAGGGTAAATATATACTTCCTCCGTTTTTAAATAAGTACAACACTTCTTATTTTTACGTTTGTCAATGTATTATTTTAACCATTAATATCTTCAATTAACAATAAGTAAAAATTATAAAAAATTGATATTAAAAAAATTCACATTCAGACGAATCTAATTAACAAGATCTTACATGACTATGTTTTTCCTAAAATGTAAATCACCAAAGCTAATTAAAATTTAACTATGAAATAGTAAACACTATGCTGTAAATGTTGCATTTATTTAGAAACGGAGGAGTATGTAGTATAATCCTGGATGTGAAGTGCAAGCTAAAAGAACAAGCACTAATAACACTAGTTTTAGTGGTTTGAAAAGGTCAAAACACTTCAAAAACCTAAGAGGCTATTATCCCTTTGAGATAAAGTAGAAAAGAGATCCATCAAAGCTCACTTTTCAATGAAAGGCACAACCCACATGATCTTGCTTGAGTTTATTGAATTATCTTTCCACCCAAACCAAATCAAAACAAAACAAATAAAATCAAAGAAAACGTAAACAATCCAAATTCGCTCAATCACGCCTATTTTCTTCACTTGACTTGTTTCTAAAGTTCTATCAAATTCCAAGGATAACATTCCAAGAAACCTTGTATTATCATCATCATGTCTTATTTTTTAGGGTGCGATGAATCAACCTATGAATATACAATTATATATGAAAAAGGAACTTTTTAGTAGAACAACTCTCATTATATTTATGTTATACGCCAACCTATGTTATAATTTCGGTGTAAAAGATCGAGTAATCAAAAATATGATAGAACAAGATTCGATTATAGGTTATGAGTATCACTTGTACATCTTCACAAGACTTTACCAATTAAACTGGATGACATTCACGTCAACGTGTCAACATATAAATATGTAATTTTATATATGGAAAAAGAACTTTAAAGTAAACCAACCCGCTTTATATTTATCTAACTTCAGACCCATGTAAAAGTATCCTTTCCAACGACCATTGCCTGGCTGTCAATCATTATTTGACACGTGTATGCTAATCTTGTGCATTTGATGAAATCTCATCACAAACATAAGAAACATAATGGTATAATTCTGTTGTGTTGTACTCAAACTTATTTGGTTGTCCCAATCATGGCAAAGATCAATGACTTTGCTCATCCATGGCCACTAGTTCGGAAATGATACTTCTACCTTTTTGTGTTAACTAAAATCACTTCATCAGTTTAATTTTCATACCACGTAGATGTTGGAGGTATGTCCTTCAAACAATGTGGGTATCTCTAAAAGATAGTTTATAGGATCGGTTAAGAGTTACGATAAAATTAGTATAATTAAGTAATCGATATGTTTAGCTGGAAACCGTATCGATTGGCAATATTATTAGTAAATATATTTGCAACTTAATTAGTATTAATCCTATAGGGTCGCACACATTCACATGGGTCGAACCATGAATATATTTTGAATAAAGTTGAATAAAATATCAAAAAAGAAATCTTTGATATTTCTACTATGCACAACGTGCATATCCCCACTTTGTGGAGTTAGTTTCTTGTTAGGATTTCCCTAACAATAAGCTACTCTAATTAAGGGGATTTGCATTATATATATGATAGGCAATCATATAATGTAAAGTCAAGTTACGTGATATTGTTTTGACTCCAAAATTATATTCTACAAAAGTGAGACACAAAAATACGTGAGAGTAAGAGTCTAAGAAATATACTTTGCTCTTCCTGCTCCAAATCTAAGCTGTCTTTGTGTCGCGGTTCGATCGTGTGGTGTGCTAGCCATTAGAGGACTTCAAGTGAGGTTCTCAAGAAGTAACCTGATCGAATCTGCTAATTGGAGGCGCGCTACAAAGGTTATTAATGTGTATAATAGGTTCATGAATTAATATGTGTGTAGTTCCGATTTTGATATGTTTCCGCAAACTATATGTTTTTATCAAAACCCTTCAGTGGTATCAAGAGCCATCTTACACATATTAATTTTTTGATCTATTATTAATATACTTGGTGAATTTTATGCTATTATTATATGAATAGATGAACATGTGATAATGGTTATTTTTTTTTCGTTCGGAAATCATGTTGTATGTTTCGAATTTAGCCCTAATTTTATTATATCATGCGCATGTTTGTACTTCATTTGCTTATTGGATTTGATTATTATGCGCAAGGGTAGTTTAAGATCATGTATTATATTGTTCCCTTTAATTTTGAATTAATGATTTTTTCAAATTGATTAATGTCAATTTTACTTTACCATATCTTATCATGATTATTACTTAATAGTTCATGATTAAAATTTATGCCCTATTTAGATTTAATGTTAAAGATCAATAATCTATCCATTGGTTAATGGGATATTTGTTTTGATTAAACATGTAAATCATATTTCTTTTAACAAAAAACAAAAAAAAAAAAAAAAAAAAAAAAAAAAAAGGAAATGTTGACGTGAAGTGGTTTAGCATCAACAAGCAGTTTTTTTTGTTTCTTGCCGAAAGTTACGCTAGGCAGTAACTTTCATCAAGAAGTAGTGGGATGTTTTTTTTTTTTTTTTGTTTTAAGTGGGTTGTATACAAAATTCGTAAATTACGACTTGTGTATATAGGTTTCCGTAAGGTTTTAACCTTACTGTCTTACTTAATTCAGTTGGGCATAAAAGGTTTAATAAATATTAGGCCATAAATAACAATGTTGTATGTTATGCGGCTAATTATTTATTAATATGGTTTTAAGTGGGAGGATTTGAAAAACATGAGGATTAAGTTAAGTTGAGACTTAGTTGGGCTCGTTAACTATAAATAACTTTTTTTTTTCAGGTGTTGATCTTTTAGTAATAATAGGCATGAAAATTCGATTAGATTTAATTAAGGTTAATAATTGGTAGATTGTTTAACTTAATTATTTCTTGCGCGTTTATGTATGTTTATACATGTACTTCGTGATTTATATAAATGGCTTTTATATAAATTGGGCCATTCATTTTGGAAATGAATGGGTGTATGTTATTAAATATAATCATACAGGTTTTGTGACTAGTATGGCCCAAATAGGATAGAAAATATGGTGTGTATACCATTTTGTTTTATTTGTAATTAATTACGGTCTGCGAACCGTTATGTATTTTTGTATATTATAGTATAAAATATAGTAATTAAATACAAATATGTTCTCACTTGTAATCATGAGAAGATGAAGATCAAGTGGTGAGACAAGCTATCCCGTTTGAAGAGAAGAACTTCAAGTCTAGGGGCCATACTAGGATCACTTATTTTGTTTCATGTTTTATATTTAATTATTATTGGTTTGTTTTATGGTGTTTGATTATGGTTTAATAGTTCACTTAATAATCAAACCAACATAGAAAAACCTTAGTCCCAAATAATATTGAGAACATTTTGCTTTCCCAAACATTAACACCTATGAAACCTTCGATCACTAGTGATGGGTTTACCATAGTAAGGGTATCACTTCTAATCTTAGGATAATAAGGGTAGACTTAGTGAAGAGGTCTACATGTTAGTTTGGTTTTCTCATCAATTTAATTAAGGAGTCCTTATAAATTGAAGCAAAAGGATAGGTTTAATTGGCTAATTTCACCTATCAACCAAGAATTATAAGAAAGTTATAATTAGCAAATGGATTGCTTACCTAAATCATTAGCTTGAGTGTCATGCCACAGCTGACTTAGGCTAAGTGAGATAGGATCTTGGAATCATTTTATTCGGAGGGACTTATTTTTTTGTACCTGAATAAAATGTTAATAACTTGTTTATATTGCATGTTGCTTTATTTTAAGTTATTAAATATGTTAAAAGATTTTAATTTGCTTTTCTTTTCATTTGTAGTAATGGCTAATTCAAATAACAACAATTCATCATACAATTTGCGTTCAATTCTCGAGCGTGAGAAGTTGAATGGCAATAATTTTCGACTGGCAAAGGAACTTGAGAATAGTCCTAATGCAGGAGAAAAGAGAGTACATCATTGATAAACCTCTCCCTCCTCTCCTCTAAGTAATGCATCTGTGAGGAGAAGGCTGCACATGTACGTCATGTTGACGCTGCTACAGATGTAAATGCCTTATGTTAGCTACTATGAGCCCAGATTTGCAAAAGCAATTTCTAGACTAGATGCATATACCATTAATCAGGAGCTCAAGAATTTATTTCAAGAGCAAGCCCGGATTGAAAGGTTTGCAACTACTAAGGCTATAATGGAGTGCAAGCTTGAAGGAAAGAAGTCAGTTGGCCCACATGTTCTGAAAAGATGGGTTTGTTTCAAACCAGTGAGCGACTGGGCTTGACTTTTCCTTTGGAGCTTACAAACTGACTTCGTTTTGCATTCAATTCTGGATACTTCATTTGATAATTTCAAGATGAACTATAACATGAATGGAATGCAAACATCCTTGAATGAACTTCATGGTATGCTGAAAACAGCTGAAGGAAATGTCAAGGATGAGCCACAGAAGGAAGTTCTAATGGTGCGTAAAGGGAAAGGGTTTAAAAAGCATTTAAAAAGAAGGATTGGTCAAAAGGCAAAGCACATGCTACGCCTGCTGAGTCTGGTAAATCACAGCCTACTAAAAAGAAGCTTGTGATTAATCCTGCTGATAGCAATTGCTACTACTGTGATGTTAAAGGGCATTTCAAGAATGATTGCCCAAAATACAAGGAAGACAAGAAGAACAAATGTGTTGCTTCTACTTCAGGTATTTATGTTATAGACTGCAATTTTGCAACTACTACTTCTTGGGTCCTAGACACTGGTTGTGGTTCTCACATTTGTTCCAATGTGCAGGGACTAAAAAGAAGTAGAAACTTGGCAAAAGGAGAGGTCGATCTGCGAGTTGGAAATGGAGCCAGAGTTGCTGCCTTAGCTGTGGGAACCTTTAGTTTATCTTTGCCCTCTGGGCTTGTCTTAGATTTGAATAATTGTTATTGTGTTCCTTCGATCACAAAAAACATTGTTTCAGTTTCTGTTTTAGACAAAGAGGGGTTTTCTTTTGTAATAAAGAATAGTAGTTGTTCTATTTATTCAAAAGACATGTTTTATGCTTCTGCACATTTACAAAATGGGCTTTATGTAATAGACATGGATAAACAAATCTATAATATTAATACTAAAAAGGCTAAATCGAATGATTTAAATCAAACTTATCTCTGGCATTGTCGTTTAGGCCACATAAACATTAAACGCATTCAGAAGCTTCAACAAGAAGGCATTCTAAAGTCATTTGATCTGGAATCATTTGACACCTGCGAATCTTGTTTAATGGGGAAAATGACAAAGTCACCTTTCAATGGAGTAGGTGAAAGAGCAAGTGACCTCTTAGGACTAATTCACACTGATGTTTGTGGTCCTATGAGCACTAATGCTAGAGGTGGATTTAGTTACTTCATTACATTTACTGACGATTTGAGTAGATATGGTTATATTTACTTAATGAAGCATAAATCTGAATCTTTTGAAAAATTCAAGGAGTTTCAAAATGAGGTACAAAATCAACTTGGAAGACAATAAAACTCTTCGATCTGACAGAGGAGGTGAGTATTTGAACCAAGAGTTTGATGACCATCTAAAGAATTGTGGTATACTGTCACAATTAACTCCTCCAGGAACACCGCAACTAAATGGTGTGTCCGAAAGGAGAAATCGAACATTACTTGATATGGTTCGATCTATGATGAGTCAGGCCGATCTTCCACTGTATTTTTGGGGATATGCTATTGAAACTGCTGCTTCCACAATCAACAGATCACCGTCAAAAGCTGTAGAAAAGACTCCATATGAGTTATGGAATGGAAAGGCACCCAAAATATCTTTTCTAAAGATTTGGGGTTGCGAAGCTTATGTGAAACGTCAACTCTCTGATAAGCTTGCACCAAAATCTGATAAGTGTTTCTTTGTGGGATACCCAAAAGAAACCAAGGGGTACTACTTCTACAACCAATCAGAGAACAAAGTTTTTGTTGCTCGTGATGGTGTCTTTTTGGAGAAGGAATTTCTTTCCAAAATGACAAGTGGGAGAAAAATATATCTCGACGAAGTTCGAGGTGAGCAACAACAACCAGAAATGGAAAATGAGACTCCTAATCATAGTGAAACACTTGTTTCGACTGATGTACTTGAGGAGAATTCTACAGTTGTACAAGCCCCACGTAGGTCGGAAGGTATAGAGTTCGGCCAGAAAGATACATAAGTGTCTTAATGACTGAGAGCTATGAAATATTGCTTCTTGAAAGCAATGAGCCTACTACCTACAAAGAAGCTATGACGGGCGAAGATTCTGACAAATGGCTTGAAGCCATGAAATCTGAAATTGACTCCATGTCTGAAAATCAAGTATGGAACTTGATTGATTTGCCCAAAGGGATAACTCCCATAGGATGCAAATGGGTCTTCAAGAAAAAACCGACATGGATGGAAACGTTTACGTTTTCAAAGCTAGGTTGGTTGCAAAAGGTTACAGACAAATTCACGGTGTGGATTATGATGAAACTTTTTCTCCAGTCGCTATGCTTAAGTCAGTTCGGATACTCCTAGCAATCGCCGCATTTTATGACTATGAAATTTGGCAAATGGATGTTAAAACCGCTTTCCTTAACGGAATTCTGGAGGAGGATGTTTACATGGCTCAACCAGAAGGTTTTGTTGATCCGAAAAATGCTAGGAAGGTATGCAAGCTTAAAAGATCCATTTATGGATTAAAGCAAGCATCCAGGAGTTGGAATATACGTTTCGACGAAGCCATAAGGGAATTTGGTTTCGAGAAAAATGTTGAGGAATCTTGTGTTTACAAAAAGGTCAGTGGGAGCAAAATCGCATTCCTAGTATTATATGTCGATGACATTCTCCTTATTGGAAATGATGTTCCAATGCTAAAGTCCGTAAAGGATTGGCTTGGAAAATGTTTCTCAATGAAGGATCTAGGAGATGCACAGTACATTTTGGGCATCAAGATCTATAGAGATAGATCTAAAAGGATGATTGGACTAAGTCAGAGTACTTATATTGATAAGGTGCTTGATAGGTTCAATATGAAAGGTTGTAAGAAAGGCTTTCTTCCCATGACTCATGGCATGAAGCTTAGCAAGACTCAGGGTCCTAAAACACCTGATGAGCAAAAGCGAAATGAGTGATTATTCCTTATGCATCCGCAATAGGATCTATCATGTATGCAATGATATGTACTCGCCCTGAATCTCGTATGCTTTGAGTGCTACAAGTAGATACCAAGGAAATCCAGGTGAGGCGCACTGGTGTGCAGCCAAAAATATTCTGAAGTACCTTAATAGGACTAAGGATAAATTCCTGGTGTATGGTGGTGCAGATGAATTGGTTGTTACAGGCTACACTGATGCGAGCTTCCAAACGGACAAAGATGATTCCAAATCTCAATCTGGATACATCTTCTGTCTAAACGAAGGGGCAGTGTGCTGGAAGAGTGCTAAGCAGAGTACAATTGCTGATTCTACAACTGAAGCAGAGTACCTTGCTGCTGGAGAAGCGGCAAAGGAGGCGATTTGGATTAGAAAGTTCATCACTGAACTCGGTGTTGTCCCTAGCAGTGCTGACTCGATGTCTCTCTATTGTGATAATAGTGGAGCCATCGCCCAAGCCAAGGAGCCAAGGGAACATCACAAATCTAAACACATTCTGAGAAAGTTTCACATTCTACGAGATTTTGTTGAGAAGGGTGAAGTTAAGATATGCAAAGTAGCAACAGATGATAATGTTGCTGATCCATTAACTAAACCACTTCCGCAGACCAAACATGATGCTCATACGTCTGCAATAGGAATAAAGCACGTTGGTGATTGGCTTTGATTTCTATGGATGTTTTAGATTATGTTTTATTTTTCGTAATCATAAAACATTGGTGTTTTATCTCGTTTTATCATTAATGGAATAATTTTATCTTCATTTAATTTTGGTTTAGCATTAAATGAATGTCCAAGATATAATCGTTGAGTTTCAAATAGGTTATCGAGACGAAGTCTTGGATAATGAGACCCTATTAAGTGGACTGAAAGCTTAAGATTAAAATTGTCCCTAGTCTGAATCATTGAGAATGGACACTAATGTTTCATAAAAGACTAGTTTGCAAGTTGATTTATAGTGCTGTTTCATGGGCTAGTTGACGGGGATGTCATAAATCATTTGCATGAGTATAAGCTAAGAACTTATATTGGATAGACCCACCTATGAATATGTTTTAAGAATTTAAAATATCATAAGCATATCTCATTAAATTATCAGAGACTATTCCTTATTACCTGAGTAGTTCATTGTCTGTTCACTATTGGATTAGTATGCTTTGACTCTGTCAAACGTCGCACCGTAAAAGGAGACAATAAAGGCAGTTTTCAGGTTGCTATGAATCTAGTATTATAGAAGTGAATGTACAAGATTGGGATTGTCCTCCTATTAGGATCATTGTCTTATGGGCCTCTCGAAGAGTTATAACTGTGAAAATGCATGGCCGTGCTCAGATGGATTAGGAAGTAATCATCTGTCTTAACAGGTTAACTCATGAGTTCGAGAAACTATTTGAACTTAATAAGGATGATCGAGATTCTTACCTTATGTTCGAATAAAGACGTAAAAGAGACAAAGGAATATATGGCACACTTGTTCTAAAGGACAAGTGGGAGATTGTTGGAGGTATGTCCTTCAAACAATGTGGGTATCTCTAAAAGATAGTTTATAGGATCGGTTAAGAGTTACGATAAAATTAGTATAATTAAGTAATCGATATGTTTAGCTGGAAACCGCTATCGATTGGCAATATTATTAGTAAATATATTTGCAACTTAATTAGTATTAATCCTATAGGGTCGCACACATTCACATGGGTCGAACCATGAATATATTTTGAATAAAGTTGAATAAAATATCAAAAAGAAATCTTTGATATTTCTACTATGCACAACGTGCATATCCCCACTTTGTGGAGTTAGTTTCTTGTTAGGATTTCCCTAACAATAAGCTACTCTAATTAAGGGGATTTGCATTATATATATGATAGGCAATCATATAATGTAAAGTCAAGTTACGTGATATTGTTTTGACTCCAAAATTATATTCTACAAAAGTGAGACACAAAAATACGTGAGAGTAAGAGTCTAAGAAATATACTTTGCTCTTCCTGCTCCAAGATCTAAGCTGTCTTTGTGTCGCGGTTCGATCGTGTGGTGTGCTAGCCATTAGAGGGACTTCAAGTGAGGTTCTCAAGAAAGTAACCTGATCGAATCTGCTAATTGGAGGCGCGCTACAAAGGTATATTAATGTGTATAATAGGTTCATGAATTAATATGTGTGTAGTTCCGATTTTGATATGTTTCCGCAAACTATATGTTTTTATCAAAACCCTTCAGTAGACACGTAGTTATATTTTCTTATAGTAAAATCAGTTTATTGATATAAAGTCATATGTTAGAAGAGAAATTTCAACTTTAAGAAATATAATATAATTTCTCTATTCTGATTTAATTACAAGTTGTAACAAAGAGGCATAAAAATTAAGGTGAGAAAAGAAATAAAGAGATAAGAAGGAAACTAATGTGATGAAGAGAGACTATAGAGATAGAGATAAATAATTGTAACTAAATTTGAATATCCAAATATAGAAAGTGTTGCAATTAAAAAATACGAAGGAGAAGTGTCAAATTAGATCAAATAATATAATTATACGTACTATGGAAAAACCACGATTATTGATGAAATCTAACACTTCTAGCGGAAACCATCACATTATTGTTTCATACAACTTTTTAAGAATGTATCTTTCGATCAATCTTAATTATAAAGTGGAATTTGATTTAATTTAATTGATTGTACGCGAACGATTGACATTTGTCGTGACATTGCATGGATCCCGATCACATAACTTATTTAGAGTAGAAAACAAAAAACTAAACACAACACCCTCAAACTCTCACAAAGAGAGATATAAAAAAGGAAAATAGCAACCAAACACATTGGTAATAATATTTTTTTAAAAAAAAAGATAAAATCTTGATAAGTTGGGGGAATAAATGGGATCCTAACTTGCCAAGGGTGGTAATCAATCCCAGGATCTCCTGAAATCGGGAGGAAAGCTCTAACCACTAGGCTATCCCTCTCTCTCTCAATACCTTGGTGATATAAAAGAGATTGAATATCTACCATACACGAGTACTTAAAAACTAATTTCCACCGTCTTTTTCTATTGCATCATCTCATTTATGGAAGTTCAATATTAACTGATATGTATTTCTAAGTTTGGCTGAAATTTCTCTCTACCTCTCTCCAATCGAGGGAGGCAACAACTGAAATGCAACTGCGCTACATAAGTCACAACCTTCCTAATACGTAAGGTAAAACTGGTAGGTGCGTGGTACCTGACCGTTGTAGAGCGAGGGAGTTGGTTGGCCTTAGATGCGACAGAAGGTTGTGAAACTGATCTCGAACTTCATCCTAATTGATCCAATAATATTTGATTATATATTGCATGGTTAATTGGTTTCAGATTGGGTCAATTTGACGTATCTAAAAAGAAAAAAAAATCTTGTTATGCTTAAGTATTCTATTTTGCAACTCACATAAACCCTAAATATTTTTGTTTGGGCCCCCAATGGGGACCCCTTGGTAAGAAGAAGGATCTTACTAGACCAGCGCATCGCTAAAGGCAGTCAGCCCAGCTACACAGGCCAATGCTTGCGAGTAGGGGGGTATAAGGGAATCCCGACTCCCAAACATAAGTATGTAGTGAGGTTCGAACTTGTACAAATAATCACTAATAGTAATTTATGTTTTCCATGCATAAAATTTCATACTCTCGACCCGTATATCTCCAAATTATGAAACACATAGTCCAAAACCTCATATATGAATGTTCAATATTAAATTTGGCTAAAAGTTCTCTTTATCTCTCTCATATTGAGGGAGGTGATTTGACAATCGATATTTATCCGCACAACCATCAGTCCTTCCCACATAAGGCAAAATTGGTTGTTACGTTATCGACAATTGTAGAGGGAGTTGCGTTGACTTTAGATGCAACAGATTGTGAGACCGATCTCGAATTTCATCCTAATTATCCAATATCCAGTTATATCATGATTGATTAATTAATTTCAGATCAGGTCAATTTAACGTATCTAAAAAGAAAAAAGATTTATTATACTTAAGTATTCTCTTTTCAGCTCACCTAGACCTAAAATCTTAAAATAAAGTATAAAGAACCATAGACACAAAATACTAGTAGTAATTTATGTTTTCCATGCATAGAATTACATACCTTTCAATCCGTATACCTCCAAATTATAAAACACAAAGTCCAAAACCTCCCAAATTATTGAACTTGGTGAAGGGTATAGGGATGGACCCATTCTATAGTATATTGATCGATCCAAAAACGCCAAAGTACACATACCCCATACACACATTCACTCATTCCTCTTTCTCCTTTGCCACCTTCCTCTCTCTTTTTTCCTCCTCTACCCAAAAAAAAGATACAAGAAAATTTCAATAATTCATCCCATCAAATAATCCATCTAACTTCAAATAAATTCTCTTAATAATAACAACACCCTTTAAATTCTATTTATACACCCATTTTCCTAATAATAATACCCTTCTAAGTAAATTTCTACAATATAATGAGGTGACACACACCAAAAAACAAAAAACATGAAGAACACTATAAGGTGTTGCATATCTTGCATCCTACCATGCGGAGCCTTAGACGTGATCCGCATCGTACACTCGAGCGGCCGCGTCGAGGAGATCTCCGGCACGATTCGTGCCGGAGATATAATGAAAGCTCACCCTAAACACATCCTTAAGAAACCAACTTCACGTCCATCTTCTGACCACGTTGAACCACAGTGTGGTCCTGCTATTGTTGTAGTCCCACCTGACGCTCAACTCCAACGTGGGAAGATCTATTTTCTTATTCCAGTACATGATCAGAAAAAACCATCAATCAAAACCACGAAGACACCAACACCACCACCACCACCACCACCACTTTCGATGGGATCGACTGTGGTGGTGGGGAGGCGGAAGGTTAAAAGAGAGCAACACAAGAATAGGGCTCGTTCGATATCACTGTCAGTTAATAATGTGGTGGTATCTAGTAGTACTAAAAATAATGATGATGATAAATATTTGAGTGATATATTAAGTGAGAAGGTTATATCAAGGGAAAAAAGAAGAGGACGTGTGGCTGTTTGGAGACCTCATTTAGAGAGCATTACTGAAACTCTTAGTGAAGCTGCTTCATCATGCTGTGATCAATAATAGTAATTCATTTATTTATCATTATTTCGTGTATTTTTTTTTTGTTTAATTTTACTATTGGTTATTGATAAGTTTTTTTTAAGTAATAATGATCTAATATAATAGGGACAAAAGAAAAAAAAGAGAGATATATATATGATGAACAATTTTGTGTAAAAAGTACTTGAGATTATTGGGTAAAAGTGAAGAAACATATAAGTTAAATGTTAATTATATATATTATAAATGTTTTTGTTTATAAAGTTTATAGTTACATAAATGGGAGAAGTTCAGATAAAGCAAAATATTGGTATTATTAATATATACTTTCACTATATGTGTTGTTGTCTGTCAATAATGTTTATTTCTATTTATGACATTCAAATTTTAAATTATTCAGGGTAAAAATATTTAGATTTATGTAGTAGTTTCATGTTGGAAAGTTATTTTGTATCAAGTACTACATTATCCAAAAAAAAACCATTTTTCAAGAGTTTAAAGTGATTAGGTTGAAAAGTGGATGCCAAAATGACTAATATTTGGGGATTTTGCAATATCTTGCTTTATGAAGTGCTTCATCCTTTATTCTTATCAATTATCACCCCCCTATTTTTTTCCCAAAGAAAGTTTAGGCAATTTTTTTATGATGCAAAAAGAAAAGGAACATTGTAGGGCAGTTTTTTAGAAATCAAATAAAGTTAGAAAATTTTGATAGTAAATCCTCTTCAATGTAAATTTTAACAAATATCACATATAATTGTGTTAGATTCTTTCAATATGTATACTATAATATCAAATTCTTTAGTATTTTATAAATATACGTAACTGAAAACAATAATGATAAAATATATACATTAGATATAGTAAAGTACGAAAGTGTAACCACTCAAAAAACGGGCTGGTAAAATTTCTTTCCTACACCGTAGGTTTGCTACTACAACTAATTTCTACAAGTACTTTTTTTTAAGATGGTAAGATGAAGGACCCTATTAAACTGGGATCTCGCACAGATACAACTAACCAATCAGATTTGCAGGTCACTCTATTTGAAAGGAGGGGGATGATAAGGAAAACCACTCCAAAAAACCCCTAGTGAAATTTGATCCAATGACCTTAAAGTTATGAGACTAAACCTTTACCACTAAGTCAAGCTTTACTTTGGTAACCTCTACAAGTACTTGTGTCTTGTGTGCATGAGCTCTTACAATGGACTACCAAAGGAGCAACTGCTCTTTTCTAAAGTAACAGTTTTATGCAAGACTGTCAGTCTGTCACCAAATAGTTGGTTAATTAATCAGTATCTATTACAAGATACAGTACTAATGGTAAAACCGTACTAATTGGAGGAAAAAGATGCAAATTTTTGTTATTTGAAAGTGTATATATCAAGACCCAAGTGAGCTTTTTAAGCCAACTTGTTATTAATAAATATAGTTTTTTTAAAGGCAATTCTAAAACATAAACTACCAGCTTTTGGGGAGAGGAAAAAGAATTGTTTTCACCATATTGTTTTATTCAAAGATTGTGCATCTGAATCTTTCAGAAAAAAAAAAAAAAAATTGTGTATCTGAATTGTGAATTGACACAATTACCTCTCGGTTCAAATGTACTTGATAGTAGATAACTAATTGTGTTTAAGGATAATATTATAATTACAGTACACTTAACTTTTTATGTTGTAAATGAGCGACTAAGCACAGTAATATAAGCGGAATTTGATCTACCGCTCTTAAAGTGCATTTGTTTTTTTTTTTTGAGAAACATTAAAGTGTACTTGATAATTGATCTCTAAATTAATAGAATGATTTATTAAATAAAATTCTTTACAAGTGGTCTTTAAATAAAATACAAAACACCCCTTTTTCTGCATAAAAATAATAATCCTCAAAATTCTTTTATGAAAAGAAAAGGATCATTTGGTGTTACTTTTTACAATGTGTATGGCTCCTATAGAATTATTTCCAAAATTTAAAGTTCCATGATAGAAAGAAAAAGTCTTTTTGAGTTAAATTATAATTTTCTCATGTAGTGATTTGCTAAAAGGCGCCGCTGAAGAATAAAGTGATAAAAATGATATGATTAAAGTGAATAGGTTATAGGTAACAGAATAATTAAGTAGGTTAATTAAAGAATGATATTATAATATTAAGTATGGTTGTAATATAACTAGTACGGGGGACATAAAAATGTGAAATTAGGGAAGAGGGGGTTTGTAAATTGAATATATGTTCCCCTGGCCATGGCCCTGGAACTGGAGATGGGCCTCCCACTTGTGGTGCCACAATGATGTTTTGCTTGCATCATTGTCCACATGAATGAATGAATGGATGAATGAAATCTTATTACTACTAGAATGATTTTGTAATTTCAAAGATGTTGAAATATGGAACAATTTTGCACCTCAACTAATAATAACAATAATTATGTAAGGGTATTTTTTTATTACCTTAAAAAAAAGTGGTATGAAAAAAATTTCGAGTTTGTTCAAATAGGTTCTAAATTTTTTAAATAAGTTTAGATAACAGATTGTAAGTTCCAATTAAATTCATTTTGAGATAATCAGGCCTAACATTTTCCATTAGGACTGTAAGTTCCTACAAGTGGTAATAATTAATTCTTTATAAACTACGCAGTTTGTATCTATATCACATGTTTAAAAAAAGCTTTTGAAACTAAAATCTTTAAGATTTTTCATTACGCCAAACAGTGCAGCGATAATTATTGAAGTATGGTAAAACGGATAAAGTTATGTCAATAATTAACTGAGTAATATATGTCGATAAAAAGATTGGGAGATAGAGGATCTCCCTATCTAACACCTCTCCTAGGAGTGAAAGTATATGTAAGCTTCCCATTAACTAGCACCGAAAAAGAAACTGAACGAACACAATTCATCACACAACCACACCAATCTCCATCAAATACAAACTTACTCAAAGTAGCCTCCAAAAAATCTCACTCAACTCTATCATATGCTTTTGAGATGTCCCATTCCAAAGCCATACAACCCCCCTCCCCCCCCAACTTGTTTAAAATTCTTCATGTAATGAAATAATTCAAAAGCCACAAGGATGTTGTATGTAATTAATTTTCCCAGGACAAAGGCACTCTGATTTACATAAATTATTTGTGACAGAAATAACTTTAATCTATTGGCTACCATTTAGCCTCTATTTTCTCATATTTGTAGCTAATTCATGTATTTAGGGATTGAGTGGAAGTCTTCTTTTTTTTTTGAAGGGAAACCACCAAGGGTCTAATTTATACTATCAGAATTTGCCAAGGCAACAATAGCATCCGGGACATCGTCTACCCAAACACGTTTACCAACTTTCACAAGTTGGAAGTGAGCTAAACTGTGAGCCACTTTGTTCCCATTTCGTTTCAGAAAAACCAACTAACAAACATAAAAGAAGAAATTAAAGCAAGAATATCTTCAATAATGAGGAAAAACTTAGTCTTGCCCGATGCTTTGCGCCTAAGAGCTTGAATACTATTAAGCAATCACTTTCCACCATAATATGAGTCTCCCCACATTCCTTTGCCATTCGAAACCCCAACAAAATAGTTTTGGCTTCAACCATGCTTGTCTCCCACTTCACTCGCGACTGCTCAATCACACACCACAACACACTCCCCGTCTCGTCTCTCCCCATCTCGTCTCGTCCCGGCACACAACACTGAGGTCAACCCCATCATCCCCCAACAGACCCGCGTCAGAATCGACTTTGACCCAACCCACATCCAGCGGCTGCCAAGTGCTGGGATGCGGCACAACAACAACACTTCTGTGTTTGCTCTTCATACTACTTGTCTCATGCAATTCCAGGTGAACTTTCTTCGCATAATTCAAAGTAGCCTCCGGGGATGTGAACTCCCTCTCCATCACACCCTTGCACCAAGCATCCCACACCGCCCAACAAATAGTGAGAAATAAAGCCAACTCATCATCATCAAGAGTTTCAAACACACACCCCCACCAGTCGGCAACTGTAAAGCAACCTCGCGACACTTCACACTCTAATCCACTAATCTCCCACACACTCCTAGCCAAAGCACACATAGAAATGGCGTGAGTACCTACTTCTTTAGCAGCACCGCACACATCACACGCAGGATCAATCGAAGCCACTCGACGATGCAGCCCGGATTGAGTCGAGAAGGCCTCCTTGCATGCCCTCCATGCAAAAATCTTCACCCTGGGCACCACTTTAGCACTTCAAATTATCTTCCAAAGCGCACAATTATTCGACGAGCTCCCCTCATTGATAAACCATTCATCATTCATAATAGCTTTGTAAGCCGGACGAACCGAATAAGCACCATCTTTTTCAAAATCCCAACACATGACATCATCTGGGAATCGAAGACTTAGGGGAATACTCAAAACCCGCTCTACCTCAAATGGCAAAAAAAAGTTGAGAAACAATGTTCACATCCAAAGTTCTAGTAGTTGGATTTATCAAAGCACCTACTTCAATATTGGGATTTGCATCCCCAATAGGTGAAATCACACGACGCGAACCCGGAATTCAAGCATTCTTCCAAACTCTACTGCTCTCCACATTTCCCACACGCCACCTAACACCCCTCTTAGTATAGCTTTCTAGTTAGTTATGTACGAGGAGAAAAAATTTGGTTGACTATATTGTTGTTCTTGGCAATTTCTTCATGACTTAATTAACTGCCCCTCCTCCTAAGCAAAATCATTCAATCTCACCCCTTTAATTTGAGAAAAAAACAAGAAAACAAAGAACAAAGAGGACAAATAAATTAATGTGTTAGAAATTAGAATATATTTTTCCTTACATGTTTTTGCATTTGAATTTTGGCACTTTGGACTATCTCCTCTACAATTTGTATCTGCATCATGATAGATGTTCTCCAAAACATCCAGTTCAAGTCTATTATTTGTCTATCGATAAAATAATGGTAAAATGTTCAATGATGAACTACTACTTCTATACTATGCCAAATGACTTTGTGACAAAATTCTGTGGCCAACAATCAAATGTGATGATTTTCCTTCCTTTGATTTGATAGAAGGTGAAGGACAATAGTATAACGATAATAATACAATTATTGTTCTAACAATAATTGATAGAAAATCCCCCCCTCCCCCAACGCCCCCAAAAAAACCATAATATTCGAAGTCCAAAGATATGATTTAATCAAATACCTATCAGTTAATAACATTAGTCTATCAAAAAACCATCACAAAAATCTTAAAGTTATAAAAAAAGTCACCTTAAATTAAATAACAAATATTTAAAATTAGTAATTTGACTCAATTAAATAGGCAAACAATCAGTATGGAACAAGACCATGTGTACTATTAACGTATTATATATTATAAAGTATATACCTTACCGTAATGCTCCTTAAGACGAACACGAAGCTATACTAATATATTAAAAAACTTTCTCAAACAAGTTCACATATTACATGGCATTCTCCCTTTAGATATTTCTTTCCATACCACAAACAAACATTATAAAGAATAGAAATATGCTCTAAATAAGATTCGATCATACGATCTCAAATCTCTAATATATAAGACAAATCTTGATGAGTTTGGTATCCACTTAAAATATCTTCAAATGCCCATATTTTACAATTTGATCCTAATATAAATTATGACTATCATTAGTATCATACATCTTTTTATTGTTTGAATCACACATATACAAAAGTTATAGCCAATAAACTATGCAATAATATTAGATGTTACTCTTTAAACATAAAGATATTAATAACTCGAGTCATCACTCTTTCCCAAAATTAATTTGCAACAAAAGGAAGACTCCACTTAAGAAAAAGAACTCAAAAAGTTCACGTCCAGTCTATCATACAATTTTTTATAATTTGAAGCACACATTACATACATTTAAATCTAGTATACTAAAGTTATAACCCATAAGTTATAACCCATAAACTACTACTATGCAATAATATTAGATGTTATTCTTTAGACGTACAAATATTAATAACTCGATCAGTCATCACTCTAGGCCCAAAACTAATTTGCAACAAAAACGTAGACTCCACTCACGAAAAAGAGCTCAAATAATTCGAGTCTAGTCTAAATATTTATTCATTTCAATTCAATCAAACAAGTTTAAACTTAACCGAACTAGACTGGACTGGACTATATACTTTTCGCATTCCATTTACACCTCTAACTAAACCCAAAGCAAAAATCTGAAAGAGTCTTTCTCATTTATAGACTCTCATCACAAATTGCGTTTAAGCTAAACCCTAAGCTAATTATATGTCAGTATTTGTACATGATAAGACTTAAAACTCATAAAAATTCCCCCGTAACGTCGTTTCACGCGCCTTTTCACGATGTCACCCTTACCGGCGATCTCACGTTACGTCATCCCTAACCCTTCAATTCTCTCTCTTCTCAATACCCTTTTACCCTCTTTTATCATGCGTTTTTCGACGGCCGGCGCTTTTTTCTTATCGTCTTATTTTCTCTCTCCTCTTTTTTTCTCTCTTCATTTTCCTCATCTTTGAAGCTCTCAACAATGGCGGAAGGTCCAGATTCATCAACACCTCCATCATTAGCGATGATTTCATCATCATCTCGTCCTGTTCCGGCGAGAGAAGATTGTTGGAGCGAAGACGCAACTTTTACGTTGATCGAAGCTTGGGGACAGAGGTACATCGAGCTAAATCGAGGAAATCTAAGGCAGAAACAATGGCAGGAGGTTGCGGATTCGGTGAATAATCGACATGGACATGTGAAGAAAGCTAGAAGAACAGATGTTCAGTGTAAGAATCGAATTGATACTTTGAAGAAGAAGTATAAGATTGAGAAGGCTAGGGTTTTGGATTCTAATGGAAGTTATAAGAGTCCTTGGCCGTTTTTTGAGCCATTAGATCAGTTAATTGGATCAACTATGCCATTAAAGAAGCTTTCTCCTTCTCCTCCTATGGCGGTTCCGATTCTTGCTCATCGGACTCCGGCGATTTTGCCTCAGAAGCGTCCTGTACCGTCTCCTTCGCCTTCGCCTTCTTTTCCTGCTTCTACGCCGCCTTTTCGAGGAGATGAGTCGTATTTTCGGAAGAATTACTCGGCGATTGCGGCAGCTGCAGCGGCCGCAGCGGATAGTGATGATGAGGAGGAGGATGAGGACGAGGAGGAGGAAGAGGAGGAGGTGGAGGTGAGTGGAGAGAGTAGTGAGGCGGACGGAATTCGGAAGCTGGCGAAAGTGATTGAGAAGTTTGGAGAGGTGTATGCTAGAGTGGAGGCTGAGAAACAGAGGCAGATGATTGAGTTGGAAAAGCAGAGGATGCAATTTGCTAAGGAGTTGGAGTGTCAAAGGATGCAAATGCTTGTTGAAATGCAGGTTCAGCTTGAGAAGATGAAGCGTGCTAAACGATCCGATTCGAATGGTGAGATTGTTATGCTCTCTTCATCTTCTTGTTCTTTCTTTTTTCATGGTTGTGTTTTTTTCATGTGATTATTGTTATTTTCATAGTTAACAGGTTTTTAAGATGCATATGGTGGTATTATAATGAGGTAGATGTGCTTGTTTAAATTATACAAGTTGTTTGCAAAAAGGAACTGTCAACTTTAGTGTTTTAAATAGTTGTATGCTCTATGGCCCTAATCTTTTATATTTCCCCCCTCTTCTCTATGTAGTTTTGAGGTACAATGGCATGCGATGGTGTTACTTTTATTCTGTTGATTTTAGTTTTGTTTTTGTTTTATGCTGATATTAGGAGAATAGTGAGGCCTGTTTCTTCTTGTTCCATAATCATTAGTTATGACGCTTTGCGAAAGCTGTCCACACCATTAGATTATGGATTTCATTGTTGATTGTGGATTTCACTGTTGATATAGTACCTTTGGTTTTTTACTCTAGGTTGGTGATAATGGATTTTGGTGATATGCTATCTTATGAACGAAGGTATTGTATAGCTTGTTTCCAGGGAGATGACTAGTACGAAAGAGATGTTTTGGTGGCGTGGAGAAGATTATCATGCTAGATTTAGCTCTTTTTTCGTAGTTATCGAAGTTTGTAGAGGTTTTTAGTGCTTCTGTTTTCTTGTTGATGCTGGTCTTATAGGTTGAGAGAGTAGATGGGGTGTTTTTTTCTTTCAGGTGCATGCTCTATGGAAAACAAAACTACCCTTATTTTTCCGTCAGTTCTTAGTTTGTTTTTGATCTTGGAAGGAGGAATTCTTCTCAGATCTCACTATTCTGCTCTTGCATTTTGCTTTCTTATTTCCATGATGTCTCAGAGGTTTTGTTTTATCTTCTTAGACATTGCTCATCAAATTTCTAAGAGAATGTGCTGCTTATTATACTATAGTGAGTTTCTACTGTTTTAGGAGATGTGTTTCAGCCTGTCAGTTATGTTAACCCCAGGACTTCACCTTTGGCAGGATCTTCACTGAGCCAGTCGTTGTCTTGTTGCATTTCTTGTTTCATTCATTGCAATATCGTTATTGTGTTTCCTATAGTCAATGAATTATCCTACTTTTTTTCCTTTCCATGCAAGGGTGATCTTCGAATGATGTGCTTTTTTGGGCTAGGTTTCACAATTTGCTTTATATGATGGTTGTACTTATTATAGGTTACTCTTTGCTCCCACCGACTCCCATAATGAAAAGCCCCCTTAAACCCAGTGGATTCACAGAAAGGATTAATTAGAAACTAATTATATTACTCTATGATGATGGGACTGATCGCAAATATCTGCTTAAGCTTGTTAATTTTGTTAGGCGTCTGTTGGAAATTATTTATATCGTTCTTTAGTTCTTTTTGTTAATCATCTATCGTATCCTTATTGTCTAGCACCTTTGACAAAATTTGGGAAAGTTTAGCCGTTGTGGCTGGTCATGGTTTGGAGATTTATCATTGTATAAATGAGTTCCTGTATTATATCCCAGAGGCATGTGGTGTTTGATGATGCCTAGCTTTGCTACAAGGTGTTGTGTTTAGAGTGGTGTAGTAAATGTAGACTATGTAGTCATTTGTTGGCGTCACTGAATTAGGTGGCTAGTGAGGGTCTCTTTCTGTGTTCTCATTTTACTTTCAGGTGTTAAATCTGTTCTCAGTAAGAAGATCCCTTATATTTTGGGTTTTTTGTTTTCTTTGTTATTGGTGAGGGAATTAGCCACCTTTCCACCCCTTAGCATGAGGGTTCTTTATGTCGTAATTAGTTGGATAATTGAATTTGGTTAACCATACTTTAGGATCAACTTATATTTGAAGTTTATGCACAACCAGGGTCAATCAGTGTTCAGTTTCTTTGTGTCTTAATGCTACTTCTGACATATTCGAATAGGTTTCGATGGAGAAGCTTAAGCTTGTTTGGGAAATCTGGTTCTTGGGTTACTTTATACTGGTATATATCCAGAGAGGATTGTCATGATTATCTTTGCTTTGAAGTTGGGATCAACTGATGACTTCAGGTATTAATACTGAAGACTTCCAGGAACTAGTCAGTAGCCAATAATGGAAAATACTGTTTGATACGTTTGACAATATATTGGTTGTACTTCTTGTTTTTTTTTTCTTTATATTTAGATTGTCGAAGGAACGGAATATGAGTGGTTCTTTTGCATACAGTTCAGTGCTTGAGGTTCCGTGTAGGATTAGAATTTGGCGCTTTTCTTTAAAATTGAGCCTACATATGCGAAGTTCACAGAATAATATCGAAGTGAGAAATCTGTCTCAAGAGAATCTTTTGGAATGGTCCAAATCATTATTAGTGTTCTTTTATAGATGCTGATATGATAAGTCATAAGTATCTTATGCTGTTGTGCAGCGATAGCCAATACAATCAATGTAACTTCAGCTCTCCTAGCTCCACCTTACATGTGTTCATTGATTAACAAAGTGCTCTCCTTTTTTCCTCTATCTTGATCTGCATAACCTTGTCCTCTCTTTCCATCTGTGTGTCTTTATACCCTGGTCAGGGAAATGGATTTCCCTGAATTGCTACTGATTCTCTTTCATCTGCTTGCTCTGTGAGTTGAGACACTTAATTTCATGAAGAACAGTGCTTTTGAGTAATTTGTTTGGGGTTTGAGAACAAGAAATGTGGTTGGGTAGTTTGTTGCATATTTGGCTGGTGGAGGTGAAATTCTGTAGCATCTGAAAGTTTGAAGGTGTAAAAGATTGACAAAGATGCAGTTTTAAGGGTACAAGAATTCAGTTTGCAAAGGAAGGGAGGGTTAGGAGAATGCAGGGGAAGCAGCACCACATGTAGTTAGTGGTTTTTCTTAGTTCTTATTTGAATTTTAGAGCAATCAATCACTTTTGTTTTGATCTTATTGACAACACATATGTTGAGTTCACATAAGAATATGTGAAGGTTTCAGGGCTAATAGCAAGAGTGCATGGACTTTCCTATGAGTACCAATATGGTTTCTGAGGAGATTTTTAAAGTATCTTCAACCCCCACTTTTAGGGTGTTTACCTGTCATTACCTAGCTTCCCGTTACATCGAAGATTTTCTAATGATGATTAGGTTGAACTTTGATTTTGGCCGAATTGTTTCAGGGAAGTGATTATGCAACTTCTTGGAGAAGAAGTAGTTATTTGCTTTATTCTTGATTGATTACGATTACTTCAAGGATGTTTCAATAAAAACAATCCGAATATTGAACAAAAATAATCAATTTCAACAACTAAAATTTAGGTCCTTATTTATGTCACGTATCTAAATAATCTGGATTTTATATACATTTTTTATAGGTCAGGAATCGGGATTGTTATAGCAATGATTATTTGTATTTGTTTAGCAAATTACTTTTATCCATCTTTAGAAACATTCCCTCAGTCATTTTAAATCTTTTTATATGCTGGCGCATTGGTTTGAAGAACAATTGATCCATGTCCACTGGTTTCCTAATAGTAATCCCAGTTTGCGTGTAATGGTGGCTTTACACAACATCAAAACAAAAGCATATTATGAAAAAGAAGTCAAAATAATTGTAAAATATTAACATTTAAGTCTCCATCCTTTATATAGGAGTTACTATCGTTATTTTTATGTGGATGAATTACGCTTTTATCAAATAGGGGAGTTTAAAATGCAATACTCAATGGAAGAGAAATAGGAATGTATATTAGAATAAGGTAGCTTTGGCCCCTTTAATATTTTACGCTCAGTAGACTATTCCCTTCTCAGCTAATTTTCAGCTGTATTTAACACCTGTGAAAAACAAAGGGGGCATGGTATTTAGAGAAGACGCAAAAGGAAAAAGAGCAAACATGGTTGCTAGAGACGATGGCGGAAATGATAATTGATGGCGATGTGAGCGGCCTGCTTGTGCTAACTCTGGGAAGAAAACCCCCAATGTATCACATTTAGATTAACTTACTTTCACATTTGACTGAATGATCTAGGGCGTAATTGTTCAAACTCTAGATATGAGAATTTCCTATTTTGAGTCGGATCAGATGACTTTCCATCTACAAGATTTGGGTGGAAGTTGGACGTCAAAGGATTGGATACCTCATCTGGGCATCCAGGTTGCGCAACATAGTGAGTTGGTGCGCAGGTTCACAAGATCTGATACTGGGAGAGTTGAAACGTGGCTCCTGGGGACGGGTCACGAATTAGGTAATGCTGACCCTACAAGTCTAGTTGAACATGTAGAACCTACTTATTTTACTTTATGAACAATGGTTGAGGTGGTCCTCTAGTGTTGACTATTGTTTTTGTCAGAATGATTGATCCATATTTGTATAGTTTGGATTAGTTTTCCTTTAATTTCCAATAGCTGGCATTTCAAAACATATGACCTCTTTGGCTCTTCCTGACTGTGATTTGATTATTAAATGAGACCTCTAAGATTCAGCAAGGGCTAAGGATCTTTACCTTGCAGAAAATACGGTTGCTTCAGCTTTGTAAATGACGAAACAGTTTGTATAGCCTATGTGTTTATAATAGTTGACCATCAGTCTGTATACTTGCGTCAAGGATTACTGTCGATTAACTTCACACTTATATGATTGGCATGGAGATTAAGGATAACCTTTCAATGTAGAATCAAGATTTGAAATTGAGTAGAGAGGAAAAACTAAGAGCAAAGGATCTTTCTTGCACAAATTACTGTTTCTTGAGTATTGAGAATGCCGAAAACAGTTTGTAAAAGCCAATGTGATTATGATATTTGACAGTCAGTTTTATACTTGTGCCAAGTATTACTATTTTTTCCTTCATCTTAGAATGAACTTCACACTTTTGATTGGCATAGAGATTAAGAATAGCTTTTTGATTTAGAATTAAGATTTAAAAGTGAGTAGACTAGTTGAGAGAATAAGGTAACAGTTGGGGAAGAGAGAGCAGGAATGATGGGATGGATTAAGAAATGTAAATATATTAAGAAAGTGTTTGTCTTTGGCACCCTAAATTGGAAAGTGTGAAGTTCTGTTTGAGACACCCTAAAGTGTAAGTGCGAAGTTTTTTTTTTTTTTGAAAAACCATAAAGTGGAAAGTCTAAATATCTTTTTGAGACACCCTAAGGTTGAAAGTGTGATGACCTTTTTGAGACACTCTAAAGTGGAAAGTGTGAAGTTCATTTTGGGGGAAAATGGAGAACTTAGAGAATATATCAAAGCTGACTTTGGGTGATCAACATTCACATTGTCTGAATTAAGTATTTTTGATAGCAAAAGGTGAAGTTGACTATTGTTTGGAAGTGATACCATATAGTGAACTTATGCAAGCAATGCATGGACTCAGTGCCAATGATTCATGTAGCAGTTTTTAGGAAGTAGTCCTATCATCTATAGAGTGAAAGGTTAGTTCATTGACTATAACTTTATAAGTAGCTCTTGGGATTATCTTGTAGTCGACTAGTCGTATTTGTGTGATTTATTTATTTTGAAAGAGGCAACGAAGATAATTATTATTATTTTGGGGATTCAAATAGTTGATGTCAAGGGTTAGAGACTACAGATGTGTGCAAAATACTGTGAGGCGAGACTGTTTTGGTTAATATCGGGTTTTCATGCATCATACGCGATGTAATTTTTTGACATTACTATTAATTATCATTCAGAACGTATATGAAAATGTTGGAAGTATCTTGTAGTCATATACAATGCGTAAATAATTTATGTGGAAGAGGCGAGGAAGATACTTTTTATTATTATGAGGATATAGTTAGGTTAGGTCAATTGTTAGAGACTATAGATTCGTGTAATTGTTTATGTAAGTTTTGCAACATGGCGGATTTAGGGATTTATAAGTTCTTTCTTTTATCATCTTCCTAAGATTCCGATGAAAGGTGAAAGTTGTCATACGGGGTATCTTGTGAAATGCGGAAACTTTCGTGATATTGCTTCTGTCTTATTTAGTTTTCCCTCCCTTGAACATCAATTTTTTTCCGAAAAGATTTCATTTAACTTTTAAGTTATCATGTAGCACGTGTTATTGAAATCCGTCCTTTTTGAAAGAGTCTTCCGAATTTGTTCTAGAACTCATTGCATACATTTAGGTAGAGCGAACACACCAAATTTCTGCATGTTGATTTTTTGTGTAATTAGAGGGAGTAGTGTATATTTTCTCTGATGGAATTTCAATATCTATATAAATAAATTTCTCCAATGTTGGACTACTTTCTTGTAGAGTTGCTATTATAGTCTTTTAGAAAGTCCATTCTTTTTGGAGAAGTTTTGTTCGAAAGTTCTTTAGAGCTTATTTTATACATTTGGGTTGAGCAAATATTCTCAGCATATTTGTGCATGTTAAGAAATTTAGTGTAGTTGTTAGAGATGATGGGGGATTTAACCAATTGACAGGGGGCCGTCTAATGGGAGTGTTGCACATGTGAGAACAGCTTGTACAACATTTTCCTTGATAGGAGAGGAAATTTGTTGACAGTAAAGATGTCTTGTTTACTAGTTTCTCCTTGCTATTGGTTAGGTTATGTTGAGGAACCCTGCCTTAAGGTTGTTTTCTATTAAAAATGCTATTGGGTTGAACATTTGATCACGGGTTGTAATGCTTTCGAAACTACATAGTTTGCTAGTTCTTTTATGTGCCCTATTTCAAACTATTGGCCGTATCTATCATACAAGAGTACGTGAAATTTCTGTTTTTCTTTTACACTCCTTCCATTCCTATATAAGCTTCTCATGTTGGTTTGCATGGAGAATAGGAAGTTACATGTGAATCAAAGATTTGGAAGTGGATTTAGTGAGGAAAACAAAAGGTAGAGGAAATGTCAGGAAAAAGATAACAAAAGGGTCCATGGGATTGAGAGAGAAATTGAGAAAACATATGTGCCAATTATATTTGGGTATTCCAAAGGGAAAGTGTGAAGTTTATTTGGGACAAAGGTTGAGCAATATTAAAAGGATTATTACTTGAGATAAAGATTTATCGCTAAAGGTAGATTCATATCACAGTTTAACACGAGTTTTGGATACATTTATGGTCAACACTTTGGTAAGCAATGTCAAAGGATCCTGTCACCCACAAGGAGTCTTTCAAAGATGAGTATGCCAATTATTAGACCTTGTATAACCATGTAAAGACAGGTTGCCTGCTGTTCACCCTCATAGAGTAAAACCTTTTTCTTTCTTTTGTTGCATGGCATAGCTGGGACACTTCATAATCCACATTGTATATGTTCCACATAACATTGTGTTTCTGGCTTGCTGCTAAATCAAGAAGAGATGATTATCTATGGGATCATCTTAGTTCAGAAGACGTGCTGATCTGGGCTGCTGACTTAGTTCAGTGTGTACTCTTGTCTCTGTGTTGGATGTAATTCAGAGTATGGTCAGGTTGCAAATGAAGCAGCTATGCACCATCTATATGTATAGGAATACAAGTTGATGTGTATTAGTGTACTAATATGCTTTCCTGAGCATAGTAATTGCATTATCTTAAATAATAAAAGCTTGCGCACCTTTATCAGTGAAGGTGAATTTGTTAAACACACTTAATCTTAGCCAAACAATCTGGAGGGATAATTTGCCTTATGAGTTGTACTTCATGCTTTTCAGACGCTAGGTCTAGGACAATTTAGTCTGACATTAACTTGTAAGTAGTAGAATCATTTCATTGTTCACCTTGTTTTCTGTCTGCTATGTCTAGATCTGTTGTGAATTTACTATAAGGAGACTGTACCTGGTTGTCCCTTACAAATCACAATGGACATAACTAGTTCTGGTAACATTTTTTTTTTGTAGACTAGGTACAACTGGGTCCTCTGACACTGCTACTTAAGCTTGTTAAGACTACGAGTTATAGGAGAATAAGGTAAGACTAGGTACACTTAGGTCCTCCGAAACTGCTACTTAAGCTTGTTTTTTTTTAAAAAAAAAAATATGTCGACTGATCTGTATTTGATTAAGATTAAGTGTCATGTAAGAAATGATGGTTTCGTGTTGCTTTTGGAAGGATGGCTTAAGTTTTAGTGATGTGGCTGGTTCCAGCCATTTGCAATCAACTGTGAAATTGGATTACTGTGATTTTTTTTTTTTTTTTTGGCTTTTAATAAAATCATTAAGCTTCAATCGTCTTCGAGATTTTTATATTGGTTGTTGGAAAGTCTAGCATTGCTGCATTATGCTTATGCATTTTTGCTTTGTCTTGTAGATATGTATAGCTAGCTTATTTCCAGAGCCGACTTGAGTCTGATTAACGAGGTAGTGTGCAATTTCATGCTAACGGTTCAAACTGCTGTTGAGGGAGGAAAAATACCAGTATAAGTGCCTCAGACAGGAAGTAGATCGACTTGCGAACTAGTTTGGAAGGTCATGGTGGATTAAAAACCTTTAACTTCTATATGATTTTAAATGACTCTTAATTCATAGATTATGTCCCCTGATCTTTTTGTAATTTGAATGGTTGTGTAATATGCTACTCCTGTAACTCGTCTTTGTCGTGCTTCTCGGAAATGAATGTGCAGTTGAATTCTCGCCACATTTCTCGATTGTGCAAATGGATCTTGTGTCAACCTGGGGAAACCTAAGTACCATGCATGATTCCTTTTTCCTTATGTGCAATATAATTACAATAGGTTTTAAGGAAGATCATCTTGTGTAGAGTCCAGAAGGTAAGATCAGTCACTTATATTTGATATTATAGTCACCAAAATAGTTGTCCGGAGAAAACTTCTTCAAAATTTAGGGCATGGCTTGATTAAAAGTATGTATTTAAGGGGTATATTGTGATGGCATAGCTACTCTTTGTGATAAACTGTCCCTTCTTACTCAGTTAGGTCGTGCCTCAGTTTGTTTAGTTGTCTCATTTTTTCTTTTACAATACTTGTATACTAATTTTGACTAGAATTTTTTGACTTGCTCTAAAATATGCAAAATTATAAAATGTTGTGATTAACAATTATCTTAATATATAGTTAAAAGATATACTTGTATTTGGTCAAAGTAGTGTGTCGGTGAGTGTGAAAGTTAAAGTGTTGCAAGTTGCAATCTTTGCTGGATTGAATATTTGGAATTACCTGGCTTGGAAGATACATTGAGAAAGAGATGGAGCAGAAGGGAGTGGAGAGAGCTAGGGCATTGGGTTGATCGTGGTGCTATCATTTGGTAAAGGGTTTTCCAGTGGGCGCATTGGCTGAGTGGTGATAGTGATGGAGGATAGTACAACTTTTGACCAACTTTTTAGATGTTAATTACTGGAATCCAACTTCCAAAACTACTCTTTGAAGGACATTGCTAAACCTATTTACTGGGTAGACAACTCATTACTAATAGAGTATTAAAAAAAATAATTATGTTGAGTTGGATTCCATTATTATAATCCTAAACAAGTTTTTATTAATGGTGGGTAGTTTATCCAATGGGTATACAAAGTTTTTTCCTTTTGAATGCGAATAATAATGGCTCAGGCTATGTTCAGTTCACCTTATTTTTGCTTATTTCAGATCTAATCAGATCAGATCAGATCATATCAGAAAAAATAAGTTCAGATCAGATCAGTTCAGATTATGTTTATATTTTAAAATCACTATATCTTTCATTACATATTAGTAAAAATTATAATAATTGAATATTAATAAAGTACTCGTTAAGACGAATCAAACAAGAATCCACATGACTATATTTTTTCTTATATATTGAGAATAATCTAAAAGATAAGATCTTGTTATCAGATCAGTTCAGATCAGATCAGATCAGTTCAGATCAGAAAATTTTAGGTGAACTAAACGTAGCCTCAGTCTTATTGGTTAGTAAGGGAAAGTTATAATCAATTGCTTGGAATTCTCTCCAAACCTCTAGCCCCTTAGAATGGGAGGTATGGAAGCAAACCTGAAAACATACATATGGCCATTATTACTAGTTTAGGTACTTGGTTTTTCGAGATAGGGATTTCACTAGTATTTTATGTATTTTTTTTAAAAAAAATATAAAAATATGTCAGTTATTTAGTGTATGTGGGGTTGTATTGTGTACAATGTACTTAAAACCTAAATCTTTGACCTTGTTGCTCATTGCTTATCATGAGCAAAACATCAACTTTAGATGAGTATTTGAGCAAAAAGAAAAGCAGTGGGGGTATATCATGAGAGTATGATTAGTGTTTTGTACTTCTTTCGTTTTTGAATAATTTATCCATTGTATTTTTCACAAGAATAAAGAAAAACAGTGAATTAATATAGATTATATTAAAAAAAAAACATTGATATTGCAAGAAAGGAAAGAGGAATTGAGACCTTTTATCTTACAGGGTCACTGGGTAGAGATGATTATTAGGCGGACTAGGTTGATTGGGCTTTAGCCAAAAATAATATGCTCATTTTCACCAAAGCCTTGGCTTGATATTTTTGTGCTAAACTTTGCTATTATGAGCTGGTAGACTATATAAATTTTACTTTAAATCGAGTTCAAATTGGACCATTTCTGTTGTAAAATCTATATCTTATTTATTTTTACGAACAAATGATGTGATATCATATCTGTAGGAAAAGCAGAGTATTGCAACTTTCCCAATGTGTATTTTATCCTCAAATGCAAGTTTTGCGACAAAAGGTGGCATTGTAGGCCAATATGCGCGTAAGACCCTGCCCCATGATCTATTGCTCGATATATGACTTTTTTTTAATGCGATATCCTGTAACAACGGTATTCCATCAGTCCTTATAGATCACAAGCACATCTTAGAACACTAGAACTCTAGAAGCTCTCTTTAAACTCTTGAACTTTCACCAAACACAATTGATCATACACCTTCAAACCTTCACCAAGCCTGATCAAGTGTCTTTCTAACATAAGGGCTCATATCTTCGATGTACCTTCACACATAACCAAACCTAAAAGCTCTGTTTAAACTCTTGAACTTCAGCCAAACACGATCAAACACCTTCAAAAATCGATAAACCTTCGCCAAGCTTGATCAAGTTTCTTTCTAACGCTTTTATATCTCAAACACAAAGTGCTCATACCTTTGATATACCTCCACGCACAAATATCCATCTTAGTATATGTGACAAATTAATGGAGTTCATTCAATGGATGAAGGTATAAGGGTCACAAATCCTCGTCTCTACTTCCTTTTTTTCCATGTATCATCTTGACTTTTACACAATTCATGTATTAGTTTTAACTGAAATTTTATGACTAATATGCAAAACCAAACATTAATTATAAAGACACTGGGCTCAACTAAACGCATGTATTTTGAATATAAACTTTTCATACCTTTTGCTAATATTAAGTTAAGCATAGTAATAGTCAAAATTGTGTGTTAGTGAACACAAATTTTCATATGATGCAACCAAAATTAAACAAAATTCTCTCCTTTCCATTCTTTTATTGCTTCTTTTAATCCATTTTTTGTACTATTAAACTTTTATGATGTGGATTCTCATACATTATTATCTTTGTATATCTACATGTGAACTTTTAATTTATCATTTTTATTTATGTAATTATTGTTTTAATATTGTTATTATTAGCATTATTACTATTACTTTATTTGTTTTATCGTAGATCTTTTAGATTTTTACTTGTTCATTATTTATCTATCTTTGCTACTCATTTTTCATTCTTATTGATCGTGCGTGCTAGATCTAGTTTTGTATGTCATGTCTATTAATATTAGTAATCACTTGAAAAAAGACCTACGAAAGTGTTGCATTCCACGTCTAAGATAAAATTAGACGACTTGATAGGTAGCTTATAAAATAATTGCTTAAATAACAAGTCACTATTATCTGGTTTGTAGGTGCTAATAAATCAACCTCTAGCATAGTTTATTTTTAGAGTGTTTGATATGTATTATCAAATTAATTTATTGCTACGAAAATTGTTGAATAAAACTAAACGAATTGTTGTGACTCAAATGGATTTTCATACTAAACTGAAACTAATTGAATCCAAAACAATCTAAATATAATTTATCAATTCCAGTTTGAATCAAACATATATCTGATTTCATTCGATTATTGACTCAAATGGACCCATAAGTTTATATAATATGAAAAAAAATTAGCTCGAGTCGTATTTGAAATACGGTTAAAGAAGAAAGATTTATTTATGGATCAGCATGAAATATAATAGTAGAATACTTCTATTAAGGAAGTTGTATATATTGATAATCTTTGCAAAGACTCTTTTGTTCCAAAAGTATATTATATATGTTTATAAATAGTACTTTTAAATATATAGTCTTTTTGGTTAAACGAATATTTTAAAAATCAAGCATATCTTAAATGATATGAATCATTTTTAAAAATATTGCTGGTTAATAAGTACTTGACACGAAATATAGAACACAATAAATAGATTATATACGAAACAAGATATATTACAACCGCAACTTAAATTACATAGACACTTTAAATTGGTGTGTATATGTTGTATACTCCAAATCTCCAGAGAACTCTTTCTTTTAAAGGATTACCAGGTCCTCTTGTTCCAAAAATATCATTTTTTTTAGGTCGTTGTCTCTAACAAAGAATAGCTAATTCCTAATTAGCTAATCTAATTCCCCACTACATGTTGATTAGCCTAAAATTGAATTTATATTTCTCCTTGTTCATCATCATCTCAACAAGGGCTAGCTTTTTCAGCAATTTATGGTTGAAGACAATCACCATTCACCACAAAGTGAAATAGAAAAAGGAAACAAATAAAGGGGAGGGAATAACAAAATCTCATGTCTCAAGTGTCATTATCATCCTCTCGATGGAATAATCTTGCATACAAGTAATATGATTGGGCACCGACATAAAGTTGTTACTTTTAAAAAGTTTGCAAAGTATACTATTAGTATTACAAATATTACTATGATACATTTTTTGTCCAGGAAACTCTGAACTTGGTCATGCCCATATATCATTTCGCGTAATCTTCTATTTTCTAACTTACCTCATTTTCTAGAACAAGATTTCATTGCCGTGCTTTTCCATTCTAGAAAGATAATGTAGCAAGCTAGGCAGCAGATATCTGCAATCAAACGATGCATTAAGTTCTTAAGAGTAAACATAAAATTATTTGTCATGCATGCATAGGTAGATGGGATAAATTAAATGTTATTTACGGCAGGTTTTCTTATACTTCATCTGTTATGTTTTAAATGAAACGTAGGACTTTGACACGGGATTTAGGAGAGGAAACCGATAGAGAGAAAGAAAAAGAGAGACCCATGCATGTAATGAGAAGAGAGATAGAGGGAAGTGAATATAAATAATGCAACGTTTTATTTATTTTAAATGGAGAAAGTATACAATTTCAATATTGTATAATTGTGTAATTGTAAAAATCTAATTTATAAAATTATAAAAACTTGATATTATGACTATATACATAATAACACTTAATATTTTTTGAAGGGAATAATAACACATATATTATCGTAGCAAAAAAATGACAAAGTAATAGCACATGTCAAAACATTACAAATTACAAAAGAATGGAGCAAGTAGTTTTTGTTGGCCAAATTATTTTTTCAGTTGAATATAGTTGTTATACGGACATTTCACACTTCAAAAATGAACTCTACTATATATGAACAAGTTACGTTGAAATTAAACTAAATTTGATAAGGTAGCTTAAATTGATAAGTAGTAGCTAAAATTAATATTTCGCTTTAATTGAATATAAAGGAATTTGATAGCATGAGCTATTTCGTAGAACTACTTGTTCAAGTGCTGATATTTCATCATTATTTTTTTTAATGGAGAAAAGTAAGTTGAAAAGATGGATGAAAGGAAAATTTTCAGGTCCTTATTTTCATAAGCTACTCAATGTTGCTTGTCGTTTCAAATCTTCTTGAGCTACATCATACATGCCAAACAATTCTAACCAATTTAGAATCTTAGCTATTTCAGCTCATTATTTAGTTGAATAAATGTGTTACCAAACATAATTAAGAGGAAGTATATCACCGTTAGTCGGTAAAATATTATTCATTATATATATGTTGGATCAAATTCAAATTGGGAGTACAATATTCTTATTGTCTATGTTGATGTTGAAATATTTTCATACTCAACTTCTATTAAACAAACTAGTTTTAGTTTATTTACTTTTAGTTTTATTCAAATTACATAAAGATGTGAATGATTTCTTATACATAATATTTTCAAATTAGTCAAAAAATCACATATAAATATGAATTTATAGAATTGCAAAATTTGCACATGAAAAAATAAATTTAATTAGTGTAAAATATAACAATGAATATCACATCATAACATTAAGAAATCTACAAAAGCCATTTTGAAATCGAAATTTATATGTACATGTCACTGGATGAAATATAGTTACACCTAGTAGGCTAGTATTAATTAGCTTTAATTTAATGATTATAGTGAAAATCTACTCTCTTTTTTTTTCTTTTTCCTAAAATGAATCTAACATATGGTGCCAAAATTTTATGTGCCACTCTTTCCTACTTGTTGACATTTAGATTGAAAACTAAAACTAATGGTCATAGTAATAGTAAAAATCAATACTAGAGTAAGATGTACGTAACACAAGTAGTACACAATAAATTGTAAAAAACAAAATTTTGATCATTAACATATTGCACGTACTTAAAATAATGTATTAGTATATGTGAAAGTTAACATGTTGCACGTACTTAAAAATGGATAAGTATTCGATGCACTCATGCACTCATGCACTCATGCACAGGGAGTACTCTAACTTGGTTATAAACTTATAATGACAGGACCAAGCTTGTGCTCTAAATAGACCATGCATATTGATAAAGTCTACTATGAGCAAGTTGCTTAAGCAAACAAATGTTTAAACATAAACTGTCGTTGAAGTTGAGATAAACCACACAAAAATTGGTTGTACAAACTCGAAGTTGCCGGTAATAACACGGAAACCAAGTATGCACTAGATCAAGGGAATTTGTTTAGCAATTATAAATTCTATTACGTGGAGTTTTGTCAACAATTAACTCTGTATATTAAGAGTCATATATGGCAGTAATGTAAACAATGTTCCATATAAGATTTGAGATATAACAGTTCATCTTATAAGATTTTACCAAATAAACTAACTAGCTAACCTCCACAAATTTCCATATACAATTTATATGGTAGGACAAAAAAGCTACTCTATTTCGTAAAACTTTGAATTAATGTATTAAGAATTTTTTTAGTATGCTGCATGTTGATCTAGGAAGTGCTTACAAGCGTCACATATATTCAGATTCGTAGAAGTTCCTAATATTCGGGCTATTATATAGTAGGGAAATAAGGGATATATATTTCCAGAATTGCATTCTAAATAGTAATTTTGATAAGTGAAAAATACAATCATGGGTTTGGGAAATACATTAAGGTTATTAAAGTAAAAATAAGGTTAATTAAGGATATTATTTATAACAAATGATTATTTATAAAAAAAATTGATGACAAGTTTAGACGGATCTATTTCGTAAATGAATGGTGTTTAGGTAGACGCATAAATAGTTGCATGGTGTTTTTTCAACTGTTTTAGTTACGTTGTAGGTCATTATTGGATTAGATTGCTCCTATAAAGATGATTTTTATTTAAAATCCTTATAATGATGTATAGTCTAAAATGTAACACCAAACCTTTATTTCTTTGGCTCACATATTTCTCATATTTAAATTTCAAGGTTATTATCTATTTTGTGAAACTTAGGAAGCAAATGCATATCAATCTTAAGACACTATAGTTCCATACTTCCATTACACTATGACACAGAAGTTGCATTGTATTATTGTATATTGCAATAGATTGTTATATCTCATCAAGAATGAAGCATCTCGAATTGTAACCTTCCAAAATGTTTTCATTTGCTATGTTTGGGGAAAAATATTACTTCCTCCGTTTCAAAATAGATGCTACATTGTTGACTAAAACGCTTGTCGATGCACTACTTTGACTACTAATATCTTTAATTATGTATTAGAGTAAAGTATAAAATTTTGATTTTCTGAAAATATACATTAAGACAAATCCAACAACATATTACATTATAACATTTGATTTTACCTAATAGTAAATAATGGATGGTCAAACCTCATTCATGAATAGTGGAATAGTCAACAATGTAGCATCTATTTTGAAACGGAGGAAGTATATAGGTACCTTAAATCTTAAGGTACTAGAATATTTTTTGGTGTTAAAATAATTAATAGTGTTTCGAAAGCACCTAAACTTTTGGCCAAAATGACTTAAATTGACAAATTAAAAATTTTAAATTATCAAAATCAGGTTAATGAAATTTTGAAAAATATTTCTAAAATTTTGATAACCACTAATTTTGGCAAAATAATTTATCAAATGAAGTAACTAATTTTGCTATACAGTTAAACTAATTAACTACCTTATCAGTTTCTGCTAACTTATCGATCAGTTTGATCTCCTTTTCAACTAATATTGCCAAACAGACCTATAGTATAATATACTAGGAGACTTCTCTAGGGTTTTATTAGGGTTTCCTTATGTTATAAAAGAAAACTAGTGGTGATCATTGTTTGACACACACACACTTTCAGCCTCTAGTATTTTAGGACTCCTTGTAATTATTCTCTATGTTTTTCTCCATCACAGTGAAGAAGCTCTCGATTTCCCCACCTGTGGACATAGGTCTATACTGACTGAACCATGTAAATGATTGTGTTCTCTTGTTTATCTTTTTTATTGTCTTTTCTCGTTCTTATTATGTCATTGATTTGTTCCGCATCAATCAAACACTACAACACCCTTTCCTAACACTAAAGTTAACAATATCAAATGATCAATTCCATCTTGTTGTGTGGTTACTTGATATACATCATTCACACATAGGGTTCAAATATTTGTTATTGATCAAAGAAGCAGAGAAAGCACACATCAAAGGTACATCAAACTCCATTTTTCTTCATGTTACCATGTAGATCAGATTTTGGATGTTTAGATGTTTTTTGCAGACAAGATTTGATCAAATCCCAACAACCAATGGAACTAAGCTCTTTTTCGATTAATACTATTATTCGAGCTAGTTCATTATCGGTGAATATGTATAGGTTAGTTTGTATAAATTAATGAATTAATATATATACTTCCTCCGTTTAGAAATAGTTACACCATTTGTATAATGTTTACTATTCACATCTTGCACTTTGATTGTCTTTGGTGATTTGTATTTTAGGAAATGCATACTCATATGAGAAATGAGATCTTGTTAGATTCGTCTCAATGTATATTATTTTAATATATATTAACTTTTTATAATTTTTACTCATTTATAATTAGAGATGTTAATATTTGAAATAATGCATTGGCAAACATAAAAACATGAAATGACACAACTATTTCTAAACGGGGGAAGTATGTTACATATACTAATACCTAATAATAACTATATCTTTTTATTAAAGGAATTACTCCTAGAAGCTAGATCACCAGTGTTTAAGAATCATAATCATTGTCATTATGAGTCTTAAATCATTGTTCTCCGGTCTTACTAGTCACTATATATACATTTAACTCTACATTAGAAAATGAAGAGAGCAAAATCTACGTGACTATTATATACTCTTGAGAACCCTAAAACAAGATTTGCCCAAATTTTCATTATATATATGTCACAAAATTCTCTAAGAGTAAACAAGGTGTACATGTACATGTCTTAGTGCTTACGTTACGTGTTCTTTATTTTATAATCAAATACGCTAAGTTACTGAAGTAGTGAAGTTGAAACCACAAATTTATCTTCCACTTTTTTTATTGAAGGAATTTAACTTCCACCAATCCACCTAATAAATACAACTTCACCGCAAGTGTTAAACTCGATCGGCTAACCCATGCACAAGCTCGACTATGGTTGGACATGTATTGTCCGGTGTTATCTTGATAACACATTAACACCTAAGGAGACTACATAATTATATAGATATGCCGATGCCCGACAAGAAAAATATTTATGCTAAACAGTTTTTTTTTTTTTTTTTTTATAGTTTTCTATTTGGATGTATAGAGAATCAAAAACGCAAATGATGTTGATGAAATTTGATCTCAGGTCTTGAGTATTATTATTGTTTCTCAAAGTTATAACCAATTAATATAATTGACATTCACATAGTAACAATTTTGTTTAGTTGTGATACAGGAGTAATAGGCTCAATTGATGTACATGATGGACTCTTCATGGGAATGACTACTAAGGTGGTAGCATGTTTGCTAACCAACCAAGGTAGTGAATAGGCGTGTGAAATGGACATGTCTATGAGGATCCTAATTCTATTAGGATTCATATCTTTAATTGTTTTCCTAGTTAGAGTTGAATTAGGAATCATGGTTTTGCCTATGTTCTTAAAACGATGGATTTTACATGATTCAAAGAGTCTAAGGAGTCTAGGAATTAGGGACTTGTCCAAATCCTACTAGGTTTATGTTTTTGTCAAGTAGTATAAATACAAAGCTATGTAGTTCGAATTTCACTACAGATTAATAAGAATTTTTGTGAGCTTTGAGCTTTGTGTTAAACATTGATTGTTTACAAACCCTCTTGAGTGTTGGTGGCTTAGCCTTTATGCATTCAAAACCCTTAGTGTTATTCATTGTGGTGACTTAGTCTTTATCATTGAATAGCCTAAGATCTATCCTTGTTACTTTAGTTCGAGTGATTTGTTTGAGTTCTTAATTGAATCTTCATTGTTATTGATTTGTTTTACTTAGCTTCCGCACAAGTATTTGATTCTTGAAGAATAAATACATCATATGGTATCAAGAGCATAGGTGACATCCGTTGAAGGGGTCCGAATTTTTTCCTTTAAGGGGGAGTAATAGATCTTCAAGAAAGTCTTAAAGATCCAATCTTTTTTTCAAGATTCTTGATTTTTCATAAAGTTTCATCAAAGTACTACAATATTATTATTGATTGGTGAAAGAAAAACATCCAAGATCCATAAAAAAATCCAAGAAAAAAACCTCCCGTAACAGACAGATTTTTGAGGTATCTTTGAGCAACTCGTTCTCCCACCTCAAGTCGAATTTTTGAGTGATTCTTGAGCCCATACTGGACTACTACTTGTCTAGTTTATTGTCCTAAAATTTCGTAAGATTTGAAGTTGATTTACTATATATTGGAGACTGATTTTTCGAAGTGTGCTAAAATCGGGTTAATCTGGCACAGTGTTGCGAGATTTAAAGCTGGGAACAATTGGCTCTGAATTTTTGGCTGAAATTTTGGTCGAGTATTACATACACATAGATCTAGGTCCTGGAAAAATTTCACATGATTTGGAGTTTTTTTTCTTGGTATTCTTCACTCACTTTTGGTGCGGTTTCTTGGAGCCGAAGTAAGGGTCGTCCAAGCCAAGTTCTGTTTGGCTCCACCATGGACAATGACCAAGGAGGAAGAGAGGGTGGAGAAGGGAAAGTCCCTATAGGGCTTAGCTTGGAGCAAGCACAAAATATACGAAGGGATAGGCAGCTTGAAGACCTAACCACACGCATGGATGAACTCATGCGCATGATGCAACAAGGGATGCATGGTAATCGATGCAACCAATCTCCTAGTCCTGTTAGGAGTGTGCATACTAGCAACCATGAAGTTAGTTCTGATGAGGAGGTTCACCATCCAAGGCATAGACAACCACCAAGGGATGATGATAGAGGGCTAAGGCTAGATCTTCCAGATTTTGATGGTGCTATGAAGCCAGAGAAGTTCCTTGAATGGCTACAAAGAATGGAGAGGGTCTTTGATTACAAGGACTATGATGATAACAAGAGATTTAAGGTGGCTATCTTAAAGCTTACAGGTTATGCTAGCCTATGGTATGAGAACTTAAAGAACAAAAGGCGCAAGATGGCAAACCAAGCTTACTTCATGGGAGAAGCTAAAGACTAGGATGAAGAAAAGATTTCTTCCTTCTGATTTTACACAAGATATGTTTCGAAAGCTCCAAGTTTTACAACAAAACTCTCTAAGTGTGGAGGAATATGTGGTGGAATTTGAGAAAATCAATATGTTATGTGATGTAGATGAGAAAGCTGAGCACAAGATTGCTCGTTTCATTGCTGGATTGGATAAAAGAATAGCTAAGAAGGTGGATCTACAACCTTATTGGAGCTTTGAAGAGGTGGTACAAGTGGCTTTGAGGGCTGAAAAGTATGTCAAGGCTAAGAAAGCTCCAACCTTTAAACCTTTTGTGAAGCAAGGAGAGAAACCCTATAATGGCGCCAAGAAGGATGAAGGTAATACTTCTAATTCTAAGTTTGATAAGTTCAAAGGAGACAAAGGTAAGGCTTCTACACCCCTACCAACAGATGAGAGGCGCATATGCTTCAAGTGTAAAGGCTATGGACACATCTTAAAGGATTGTCCTAACAATAGGGTGATGACTTTAAGGGACATCCAAGAGATTGAGGATGATTATGCTAAGGGCAACATTGAAGAAGAGGAGTTTAAAGGAGAAAAGGAGCATGAGGACGAAGCCACTTATGAAGCTGATTCAGAGGAAGAGCCAGTGTATGAAGGCCAACAACTTATAGTGAGGCGCATGCTACACACTCAACCAGCCCCTTTGGAGCACACTAAAGGGACAAGATCTTTTTCACTCGTTGCTTAGTGAAACAAAGGGTATGTGATTTAATAATTGATAATGGTAGTTGTGCTAATGTGGTGTCTACTACTCTTATAGATAAGCTGCAATGGCCTACTTCAAACCATCTACACCCTTACAAGCTTAATTGGCTTAGTGATGACAATGGAATCAAGGTGACTAAGCAGGCCTTGATAGTGTTCGAAATTGGTAAGTTTAAAGATGAAGTTCTGTGTGATGTATGCAATATGGATGCTTGTCACATCCTTTTGGGACGACCATGGCAGTTTGATAGGCATGTGAAGTATGATGGTCGAACTAATGTGTGTATTGCTACAATTGGAGGTAAGAGAACTGCTTTGAAACCTCTCCCTTCCCCTATTCCAAAGAAAGGTACACTACTAGTGAGTGCTAAAGAGATTGAAAGGGAATTAGAGGAGAACATGAAGGCTATCTTTTGATGGCAAAAGAAATTGAAGGGGAGGCGCAACCATACAAGGTTCCTAAACACCTTGAACATGTGCTTGATGAGTATAGTGATGTGGTCCCTCAAGACTTACCTCCAGGATTGCCACCTGACAATGCATTCAAGCTGGAGTTACCTAGAGATTACAATGTAAGTACCACTGTGAATGTGGGAGATTTAGCACCATATGTCCATGATGATGATATGGCTCAATTGAGGACAATTGTTTCTAAAGAAGAGGAGGATGATACAGGAGTAATTGGCTCAATTGATGTACATGATGGACTCTTCATGGGAATGACTACTAAGGTAGTAGCATGTTTGCTAACTAACCAAGGTAGTGAATAGGCGTGTGAAATGGACATGTCTATGAGGATCCTAATTCTATTAGGATTCATATCTTTAATTGTTTTCCTAGTTAGAGTTGAATTAGGAATCATGGTTTTGCCTACGTTCTTAAAACGATGGATTTTACATGATTCAAAGAGTCTAAGGAGTCTAGGAATTAGGGACTTGTCCATATCCTACTAGGTTTATGTTTTTGTCAAGTAGTATAAATACAAAGCTATGTAGTTCGAATTTCTCTACAGATTAATAAGAATTTTCGTGAGCTTTGAGCTTTTGTGTTAAACATTGATTGTTTACAAACCCTCTTGAGTGTTGGTGGCTTAGCCTTTATGCATTCAAAACCCTTAGTGTTATTCATTGTGGTGACTTAGTCTTTATCATTGAATAGCCTAAGATCTATCCTTGTTACTTTAGTTCGAGTGATTTGTTTGAGTTCTTAATTGAATCTTCATTGTTATTGATTTGTTTTACTTAGCTTCCGTACAAGTATTTGATTCTTGAAGAATAAATACATCAAGTTGTCGATACTAGTAAGAGATTAGAAGTTATGATGTAGTCTAAGTTTCAAACTAGTATTGATGATAATTAATAGTTGTTTATTTTGTATGATCAATATATTAGCTCTCTATCTCTTCATGAATTTAAATTATGATTAGAGTGATGAAAATGGTAACTAAAGATTCATTTTCATTGGGCCCTATTGTAAATTCGTCTTCTCACAGTGAGACTCGGACGGAAAAAATGTGTTTTGTCGGGAAAAACCTAATAAACTTTATATTGTATGTAAAGACTAAATAGGTATAAATGTTTGTTAAATAAAATCACATCGCAGTTTTCAGGCAAAACAAAATTAACAAACGGCGTTGACATCTTATTTTTTCCACCCTTAGAAAGAAGTGTTTTTATAGAGAGGGAATTCGTAACTAGGGCGAAGTGTCGAAGAAAATGACAAAAATGAATTGGAAATAAGAAGTCAACCTAGGAAATTTGACTTTCTTGCCAGTTATTTTAACGTGGTCTTAAATAACAAATTTTTATACTTTATGATCATTCCAAACAAAAAACAATTATTTGGTCTTTCCTTGCAAAACATCAATTTTAATTTATTTGGTCTTTCTCTCTATCTTTATTCGATCTTATTTGATCAAAAATTCATTTTATAATGATGATAACAATGACGATTGACGAAGATCCCAATGATTTAAACTCTATTTAAACACCTTATATTATCCTCCAAAAATATTTAACCTCTTAACTTGGATGAACATATATGTTCCACTATCATTATGTAGAGTGTAGACTGCCTCTCTCCCCCTCCCCCCCCCTCTTTTCTCTCTCACAAACTTTAGCCTCCATTAGTGATATTTAGAGGAGCTTCCATCAACTCTTATCGGTGGAAGGCTACAACTTTTTTTGTCGCTTATATCTTCAACTTTGTTTTTTTTTTGGTAAGCCAGTAATATGTGTATTGCTTCCAAAAAAAACCATCATGTACAACCTATTTCCCAAAGAGGGAGAGGAACAAATTGGCCACATGAGGCCAAAAGAAACTTATACAGTAGCTAGCCATTTTCTATCTCTAGAACTCCACTTTGTAGAATTACAAAAATACACTCTATGTTTAATTATATATTATAGTATTATTTCTTTAGCTATACATTCAATTCTACTCGCTTTAGTTATACCTTCAGTTTTATTTGTTTATTAGGTTTATAATAATGCTTCTGCAAAGAACTACTTTTTCCTCCAAAGACAAGGTTTTTTTTACTCTTTTTTCTTTCACATTTATTGTAAGTCCTAGGGCTGCTTATGGTTCTTTTGTAGATGTTATTATCTTTTTAAATTGAAGGTGATCGATTTTTAACTGTTCAATACCATCACTGAAAAATTTAGTCGATGATTTAATAATTCCTTTTCAGCGACTTTAGTATAGTTCTTTAACAATTATAAACGTTAATGAATCGTATTGTTTAAACTTTGTAAATACGAAGCATTATGTTGTCACGATATAACGCTATTTTTTTTTGGTTGAAGATTCTAATTAATTTCGTGAATTGATTGTGTCAATCTATTTTGTCAAGTTATTAATGATGATTGCATATTCCATTTTTATACACTAATCTATAGTACTTGAGTAGACAAGCGCATCATTAACAAAGACATTAAATTATAAGCATTGAGTACATCATTGATTATCCTCTGATATTCAGAACGAGCATTTTTAAGGCTGAAAGAAATTGAGTTTCAATTGTATTAGTCAAAAAAATTAAAATCGTGAAAGACAAAAGATAAAAGAAGGTATTGAAATCCCATAAATAGCTCACATGTGAATGTAAGCGTTGCCCACATCAAACACGAGGAGTGTAATAAACCATTTAATAAACTTGAGAAGTTATTCCTCCTATTGACAATTGATTTTAGGATAAAACCTCTTTTGGACTTGTTCAAACTCTCCTATATTAACAAGTGAGCCCCATACCCATTTAGCGTTTGACTAAATTTAACATGGTATCAGAGCACAAGTTGGCTCTGAATATAATTATGGAAAAGTCATATGTAAGGCGCAGTGTTGCCATCCCATGCATGAACAACCCGTATTTGAGTGTAAGTGTCGTCTCACATTGAACACAAGGAGAGGAGTAAACAACTTAATAAGTTTGAGGTGTTACTGCTCGTATTTCCAATTGGTTCAAACTAACTTTAATACAAGAGCTTGCATAACTTGACAAAACTTTGTGCATCACACAAATACCTTAAAACTTGGCACAGAGTAGTATAGAAACATAGAGAGTGAAACCTCCTGAATTGACATAACTTACAATGTACAAGGATGTATTGCTTTTTTCCAGTTCCAAACATTTCCTTTTTAACCTCCAAGAACTGTAGCTCATCCAAGCGTTCGAAAACTCTTTTCAAAGGCCATCACAGCTCAAGTGAAATAGCTCCACTATGGTTATCTTTCAAAACTTGGTTTCAAACTAAACTCATCCTCAAAAACATTTTTAAGAGTAAGCTCTTCAACAATAACCATAAAATCTAAGAAGGCTAAGACTTAACAACAACTTATAAAACCTATTTTTCAAAATTTTATCTCGATTATAATATCTATGTCACAATTCATAAATTATTGGGAGATATTGGTTATATTTATAAGCCATATGACCATAGTAGAACCCCTAATTACCATCTATGCATGCTTGAGATTATTTCTAATATAATAATGAAACCATCAGAGCCTTCTTGTTCGACTACCAAAAATTTGAAGGTCCTTAGTCTTCTTGATTGGGTCTAGGTCTTCTCAATATACAAAACATTTCCTCTAAAGTTTAAAGTCAAAATCCCCAAATATAAAGCATTAAATAATCGGGACTAGCAGAAAGCATGACTTAGCTTGTACCCTCATATATAATACAAAACAATAAGACAGTGGCTAGAGGTGTGCACATGTCGGTCGTGTTGGCCTAATTTACGGGCTAACAGGCTTCCTGTTGGGTCATGCCAGATCTAGAATGGGATAAGGAAATTTCATAAAAGGTGCCCCAAGCAAGACTCGATCGTGCACAATATGGGTTTTGGTCATGCCATACCGTCGACCCTCCTTAATTTTTTGAGTTAAAAATGAGCAGAACGATAGCCAAGTCGGCCCATTGTGTTAGTGGGGGCAAGCCATAATTTGAATTTTTTAAACTGCTCATGACCTACCATTGGGCCTATCATGTCGGGTTGGGCTAGTAGCAGTCTCGTGTCGCACCAAGCGATAGTCATACGTGTTAGGATGAAAAGATGCTTGTGCCAGACCGACCCATGAACAAATCTACTGATGGTTGATACACTGCAACATTAAAACCATCCAACCATTGTCGTTTTGGTATGTAATGTTGGAGATATTATGCCCTCCTCTAATCCTTCACCCAAAGGTGGCTAGAAACTATAACAATTAGAATCTTGTATAAATGTACATACATGGAAAAGCATTTGTCAGCTTTATAGCTATTCACTATGAACTTCATCTTCCTTGGTTCTGTCAATGGTTTCCTAATTAAAACAACTCAAGGCTAAGGAATCACGATTCTCCATTAGTTCAAATCCGTATGGTTATTGTCGTCCTTTAACGTCCCGTAATCTATCCTCAAACTAGCCACTGAAGTCTAATTTAATCCCATAGTTACGAGCAGCAGGTGATAGTCTAGTGGTGTTGGCATCATATTCGATCCAAGAGATCCTGAGATTGAGTCTCATCCCCGACAAGAAGGGATCCCCAATTTTCCCCCCTTCTTGCAAGGGAATCATCTTACCTTAAAAAAAATAATCCCATAGTCTCTCGGTCAAATTAGATTGAGAGAAGCCTGGTGAGTCACCATATCATATACATCATTGAATATTCCAGTGCATTGTTAGGTGGATTTTCTTTTGATTCTCAAGTTTACACATTAAATCTTCTTGTAGACTCTTTAGTGTTGAATTTTGTGTATGTGTTGTATATTGCTTGTAAATATAATAATACAATAGGGTATGATATTATCCTAACACAATGTTGCAATTATCTTAACACGGAGCTAATATGTAAGTAAACTACATGCGGGAAGGCAAATTGGTTTAAATCTTATCATAATCTTCATCATAAATTCATAGTATAAAACATGTAATTAACTTACCTATAGGGGTGTAAGAAACAGAAAAACATCTTATTGTGTTGATGTAACTTAAAGTGATTGGGCTCATCTGAAGAAAAAAACTTAAAGTGATTGGCGATGTCATTTTACTATTGCTAAAAAGAGGAAAAGACGTTTTGCTTGACTTAAGATTGTTAAGATTTAGTTTTTGACATACTAGTATTATGCATTTATTTAATTAGTTTATAAATTTCGATACTAAGATGAATGACTTAATTGTTGAATTTAAGGGAGATAACTGCATCTAACTATCACGTAGATTACCCACTTTTAATAAATCATTAAAACATAATTATTGATTTCGAGTTGGATTTCATCAAACATTAATTTCTATTAGTATTGGGAAAACTAACCACTAAATAAACAAAATCTTATCTGAATTTAAGCCGTCGTGAAATACTTTAATTCAATCTTAGCAAGTTTGGTCCCTTAAAACTAGAGAAGAAGGGAATCTCAATTTCGAAACACCAAAGGATATAATTTTTTGACTGAATCATCATAAAATACAAACCCTTAACCACCACATTCAGCTTTCGATTATTTATCCTAATAATAACTTACAGAAATGGGAAAAGATTTTGTCTACAAAAGACCGTCTGATAAAACTAATTGAGTCAAAGGAGTCACTAAATCTTTCTTAAGATTACTAGTGAGATGGTCATATTGTAAGATTATCTCATCTGAGAATTTCTAGGAAAGCTAATAGTGCTTCTCTTCATATAGGCGCTACTGAGTCTGGACCTTGTAACTGCGTCTACTAAATTGTTATTGTCAAATGACCAACTTAACCAAAAGTTTAAGTTGATGGTTGACGTCCCAGAAATAGATTTATACTCTATTACACCCCCTCATAGCTAGCGCTAAATATTCCACTGAGAAAGGAGGAGTGGATGAAATTTGAACCCGTGACCTTTTTGTCACGCTGGCTCTGATACCATGTCAAATGACCAACTCAACCAAAAACTTAAACTGATGGTTGAAGCCTCAAGAATAGATTTATACTCTATCAGTTATGTTAGAACAGAAAACGAAGACATGAAACATGACTCAGTGAAAATCACTTGTCCATGCAAGAATGGTATCTTACGTTAAATCACGTAAAATTGATGAATTATCGGGTACACGTAATAGTATATACTCTATGATAGTGTAGGAATAACAAACCAAAATTTGGTATGAGTGAACATAGTTTCCCTCTTCATTCACTGTAAGTCTGTAACCACATCATACAGGAGCATATGCTTTGAAGCACAACTTATGGATAATCTTTTGTAAAGTTGGTCAAAATGTTAAAGTTCAAGCTATATATAATAAAACAAAATAGGGAAAAACGGTAAAAATAATAATTCATAAAATATATCCTTTTCAATGCTGATCTTAATATATACTACTATGTAGTGTAGTAGCTTCATATATATGTGACTAACAAAGATGTCTTAAACATGTTAGCTGTTAGGAGTCATGTGCTAATTACAAAAAATAGGCTCTTAAAAAACTGTGTATAATTCTATTATATAAAAATATATCCTCTATAAACATTAATTCGTATAAACTAGGACACCTAAATCCCAAAGTACGGGGATTGGGACAATGAGACTTAAACAAACTATATATATATATATATATATATACAAGTGAGTTCATATGAGAATGCATACTTATATGAGAAATGAGAATGAATTTTACACGCTATAACTCTTATGATTAAGTGATGTAACTCCAAAAAAAAAAGTAGAACAAAAAAAAATTCAAAAGAATTTTTTTTTTGGGCTCAAAATATTTTAGAGAAGTATAACTCTAATGAACATGTATTATAACTCTAATCCATTCGTGTGGTTGAGATTCATTCTCATTTCTCATGTAAAGAGCATTCTCATGTGATCTTGCCCCTATATATATATAGAAGTGAGTTCATATGAGAATGCATACTTATATGAGAAATGAGAATGAATTTTACACGCTATAACTCTTATGAATAAATGATGTAACTCTAATGAAAAAGTGATGTAACTTCAAAAACAAAATATTTGAAAAAAAATTCCAATTTTTTTTTTTTTGAATTTAAAATTTTTTAGAGTGATATAACTCTAATGAATAAGTGTTGTAACTCTAAACCAATCGTGTGATTGAGATTCATTCTCATTTCTCATGTAAGGAACATTCTCATGTGATCTTGCCTCTATATATATATATTAGATTCTTAGGCCCTCTGACATGAGAAGATTGTCAAAATACCAACTCAACCAAAAGTTTAAGCTAATGGTTGAAGTATAAGAATAGATGTACACTCTATTACGCTAAATATTCAACTGAGAAAGGAGGGATGGATGAGATTCGAACCCGTGACCTTTTTGTCACGTTGACTCTGATATCATGTCAAAAGACCAACTCAACCAAAAGCTTGAGTTGATGGTTGAGGCCCTAGAAATAGATCTATACTCTATCAAAGAACCTGTGTTATAGATCACCTTCCTTACTGCCAAGTCATTAGTTTATGTTATAATTTTCTATATTTCTTCATATTAAATATTGAGTTTATTTAAAATAAGCTCAATGAAAATAAAATTTGGCTTATAAAACAAGTTCGTAACAACCCTTTTTTTATTTGATAAACTTCCGAAGTCCCCTACCTTTTTTTTTAATTCCAAGAGTAGTTTTGTCACGTGGTGCAATGTGATCAGCCCTTCTTCCGAATAAAGTGGCCGGCCATGAATTTTTATTTTGGTTTTCTTCCAACCTAGTTTCCCCTCATTTATTTTACAAAAAATATTAAAAGAGACGGTCTAATTTTAATATAAAAGTAGAACTAGTCACTTAATGGATTAAACTAGTCAATGAAAGAAATTAACTTAGTCACTATTAAACTAATTCTCTTTTTAATATTGCGCTTACCATATTCTAATTTTAATTTAAAAGTAGGCGGTCTCTCACAAGACAATAATCGTCTTATATTTACTTATGATCCATCATATATTTGATGGAAACTAATTTCTCAAAATTCAATGAGACACTAAATCTTTTTTACCTTATTTTATGTATCCAAGATAGGCATCACCTTGAGGCACAAACATATCTGACCTCCATTGTTATCATGAAACACAGAAAATATAAAGGGGAATCTTTTGAACCTTTTTGTCTCAATTAAGAGGGATATTAACTATATAGGGAGTACTAATCATACTGTATAACCAATTACTTTACAAAAACAGAAAATCACTTCAAATAGATTTTTATATTTGATCTTCACTTATATGTTTATTGATGCTCAATAGGTTTAAAAAATGCTTTCAACACAAATAAAAATTTGACCAAAAAAAAAAAACTACACAAATGAAAGTACTTATGTTCATGTTACTTTTGATTAAAACTAAACTTGTTAATAATAGAAGATAGTCATATAATTTTATAAATATTTCATCAACCTTAGAAGCAAAATGATAGTCTAAATTAGTTTTCCTAAACATAAATACTATGTTGTGTATTAATATCACGTCAACTACACAAGTAGTACGAGACTATGTAATCACATGCATAACATAACATCTTAACAACAGTATTATTGCATTATAAGAGAGAGAAAGAGCTTATCTACCTAGGTCCTAGGAGACCATCAAATGATGCGACACAATTAAATACTTAAATTTTATTTTAACATATATCTAATTAAAGAGAGTATAATTATGCATTTACACACCAAAAAATTAGAAGTATATCTTGTTATGATTGAAATTCAAGAAGTTTAGGGTTTTACTCTGTTCATCAGTATGTTTAATTTCTTCCCTATTATAGTTCATGTATATATATATACATTCAAGTAAAATTTTGTCACTATTTTCTATATAGATAGATTTAAGACAAAAGAAAATCCGTTGATCGATGGACTTTTGCTAGTTATAGACTTGTAAACACTATATAATTAAATGTCAGGATCGATAACTTAATCAGGTTAACACAATTATTCTCCACACTTGTACAGATCTTAACAACAAACCCAAAAGAAAATCACATAAAATACATGTAAAACTCAGAAAAGTAATTGATATTATTTATATATCCGAAGAGAATTCTATTCTCTATCGATCGGAAAATGATCTGGATCTATCCGTGTTTAGGTTTTTTCAGCAATTCGTCACTGAGAAAAGAAAAAAAAATGTTTAAGGTTGTAGATGATACCTTAAAAGCGACGATTAGATGAAGATCCATCACAAGTAGTAGTAGTAATAGTCTTTAAAACCCTCTTCTTCTTCTTTTTCTTTTTGTAAGGAATTCCTCTTGCTTTAGCTTGACAATCCTTAACTTCCCTTAAATAGACCCTAATAGTCCCGTTTCCGAACGGGTTCGATTCGGGTGACCCACCGTGCTCCTCGTAGGCGGCTCTAAGCCGTCCGATGAGTGCATCAAGGCTGCCCCACGCTTGTCGAAGCGGGCAGCTACATGGAGCCGGTGGGTCAGGCATCCCAAAGAAGGTGCACCCATGTAAGTGCACCTTAGTTTTTCCAAATTGATCAAGATACCTAAGGAACTCTAGTACGTGGTGACATGTACACTGAGTTACAGAAATGGGTGGCCTCATGTTTCTAAGGTATTGTCCAAAGGTATTCCAGTCCCTACGCTTTTGGGACTCGTACCGACTAAGCGTAGGGGTGGATGGTTGGGCCGCGGCTTGGTGGTGGATATGGTTGTCTGGACATATAACAGGAGGGAGAGGTGGTGGCTCAGTAGCGAATTTTGTGATAGTTTCCATGGAGGTGGAAAATGAAAATAGGTCTATTAAGTAAGCTTATAAGGTAGAGTAAAAATAGGAATTCTTAAGCTTTTTTGTTTGAAATAAAGGAAAGGGGGGAGGAGACAAAAAATGGTGAATGAGGGTAATGAATTAAGTGGGGAAGAAGATGATGGAGGTCACATCCTAAGATATGAGAGAAGGAAGATCAGACAATATTTGTATGGACCCCATTTTTGAATAAGAGGGTGCTTTTTTTGGTTCGTTGCTTTCTTTTCCTCTTCTCCTTTATCTCTAATTTTGTTTTATGCCTTTTTGTAATATGATTGAAGCTAGGAAATTTTTAGGCATTAGGAAGATTTAGGAGGATCATATTAAATCCTTTTTCATCCATTTATATGATTATTTTTTGGTTGAGCAAGGACATTTGAAAATATTTTATATATATATGTAATTGGGAAGTATAATGGTTACAATTCTCTAAGAAGAAACAAGGATTTTCTAAATGTAATATTCGATTAAAGATATCTATGTTACATGTCTAAAATGCTTTGTCTTTAACAAAAGGTCACCGAGTAAATTCGAATTTTTTCCTTGAATAATGCAAAAGTGGGTTTTAATTCCCAAAATATGCCCAAAAAACTAAAATTCCCTGCGTACCGTCCACGTAGGACGGCACGCGAGAAAATTATTTTTTTTTTGTTTTAACCCACGGAAACCGCTACTCTGAGTAGCGGTTTAATTTCAAAATAAACCGCTACTCAGAGTAGCGGTTTACCTGCGCAAAATATGGTAAGCAGATATCAGTTTTCATTATAAACCGCTACTCGGAGTAGCGGTTTACAAAAAAAAAAAAAAAAAAAAAAAAATTTTTTTTTGTAAACCGCTACTCCGAGTAGCGGTTTTACCTAAGTTGAAAAAAAAAAAATTTCTCGGCACTTGTAAACCGCTACTGCAAGTAGCGGTTTTACTAAAAAAAAAATTCTCGCGTGCCGTCCTACGTGGACGGTACGCAGGGAATTTTAGTTTTTTTGGACATATTTTGGAAATTAAAACCCAATTTTGCATTATCCAAGGAAAAAATTCGAGTAAATTCTCTTCCTAGGCAATATGCCATCAATTAATTCATATGTACTTGAGTGAATCTGTCTTAGTAAATTAATGTATTGAGATGTATCTTAGCCAATATTTGCTCATAATCCTTTTACAATCCAAAAATTTTCCATTAGACTTTCATTAGTAACCTATGTCAAAATATACTATTATATATGATTTCTTAATATAAAGAAAAAACTATTTTATGTACTAGCTTAGCTAGTTGCATATTATCTAATAAGAGAATGTTTAAAACAATGACTTATTCTAATGTAATTAACTTCATCGAAGGTAAGAAGAAATAGAATTAGGAGACCCTTCACACGAGGAGAACTCCTAAAGCATCGTTTACAAGGATGGTATTTAGGCAGAATTATTACGAGTATCGATATGAGAACAAGAATCATCTAAGTGTCCTACATTAGCTATCCAATTCGCAGCTTTGTTTGCTTCCCTGTAGACGTGTATGATGCTCCAAGTGTTGAAAGAACTGAGTAGAGTTTTGATATCTGGGAAAATGTGTGCGATCAGCCAAGGTTGGGGTCAATCAACCTTTAACAGCGTTAAGTTGTAGCCCTCTATGTGTAGATTTTGGACTTTTTCTTGAATGGTAGGAGGATACCTTGGTGAGGAGTCATGGTTTCTGCAATGAAAACCTGAGTATTGCCCAGATTGTAGGTAGAAGTTTTGCATAGCTTACCTAGATGATCACGAATGATGACTCCAACTGCAGTAGAGCAAGCACGAACCGAACCGAACCGTTAAAATTGATTTTGTGTGAACGGATGGGAGGAGACTCCTAGGCTACGAGCATGGAGGAGCTTGTTGTGGGGAGTGGAGCGAGGTGTTGGAGATGTGGTGGACAAGAGAACCAGTTGCATGGCAGATATCGATGGCATTGCAGAAAGTCCATTATAACTTATAGAACATGGCTTTAATTATGAAGTATGCGACGAATAATATTAAGTTTTTCATTTTTGTAGATGATGTCATTCCTCTCCTTCTATATACTCCAGATACGAAATATATATATTTGGAGAAGAGTTGTTTTTCCTTTCTGAAATCGTGTATCTCAAGGAGTACGTAGTGAGATAACTGATTAAATTTAAGTCAATGTTTGACATCGGTAAGTTGCCAATGTTGATGCAATTTAGGACACTAGATAAAAACTTCACACATGCTAATATGAAGGACTTTTCGCTTAAAAAGGGTTTCCCCAACCCTTGGACTATTATAATAGATTTGTCAGAGGAATATTTTCAACTTTGGTGGAATATGTAATGCCCCTAAAACCTTTTTCTTCATCAGGGTCAAGGTTGTGAGCTAATCATGTAGCTGATTTGATCGTAAATTGGCCAAAAGAGACGAGGATCCATATTGAGATATCCGTTATGCTAATTATATAGTAGAAGAATCCCTCTAATAATGTTGTTTACATGAGATGGGAGTAAATTTTGTAACTTTGAGATATCCCAAGTGTGACTATGAAGGATAAATGTATGAAGACGTAGCTTGTTATTCTAGGAGGTAAAGAGCGATACCCTTGACTAATCTATATTAGTTTGAGATTGTGCAAAGCTACACAGTACATAGGCATTACTCAAGAGAAAAAGGAAAGAAGTAACTATGAAGAAAGGGTGAAAATATGCCATCATATATCTTGACGAAAGTTTGGAAATTTTAAGGAAAGTGGCGGTTTAAGCAAATCATCATGTTAGACAATAGCCAATTAGATACACGAATCCAATGGAAAATTTTCGTCCAATCCCCAAGTTTGTGGACAAATAATTTAATAGTGGGCTAGTGCTATAATTATTGCATCCTATGATTCCTAATTTTGCCCTACAAGTGGTGCTTGATTAATAATGATATGTGCACTTTCTTGCCTCGACATAGACCTGCCTATATCAAGCTAACTAGCCAAGGTCGTCTCGACCTGCCTATAACTCCGATGAGAATTGAGTCTGTCTACCTCAGGTGAAGAATGAAGGGGTTTATTGCTCTTCTTTTTTTGCATGATTCCTCTCTAAAATATATTTCCTTTTCTTTGTTACATGATTTGTTACTTCTGTCACTGCTTTAGGGGGAAAAGTGCATAAACAAAAAAAGTGGGAAATTATGAAATAAGTCCTTAAAAAAAAGAAGGGGAAAGATTGTCATACTACTATATAGATAAAGTTGCCTTTAATATACATTAACAGCGCGTATAAAGCGACTGAGCTTTCTCAAATCAAAAATGCTAAACATTATCGTATTTATACATAATCTTTAATAGGTAGACAAATTCAATACTTTCTTAGTAATTACAAGGAAATTAATTAGGTAGATAAATACAAAGCAATCATACGGTAAAAACTAAGGATTAATACACACATCTTCTATGCTTCCCTCCTAAAGTGGAGCATGTAAGTCATGACAACCCAATTAACATATGAGAAATTATTCGAGTTGTTGTCAAATAAGAGCGTTGTTGAAGTATGTGTGCAATATTCTACACAAGTAGGTTAATAGTAAATCATATTGTTGTGTTGCACACGAGTAAGTTAATAGTAAATGATATTGTTGCGCGATAATATAATTTAGGGTCTATTGTACGAGACGGTTTTTTACGAGCAACAAAAATTACGAGGCTATTAACAAGTTGGCTACGATTTGGAAACTAACTTAAGAGCACCAACTATTGACCCTTTTGTTACAAAGTATACAAAGTTTCCCCCAAAAGTGTTGAATTGACAAGTCACAAGTGTGAATTCCAAGTCCAAAAAAAAAAAATGAAGTATGCAAAATGTTCCATACTCTCTCCTCAAATTAAAACAATTCCTCTGGTCCATAACACCCATCTTTGTTACCAAAGTCTGAAGGCCATGAGGATTCAGAATATATAGGATTCTTTTTATTCATGTTGATTCAGGTGATTGGGTGAATGATCAGAACATAGTGCAACGAGCCTTTCTTAGTTACTCTTGATATCGTTTTACGCATGGAGGACTAGCATTATGATATATGTTCAACCATCTAATCCACTTCCTCTCATTTCGTTTTGCACAAAGCCATTTTAAACAAAAATTTATCCTTCCTATATATGCATGGTCTAATTACCAAACAATGTGAAATTATTTCATAGCCAAATCCACATTCTTTGACCTAACCTAACTTGGGCCCGACTTGGGTAGATGTGTTCAACTTGGGGCCCGACCTAACTTGAAAATTAGCGGGTTTTGGACAATATTCTTTGGCCTATTGTTTGGGCCCGGTCTGATTTTTGGGCAAAATATTTAGGCCATGAGCAATCTAAATTCGGAAATTAGGCTACATTTTGGCCTGTCCCATGCTCAAATTAGTGGCTTTGGTGCGAAAAATTCTGCCTAAGGCTTTGGCTCGAAGTGGACTTATTTTTGGCCTAATCCCGACCCATGATCATCTTTACTCTCAAGTGAATATATTGCACTGTGTTTGAGATATAGTTGAGCATATGCCTGAGATAGTTGGAAATTCTTAAGAGACCAAGAGAGACTTGTAAATCATCAACTGGAAAAAATTAATTTCGCTTTTCTAAATAATAGGCTCGAGTCATTTGACCAACATCTACCAACTTAGTAAAGTTTACAGCAGCTTTAGGTAAACACTTGCTCCCATGAGACAAGAGCTTTTAAATCGCACATAAGTCTTTCATTAGACTTACATTATATAAGCTTAGAGTTTGCACCGTATTATTAGCATCCAAATTACATTGAATAGGAACAAATTAGAAAGAAGCAGATGGAAAGAAGTTTCAGAGAAAGTCTTTTGAAGAATGATATATAATTATAGTTTTCGTCTTCCAAACCATTGTTGTAAACTGTAATAGCTCGCTTCTTCCAATTTTTCTTTGTAGTTTCTTGCATGAAAGACATGAATCCTACACTATACATATAGGTGCTCATTGGGTAAGATCTAGTTCGAGTATTTAAGCAAAGGAAGCAACAAGCAAGAGAAATTGGGAAAACCTCCGAACTAGGGTAAACTGGAAGTACAACAGCTAGTTATCTGAATCTTTATGTGTTTAAATAAGGATTCTAATGGTTTTTTTTTGTGTAATTGTTGATGAACACTTAAGGTTGCTAGAGAGAATGAAAAGTGGGCTTAGGAGGAAGGAATTCATGAGCTTTTGGACCCTAGAATCAAGGTATACACAAGCACGCACCACCATTATATATATTGTATGAACAAAGCTTTAGTGCTCTCTTGAAAATGTTTGTATTAATAAGCTTAGAATCTCATGATTTCGGTTTTGCATGTGTGAGATTGTAAATTAACTTCATGGTTTTTTTGGATTATGTGATAGTAGGTATGTTGCATGCACGTTCCCACAATAGATTAAAGAAGTATAAAATCGATTTTCATGGATCTTGCCGCAGTTAGAATGAATAAATGATGTCTCTTGTAACGTAGCCCGGTAGCCCGGGTGCTCGATATCATTAGTGTTGCCTCAAAAAGGCTCTAAACACCTCCATTTATTAATTTCTCGTGTGCAACCAAAAATACTCCGAACTGAACGTGAAAACAATCATATATTCGTTTCAAGCCCTGGTAGTCCTTTTTATTGACCTCCCATGTTCGGAAACATTTTGGGGGATTTTTGGACTTCTCCGAATCCGCTAATATTTTGTCCCGAAACCTTCCTATGGGTGCCGACATGACTTTTAACGTAGCCCGGTGATTGGTATAATTTGCGTTGCCTCAAAAAGCGCCCCTAGACACCACATTTATTCATTACTCGTGCAATCCAAATTTGCCTGAAATGAACGTGAAAGCATTCAAATTTCTAATGAACTCTCATGTCCCTAGGAGGCATCCCTTGGTATCTGTAATCCTAGCTACGGGAAAGTCCAAAAGCGTGCATTTCTTCAATTTTGGTTGTTTTGTGGGACATTTTGGGCGACTCCAGGCCAGGTCATATTTTTATCCCCAAACCCTCCTACGAGTATCGACATGACTTGTAACTTAGCCTAGTTGATGATTGGTACCATTTGCATTTTCTCAAAAAAGCCTCTAAACACCCCATTAATTCATTTCTCGTGCAACCCAAAATTACCACGAAATAAACGTGAAAGCATTCATATATTTGTTCCAAGCCATACGAGACCTTTCTAATGACCTCCCAAGTCTTAGGGATCATCCCATGGCATCCAAATCCCCCATCCTGGAAAAGTCGGAAAGCGTGTATTATAACCTTCAATTTTAGCTGCTTTGCGGGTATTTTTGGACTCATCCGAGCCCTGTCATATTTTTCTCCCGAAACCTTCCTAATGGTGCCGACAGGACTGGTAACGTAGCCCGAGTACTTGATATAATTTTTCATTTCCTAAAAAAAGTCTCTGAATACCCCATTTATTCATTTATCGTGCAACCCAAAATTGTCCCGAATGAACGTGAAAGCATTCATATATTCGTTCCAAACCATGTGAGTCTTATGTAATGACCTCTCATGTCCTTAGGAGGCATCCCACGGCGTCTGGAGCCCGAGCACTGGGAAAGTTTGAAAGCGTGTATTATAACCTACAATTTTCGCTGTCTTTGGGGAATTTCGGACTCATCCGAGCCCGATCATAATTCTCTCTCGAAACCATCCTAGAGGTGCTAGAATGACTTATAACGTAGCCCGTGTGCTTGGTACCATTTTTGTAGCCTCAAAAAGCCTGTAAATACCCCATTTATCCTTTCTCGTTCAACCCAAAATTGTCCCGAAATGAACGTGAAAGCATTCATATATTCGTTCTAAGCCATGAGAGTCCTTATTTCTAATGACCTCCCTTGTCCCTATGAGATATCCCATGGCGTCCGGAGCCCGGATCCTAGGAAAGTCTGGAAGCATGTATTATAAACTTCAATTTTTGTTGTTTTGGGGAAATTTTTTGACTCATCCGGACCCGGTCATACTTTTCTCTCGAAACCTTACTATGGGTGCTAACATGACTTGTAATGTTGCCCTGGTGCTCTATATCATTTTTTTGCCTGAAAAATCCTCTAAACACCCTATTTATTAATTTCTCATACAACTAAAAATTGCCACCAAATGAACGTCAAAGCATTTTTATATTCATTCCAAGCCCTGAAAATCATTTCTAGTGACCTCCCATGTCCCGAGGAGGCATTCCTTGGCGTCTGGATCATGGGCCTCGGGAAACCCGAAACCATTTTGTGGGCTTTCTTGGACGACTCTGATCCAGGTCATATTTTTTCTCCTTGCACCTTCCTAGGGAAGCCATGACTTATAACTTAGCTTAGTCGTTTGATACCATTTGCATTACGTCAAAAAGTATCTAAACACCCCCATTAATTCATTTCTCGTGCAATCCAAAATTACCCTGAAATAGACGTGAAAGCTTTCATATATTTGTTCAAAGCTGTGGGAGACCTTCCTAATGACCTTCCATGTCCCTAATGGGAATTCAATGGTGTCCACAGCTCCGGTCCTGGAAAATTATGAAAGCGTGTATTATAACCTTCAATTTTGGCTGTTTAGTGTCATATTTTTGTCCAGAAACCTTCCTAGTGGTGCCGACATGATTGTTAATGTTGCCTGAGTGCTTGATACCATTTTCGTTGCCTCAAAAGGGTTCTAAATACCTCATTTATTCTTTCTCGTGCAACCCAAAATCGTCTGAAAATGAACATGAAAGCATTCATATGTTCCCAGCCATGTGAGTCCTATTTAATGACTTCTTATGTTCCTGGGAGGCATTCCATCCCGTCCGTAGCCCGGTTATTCACAAAGTTAGCAAACATGTATTATAACCTTCAATTTTAGTTGTTTTAGGGGCATTTTCGGACTCCTCTGGACCCGATCATATTTGTCTCCCGAAATCCTCCTAAGGGTGCCGAGATGACTTGTAACATAACCCGGGTGCGCTGTACCATTTGGTTTGCCTTAAAAATCCTCTAAGCACCCCATTTATCCTTTATCGTTCAACACAAAATTACCCCGAAATGGACGTGAAATCATTCATATATTCGTTCCAATCCATGAGAGTCCTTTCTAATGATCTCTCATGTTCCTAAGAGGTATCCCATGGCGCCCGAAGTTCGAGTCCCGAGAAAGTCCGGAAACGTGTATTATAACCTTCAATTTGAGCTGTTTTGAAGAAATTTTTGGAAACCTCTTGCCCCGGTAATATTTGTCTCCTGAAACCTTCCTAAAGGTGCTGACATGACTTTAATGTAGCTCGGGTGCTCTGTATCATTAGCTTTGCCTCAAAAAGCCTCTTAATACCCCATTTATCTATTCTCATTCAACACAAATTGTCCCGAAATGAACGTGAAAGCATTCATATATTCGTTCCAGGCCATGGGAGTCCTTTCTAATGACCTCCCATGTCGTTAGTAGGCATCCCATTTGGTTCGGAATCCGGGCCTTGGTAAAGTCCGAAATCGTGTATTATAACCTTTAATTTTGACTGTTTTGGGGGTATTTTTGGACTCCTCTGAATTCGGTCATATTTGTCTAACGAAACCTTGCTACAGGTGTCGATATGACTTGTAACGTATCCCGGGTGATCTGTACCATTTTCTTTGCGTCAAAAATCCTCTAAAGACCCCATTTATTGATTTCTCATATGCAACCAAAAATTATCACGAAATGAACATGAAACCATTCATATATTTGTTCCAAGTTGTGGAAGACCTTTCTAATGACCTCCTATGTCCCTAGGGGACATCCTATGGTGTCCAAAGCCCAGATACTGGAAAAGTCCGAAAGCATGTATTATAACCTTCAATTTTAGCTTTTTTGGTGGCATTTTTGGACTCCTCTGAACACTGTCATATTTTTCTCCAAAAACATTCCTAGTGATGCCGACAGGACTGGTAACGTAGCCCGTGTCCTTGATACCATTTTAACGTTGCCTAAAAAAGTTTGTAAATACCCCATTTATTCATTTCTCGTGCAACTCAAAATACTTCCGAAATGTACGTGAAAGCATTCATATATTCGTTTAAAACCATGTGAGTCCTATCTAATGGCCTCATATTTCCTTAAGAGGCATCCCATGGCGTCTGGAGCCCGAGCACCGGAAAAGTTCGAAAGCGTGTATTATAACCTACAATTTTCGCTATTTTTTGGGTATTTTAGACTCCTCCGGGCCCCGTCGTATTTTTCTCCCGAAATCATCCTAGGGGTGCCAGAATGAATTACAACGTAGCCTGTGTCCTTGGAACCATTTTTGTTGCCTCAAAAAGGCTCTAAATACCCCATTTATCCTTTCTCGTTCAACACAAAATTGTCCCGAAATGAACGTGAAAGCATTCATATATCTGTTCCACGCCATGGGAGTCCTTTCTAATGACCTCCCATGTCCCTAGTAGGCATCCCATGACATTCGAAGGAAGGGCCTCGGGAAAGTCCGAAAGCGTGTATTATAACCTTCAATTTTAGCTTTTTTGGTGGCATTTTTGGACTCCTCCGGACACTGTTATATTTTTCTCCGGAAACATTCCTAGTGGTGCCAACAGGACTGGTAACGTAGCCTGTGTCCTTGATACCATTTTACGTTGCCTAAAAAAGTCTGTAAATACCCCATTTATTCATTTCTCGTGCAACTCAAAATTCTTCCAAAATGTACGTGAAAGCATTCATATGTTCGTTTCAAACCATGTGAGTCATATCTAATGACCTCCCATGTCCTTAGAAGGCATCCCATGGCGTCCGAAACTCGAGCACCAGGAAAGTTCGAAAGCGTGTATTATAACCTACAATTTTCGCTGTTTTTGGGGTATTTTGGACTACTTCGGGACCGGTGATATTTTTCTCTCGAAATCATCCTAGGGGTGCCAGAATGACTTATAATGTAGCCTGTGTGCTTGGTACCATTTTTGTTGCCTCAAAAAGGCTCTAAATACCCCATTTATCCTTTCTCGTTCAACACAAAATTGTCCCGAAATGAACGTGAATGCATTCATATATTCGTTCCACGCCATGAGAGCCCTTTCTAATGACCTCCTATGTACCTAGGATGCATCGGATGGCATTCGAAGGACGGGCCTCGAGAAAGTCCGAAAGTGTGTATTAACCTTCAATTTTAGCTTTTTTGGTGGCATTTTTGGACTCCTCCGGACGCTGTCATATTTTTCTCCGAAAACATTCTTAGTGGTGTGGACAGGACTGGTAACATAACCCGAGTGCTTGATACCATTTTATGTTGCCTAAAAAAGTCTCTAAATACCCCGTTTATTCATTTCTCGTGCAGCCCAAAATTATCCCAAAATATATGTGAAAGCATTCATATATTCGTTCCAAACCATGTGAGTCATATCTAATGACCTCCCATGTCCTTAGGATGCATCCCATGGCGTCCGGATCCCCAACACCGAGAAAGTTCGAAAGCGTGTATTATAACCTACAATTTTCGCTGTTTTTGGGGTATTTTGGACTCCTCCAGGACCAGTCATATTTTTCTCCTGAAATCATCCTAGGGGTGCCAGAACGCCTTATAACGTAGCCTGTGTGCTTGGTACCATTTTTGTTGCCTCAAAAAGCCTCTAAATACCCCATTTATCATTTCTCGTTCAACAAAAAATTGTCCCGAAATGAACGTGAAAGCATTCATATATTCGTTCCACGCCATGGGAGTCCTTTCTAATGACCTCCCATGTCCCTAGGAGGCATCTCATGGAATTTGAAGCACGGGGCTCGGGAAAGTCCGAAGCGTGTATTATTACCTTCAATTTTGGTTATTTGGGGGGCATTCTGGATTCCTCCAGGTTCGACCATATTTTTATTCTGTAATCTTCCTAGGGGTTATATCTTGTGGAAGAAGCTGCATAAGCAGCGATTAACGTCATTATGTATTATGTATTCTGTATTTTGGGGACATATCTTGAAAGTCTTGCAAGTAGTACGAAAAGGGAGACATTCCTTGTAAAGAAAAAGGAAATCGCCTGAATGGTTGTTCTGTTCTGGTCCACTTCCCCACAAAAGGGTTTAGTGGGAATTTTAAGACAAATATCTTATATATGTATGGACTTAGGGGTGTTAATGAGCCAGGGTGGCTCGCAAACTATTCGAGTTCGGCTCGGTCAAAGTTCGGCTCGGTCAAAGTTCGGCTCGAGAGGGCTCGACTCGAGTTCGGGATCGGCTCGAGACCTTAACGAGCCAAGCCTGAGCCTCCCTAAGTTCGGCTCGAGAGTTCGTGAACAAGCTCGAAAGTATTTTAGATATTTTTTATATAAGATATTAATGTCCCACATCGACATAAAATGTGAACAACAACCTTATTTTCATTATAAAATCTTACTGCCTTTTACTAAACTCCATTTTAAATTATGTCTTATTTGTATTATTGGACTATTTATTTTGAAATATATATTTATATAAACATTGAACACATTATATCTAAAAGAAAAAAAGAAAAAAAAAACTTGCATGCCTCTTTCAAAAAAAAAATAAAAAAATGCATGTGCTACACCGTACAGCCTACAACATACATAAGTTCCAAGTGTCCCACATCAGAATTCAGAAGTGCAGCGTGTGATTCTTTGTTATATGAAATTCTTGAAGTCCCACATTGATGAGGAAGGGAAGGAAAGAGTGAACTTTTTACATTAAAAGGGCATGTGGATAAAGAGTTGACAAACTTCAATGGAAGTTGGGCCTATTTATTAAATAGGCATGACCTGACTTTCATATTAGTTTAATCTTAGCAAAAGTATGTTGGGCTATATTTTTATCAAAAGCCTAATGAATAAAATTTTTGCTGTACTTTTTTTTAATATCTGAACAATTTTGTTTACGAGCCGAGCTTGGGTTTGAGCCTTTCGAACTCGAGCCGAGCCTAGATTTTTAGGCTCGACGAGCTTCGAGCTCAATCTCAAACATTTTCGAGCTGAGCCGAGCCTGGACATGTTCGGTCTCGGTTCGGCTCGTAAACACCCCTATTTATGGTGTTGAATTTCGAAAAGGTTTTGTTTTGTAGTATATTCGTTATACTTCAAGTCTTAACCAGTTTCCGAATAAATTGGATGTATAAGTCATCCCTCATGAAGTTAAATTGTTCCTAATTAGAGTAATTTTTTAAATTTACCTTGTTCAGGGTGGTCGACTTGTGTACCAGCTTTGCTTACTTGTTTGAATTATGAACATGTCCTGGTGGGACATGCTCGTCTATTTTGCAGGACCAAGCTAATTAGGTGAAGTATGGGGGGATACTTAGCTTTTATTATACTAGCCTTCTATGCACGCGATAATGCGTTGATTTCTTGCTTTGTTCTTAAATTTCATCTAAATATAATTTTGAAAAGTATAATTGATAATCATTATAGTACAAACTAATATAATTTATAACTTGTTTAGAAATTGACATTTAGATGTAAAGTATTCATTTCATTTGTAAACCTTTCAAAAAAAATTTAAAAGTTTTTATTTATTTATTGAGTAACCATTTTTCTCTTTTATGTTAAGTTACTTTGTTAATGCTTATTTAGTTTATTATTGGAATTTGAAGGAGACATCAATACATACCATGACCCCATCTTTAAATTATAAGAAAGGATATAATCTTAGAGAATCTGAATATGTAATTATATATATTAGTAAAGGACAAAAAAGACTTTTCATAAAGGGACACCGTAGCTCCCCCCTTGGCTTATATAACAGAGATGTTCGTCGCGTGGTCTCTATTTCGAACCTCTAGTTAATCTCTAAGGACATTGAATATATTTAACTAAAATAAGCTTGTGCATGTATGTACATATAGATTCCCCTTTTATTTTCAGTTTTTAGTTCATTTTCTTGGTTTTTTTGAATAAATTAGTATCTCTTTCTAAGACTTCTTCAAACCCTATTATGGGGGTTTTAGTCTATTTTGTGATCTTGCAGAGATGTCCTTCTGCCTTATAGGAGTTATGAGTAGGTTTTTTTTATTTTTTGATATGAGAAATTGTTCTCATTGTTTGAAGTTCGAGACTCAACGTAAAGGTATTGGAATCTCGGATGCGGTTAACATGGTTCGATCAAGAATGCTCTTCCAAAACTATGTCAAAATGATAGACTTCCTCATCAATATATAACTACTTGATTCAGCAAATACAAAGGGGATGCGCTATATTGCTCGATCTGGTTCATTATTGTAGTTTCTTCGAAGACGAATTTAATTTAATCTTGTTTAATTGTGTCTTGTTTTTCTTTAATATCTTTTGTTGATGTCGTTTGGTCTTCAATTAATGAAATTTCTCTTTCGAAAAAAAAATTAGCTAGTTTAGTTTCAAATATACTTTCAACATATAAACCTTTTTATAATTTTCACTAAAAGACAATTATAGATATTAATGATTAAAATTATGTATTGATTAGTCAAATATTGCAATTAATAAAGAATGACCGATGTACTACCTCTGTTTTTATTTAGTTGCAACATTCACCTTTTTGCACAAACTTTAAGAAATGAGAAAAGAGAGTATAATTGACCCACTTGTCCCTGCTACTAGTACTATACTTAAATGGGGGAGAGAGAGATTTAAGGGTTATATAGTCAAATTATCCCAAAAGCTTTCCTAAAAGGGAAAATGTTGCAACTAATAAAAAACACCTAAAAGTAGAAATTGTTGCAACTAAATAAAAACAGAGGTAGTATATAATAACAAAAACATATTTGTATCGCATTTTCTAGCCAGTGCAAAGCATGAGTTTAGATAAAATTTAGTTATAAATGAGACAAAACTCATATATAAAACTATTTCTAAATTGAACTGAGATCTTAAACTCAACGGTCAACTCTCTAAAGTAACAATGCAATTTAAATCAGAAATAAATACTGAAAAACTGCAAATTGTTTTTTCATATTCAAGCTGAGAATGAGATCTAAAGTGAACATTACATGTGATTGCTGAGCCTGATCTAGGTTACAAATTTACAATAGAATAGATTCAATTCTTTTTTACCCTTTAAAAATTTGAAGTATATGTGTTCCGCACAAAAATTAATTAAAGAAAAAGCCATTGCATGCAGAAAGCCAGCAAAGCTGCTACCAACTCTTAATTAAATTTAAGATGCATAAAATATTAACATACATTAAAGAAAATTAGCTTGGTGTCACTTGTCAGGGTGGCTGCGTTGTGGTATTGTCTGAACATTGCTATATAAATTTACTGGACCACCAAAGTATCATGTAACTATATAATAATTGGTGAAGCTCAATAGGTAAGTTGCCTTTAAGCAAAAACGTACCAACTCTTCCACGTATAATGGTAGTAATAATATAATCTCTCTAAAAATATGGATTAAAAGAGGAAAGAGTAAGATATCTTGCAGTGGCGGACTTAAGATTTTTTTTTTATTAGAACAGGTTCCTCCTAATAATCTATGTATAGTTACATCAATAAGCACCTTATAGTTATCGATCACTCTTGTTACATCAAATTAAGTTAGATATTACCGTCAACTTTTCTTCCAAATCATTGATAACTCTTTCTCATTTTACACTCCAAAAGAATCTAGACTTGATTTTCATTATATAGGTCATAGCCTCATATATAGGTTAGGCTCTTTTATAGAAATTATTAACAAAACGGTGATCATAACCCGCTTGATCTAGGAAAGTTCCTATAAGAATTTTATCTCTTGTAGTTGGCCATACACTATCTGGATTTTTCCAAGATCTAATATAACTCCTTCCTTAGCCATGGTGTGGCTTAACATGGCAACTTCTCAAGCCAAAACTTTATACTTCAAGATTCCAACATGCAACAATAATTTCTCGTGAAGAGTCAAGATGATCATTTGAAGATGTTTCTCGTGCTCTTCTCTATTTTTTGAGTAAACCAAAAAATAGTCTATGAATATCACTAAAAAAATGTGTTCAGGTAACCTTGAAGATATGATTCACCAAATCTATTGATAATACTGGTGCATTAGTCACTCCAAAAGACATCACTCTAGATTCATAATGACAGTAACTCATCCTAAAAAGCAATATTCTTCGTAATATTCTCATTCATATTTCTTAGTTGATTTGTAAGTAGGTAACTCAACCATAAGTCAAAATTCTTGCTCCCTTCAATTGATCAAACCAATCATCGATCATTGAGTGAGAGTATTTATTCTTTACGGTTACTTAACTCCACATAAAATAGTCAATAAAATAACCTTAGATTACCTTCCTTCACAAACAAGATTGGTGTGCCCATGGTGAAACACTAGACCTTACATATCTATTTTATAAATGGTCCTCCAATTAAGTCTTAATTTACTAATTTTAGCTAGAGCCAGACAATATATAAATCTTATAATAAGGGTTTTCCACTCTAGGCACTAAGTATAATACGCTCAAGTTATGTTGTCGAAGGCATATACACCATAATCGCTTCTAATAGTACATCCATATATTCATTCACAAGTGAAAAAATTTCCATTTTTATTCCTTCTATGTACATCCAAATTTTGGATATTGCATAAGTATCAATGATACCCTTTCCTTACACACAAAAAAGAGGTCATAGTTGAGATGATCTTGCACCAGACTTCTCATATAACACTTTTCAGCCCCTTTGAAAGATAGAGCACTACATCTAGAATATTCAAAAGTATCCCCTCCTAACCACTCTGATCTAGTGTTCCCGTGTTTGAACAGACAAACTCAAGCCGAAAAATAAACCTGTTCCGACCCAAATTTCTCATAAATAACAAATTCATTCCGACCCGACTTTGTGATTCAAAATAGACCACTTTTAAGTTAAAAGTCCAACCTGTTTTATGATCACCTCTAATAAAAAGTTCAAACGACAGAGTACACAATACGACCATAAAATCTTTTTGAAAGATAAGAGGATTTCCCTAGGCCCATGAAACAGGGCAAATTGTTCCATATCATAATTAGACAAAAAAGATGAAAACTCACTTGAGCAATACTTTTCAGCATTGTCTGTATCTTACCCCCACACCACACTTTATAGTAGCAAATTAGCAAATAACATAACATAACATTAGCTAAGCTTATGTTATACCGCATATATGTCAGTTGCTAGAAACGTGAACAGTAATGGACACTCCAAAAACAAAGTAAAAACAAATTCATACAACCAAACCAAACAAATTGATTAACAAGGAATACCTTGTAAAGTTGGCAATAACAACTCCATTAAACCCCAGCAAACTGTAGAACAGTAAGCTTCCTTTTTCAGCTTCCAAACACTAAAAATCAACAAACCCATCTTTCAATTCTAGTTCAGCTGCTCCTTTCTCATCAACTACTCACATTTATTACATTTATTTTTCACTTTGTACAGTAATCATCACTTCATTCTGTTTTTAAATCATTCAATTTCTGATTTTGTTCATTAAATTTTTCTGGGTCCTCCCCATTTTTTCTTCTTCATCATTTCTCTCTTATCATCTTCATTTTCATCTTCTTATTTTTTCTGGGTAAGTGAGAGTGAAAGAGAAGAGTTAAAAGGAGATGCCTTTAGTGAGATTTACAGTGAAAAATGAATATGGGTTGGGAGTTGAAGAGCTGTATAAAGATGGTGTTCAATCTGAAGATCCTAAACTTGTTCTTGATGGTGTTGCTGTTGCTGGTCTTGTTGGTGTTCTTCGCCAATTAGGTGATCTTGCCCAGTATGATCTCTTTCTCTCTCTCTCTTTACTTTCTTCTCTTTTAATCTGTTTTTCTTGCTTATTTTGGTGTTGATTTTTAGACTAAGTTGACAAATTGATTTCCCAGTTTTGCCTTTTCTGGTAGATTTTTTTTTCTAGAGTAAATACATGGAACTAATTCCTACAAAAAATCAATAAATATGGAAACTAAAGCCCTGTTCTTTTGGACACAGTCTCAGTTCAGCTCGTTTCAGTTCAGTTCAGCTACTTTCCTCTCATAGTTTTACTTCAGTTCAGTTCAGCCCAAAATATGGGTTTTTGTTGTAATTGTTGGGTTTTTTGTTGCTTTTGTATAAGAGTGAGATATATGGGTTATTGAAGATCAACTTTGGTCCTTAATCAGCAACTAGGACACTTACTAGCTGAGTTTGGGGATATGTTCAAATCCATGGGTTTATCCTTCAAATTGAAATCATGTTGTAAAAAATGTCCCTTGCTGATCATCTTTTAACATGTAAAAAATGACCATGGTTATGCAACATCATCTTTTAACATGTGTTTTTTTGGTTCCCGGCTAATTTCAATTACCATACACTACCACATCTAAAGTGGCAATGGCTTGGATGGTAATGAAAGTTTGGGAAGAAATATAGGAATTCGGAGATGGACATACATTGTCATTGACATATCATGAGTCTTTTTTTCATTGAATTTACCTATATATTCAGTATCACTAGTGTCATTTTATTGCTGCATAGCAAAATGAGGCTTACGGACTTTTTAGCTTCATATTGATAAAATTTGAAATGATGGTTTTCGTGCTGAGTGATATTTGCTATGGATTGTATTTTTTTGTGTGTTCATATTCACTTTTTCCTTAAATCTTCAGGGTGGGGATGTGATAGAAGAGGGTAAGGAGATTTTTAAAATTTTTGGTTAATAGAAGCCTCAAATGGTTGAAATTTTGTACAATCAATCCCCATTTGCATGTGATTGCTTGAGCCTGGTGGTCCTGTTGCTGATTGTAGTATTAGGAAGCTCAGCTGATTTGGGAGTTAGAACTTTTGAAGCAACTATTTTATCACTCTAGTGTTAACTTTCTGCAACAACATTACAGCGTTTACTGTGGTCGAGCTAAGGAAAGTTGGTTGGCTCGCCTGAGGGAGTGCTTGACAAGAGTAGGCTATAAAGATTAATGATTTGCTAGAATAAAGTACTTGCATAGGAGGTGGAATGTTGGCCTCTCTTACTTGTACTGAGAAAGCTGCATTAATCTTGGAGTATCAAAGTGCCAAGTGATGACAATTTGTTTGAGCAGTGATGATAGTCATGCTGAAGTTTATATTTGATGTTGAGCCTCAGTCTATCATAGGAGAAGTATTTGTTAAAAATGACTTGTATCTTGAAAAAACTTATAAACTCCCCCTCTTTCACCCCTCAGATAAAAGCAAATTGGAATCTTGCAACTTTTTGGTGAAAGAAAATCTGATAATATGCTTATTGCTTATACTAGTCAGTCAACCAACTTGAAAATGATAAGCTTAGGAGGTTTCTTTATTCATAGTAGCTTGTCATGCAGTACTTTGAGTTTTGACTATTGAACATCCTCCTTTTCTCTCTTCTTGTTCACTTATTAGTTATTACTAGACCTGGCAAAGTGGATCCGAAACTATGACCTGCACTCGTGTCGGACACTCGTACCCATCAATATCTCTACCCACTTCACATAGTACATTAAAAGTTTGTTGGTAAATATGAATATAGTTTTTACACAAAACATCACTCTCTAATTAGTTTATTCAAGTTACGCATTGTTGTTTTTCTTCTAGTCCTTTTGTCCTTTTCTAGTTCTTCAGAATTATGAAGTGTTTTCCTCTGTGTACAATCTTATTGTGAGGTAATGCATAGATGTTTTACATCTGTGTACAATCATATATTCTTATTCTTCTCTCACAACCATCACTACAAGAAAATAACCAACAACCACCAACTTCCAACCATAACGAAATTATGTGTGTAGACTTCAGCCTATTACCTAATCCCTCCAGATTTAGTTCCTTTCTCATGTTTTAGAAAAAGTGTGGAAAAGGAAGACTAAAAGAAACTACTGCTCTATCTAAATTAGTCTGGTCGATTGTATTGAAACCTTTTTGTTGCTTAACAAGTATTTCACTGTCACCAATGTTACGCAGAAAGTTTTCTAAGTCATCCTGTATAGATTATTAGATTGTGACTTTTCTCCCACCATGTGCTGTGGAATGTAGATTTGCAGCTGAGGTTTTCCATGGCTTACAAGAGCAGGTTGCTTCTACCTCATCCAGAAGTCATAAGCTGGTTAATCGTATTCAACGGATTGAAGCTTCACTCCCTTCAATCGAGAGGGCCATACTCTCACAAACAGACCACTTACGCTTTGCCTATACTCCTGGTATGCTTCTCTCTTATAATTGCTTTATATTGTTTGGCATATCAATCATTCTTGTAAACTAATTTATCTCCGATCATCATTTTGGTCCCCTGGTCTGAGTCGAGGAGGATCTGCTTTTGACATCTTATCTGATTTTAGTTTCTCTGAATCTATGTACTGTTGCTGTGCTAAATTGTATTTTTCCTTATTTCATATCAAAGCATAAGTGTATACCCTGCAAGAAGAGCTCCCTTTTTTTTTGAGTGCAAGAAAGACCAGTGTTACTCCGACACAGATCATCCCTTTGGTTAGTAGAGCCATCTACCCATCTGAAATATATATTGTGGTTGTTTGAATGGACCATCTATCAACTACTTATTCATGATGATAGTATGCCATCATTTTTCCAATTGGGAAGGACAATTCCCTCCAAATGTCATGCTAGTAACTTCGCATGACTTTACAAGTTAGCATCTGCCTGTCATTCTCCAATCAAGTCCTTGTTTATGAAGATCTTACTGCTAGTTTCATTATTTGGCTTTTCACCCCCAAACACCCCCCCCCCCCAAAAAAAAACCAGAAAAGATAAAGAAGAAAGAGTAACACAATTGAGAGGACCTTTTCTTGACTGGTTGTCGTGCTTATCGGTGTTTTTAGGCTAGCATAGTGAAATGATCCTTCTGAAATTCTGTCTCAAGATTTGCAGTTTTGCAGGCTCTGAATGGCATTCTCGCATCAAAGAGGAACGAAATCATTTCATCTGTGATGACTTGCCACATTTTATCATGGATTCATATGATGAGTGCAGAGAACCTCCACGTTTGCAGTTACTTGATAGGTGAGAATGATGTGTGAAACTGCTCATCCTGATTCTAAATCGTGCTTGTTCTCATACTTTGCTATTTATAGATTCGACCCCGGTGGTACTGGATCTTGCTTAAGAAGATACTCAGATCCAACATTCTTCAGGAGGGCATCATCTCGCTCTGAAGTATCTAACAATGAGAAATCTCAACGAGAAAGGAAGGCTCGGAAAAACAAGGTGCATTGTTTCTCTTTTCAGTTGCATTTCGATAGGGAGTGAGGATGATTAATATGACCTTTAAGATAGGACAGGAAAACATAGAACAGTTCCTTATGTGTCAGAAAGGTGATCACTTATGATTTACGACTTACGAGTACAAATCAAGTAGCATTGTTCTTTACTGTAAAGATGGAACCACGAAAGACTAGATAAAGTACTTTAAAATTTATGTTTCTGAATGAAATTTCAAAAAAAAAAAAAATAGTGTTGTTTCAGGAAAATCAATTACCTCCGTATGTGAAGATTGCCTTGCATATTCATGTAACTTTTTAATTTGCAGCCATGGCTTTCTTGAATATTCTGCCGCTTAATTGAAAATAATTTCATTGTCATTGCCTGTAATCTTCTTTAGGAACTAATGATCTATTTTTCAGTATATTTCAATTAACCATTCACGATGTACAAGAAGCCTAATATTACACCCACATTCCACAGAAAAGAAGATCTTGGCAGCGGAATGGACAACTTCCAAAGTCTGCACCACAAACTGTAAATGGCAGTTGCAGGTATCAGTTAATTTACTTCTCTGGATTTATGAGCAGAATTATCAGTGAATAACCATAGGCTGTAAATGGCCACTTTCTTTGACTTTTTTTTTTTTGAGCTGATTTTTCTTTGACGTTATTGCTCTTTCTTTTGGCTAAAATTACATTTGATGGTTTTCAGGATGCAATTTTCCTCTACTGGCCAAGGACAGTCTTCTCTGTCACATACAGGTTCTGCCTTTGACATGACCTTCAAATCTGATATGGGAGATCAATCAGATTCACGTGGTTCGAAGGATGGAGTAGATTTTAGTGATTGTGTTTCTTATCCAAGCATATTGACCTTGCCTGATGAAACCAAAAAACGGGGATCCTGTTCTTCAGTAACGGGGGCAGAAGTAAGCAACAATGGATCAATGTACCGTGATGAGCAGACTACCGTAGCCAGTGATGATAACCTGTGCAGTCATGCAGCGGAAGCAACTGTTCCCCGCTCTTCTAGTGCGACCTGGGACGAGATACTGGAAATAGTTGAGCCTACAGATGTAAATTATGAGATCGAGGATATCCAACAAGTGCCTGTGACAAATACGTCCCTTCCTGAGCAAGAGGCTAAGCTTGTGAATGAAAATGGTCTCAATCATTTTAACGACTTCTCTGAACATGGAAGTACCCCAAAATCAAAAGCTGATGAGTGGTACCCAAAAACAGCTAGTGATGGGAACTTTATTGATCCGACTATGGATTATGAGATTAATGAAGTTCGAGATTTACTTAAGCCTAAAATTGACCTTCATGAGCATTATGCGGAGCCAGCTCGTCCTAATTTGTGCATGCAAGTGGTGGATTTGTCTGAAGGTGAAAAATCGCCACAGCCAACTACAATTGGCAACTTAATAAATGATTCCATATACAGGCGACTGGGAACAACTGAGGCTCAATATTCTATTGATGCTAAGTTTATCATTGCTGAGAAGGAATTGGGAATTGTCGACTCTGTACATGCTGGTGCAGTGAATGCCTTTACTGAAGATGCTAACGAAGTAAAAGCGATTGAATGGAGCCAGCAGCAATCAGAAACAGTCAACACAGAGCATGTTAGTCAAATAGATAACTTTTGTGAAGGTGGAAAGGATGTAAAATTAATTAGATGTAGCCACCAAAATATGGAAGTAGTCAATCCAGAGCTTGTTAGTCAAGGGGATGGCTTTTCTGATGATGGAAACAGAGAGAAAGTTATTGAGTGGAACCAGCTGGAAGTGGAAACAAATAGTACAGAACATGTTAGTCAGGAGGAGACCTTTTCTGATGTTGGAAACAATGTGAAACGAATTCAATGGAACCAGCAGGAAGTAGAATTACGAGATGATGAAAATGTTAGTCAAGTGTCTACGTTTACTGAAGATGGAAACAGTGTGCATGTAATTGAGTGGAACCAGCTTGAAGATATCGACAGTGGAACAGAAAACTTTGTTGATGCACTAAATACTATTGAATCAGAATCTGAAAGTGATTTTGAGACCGAAATGAAAAAGGAAGTACAAGCAACAGCTTTGAAAGATGAATTGGGAGAAGATACAGTGAACAGCCAAACATCAGATATAAGAAATCATTTAGTACCAGGTCATCAACATGTTTCTGCATCCTATGATCACAAGGAAGGAGGCGTAGAAGATATAGAGAGGTCAACCGCTTATGTGTCTTCATCCAATATGCAGTCTCCACACCATATTCAGTCATCTCATGACAAGTTGGATTCAGGTTTGAAAGATGAAATGGGAGAGGATACAGTGAATGGCCAAACATCAGATATAAGAAATCATTTAGTACCAGATCATCAACATGTTTCTGCATCCTATGATCACAAGGAAGGAGGGTTAGAAGATATGGAAAGGTCAACTGCTTATGCGTCTTCATCCAATGTGCAGTCTCCATACAATACTCAGTCATCCCATGAAAGGTCAGAATCGGCGGAAGGCCAGAAACTGGATGTTTCCAGATGCTTGTTTGACAAACAGTCCATGGAAACCAGTCAATCTGCTTCTCTCTCCAATGTTCCTCGGGTTCTAAGTGTTTGTGCTAATGTTCCGGAGATAGAAGTAGAACCTGCAGTCTGTGAAATTGCAAAATCTGATTCTGAGGCTCCTGGTGATGAGAGGAACATTAGTGCATCTCATGTGCCTCCGGAATTATCAACTGGGTCATCTGCCACCTACTCACCTGCTCTCTGGACAAATGGATTTCTCTTAGGACTACAGCCTTCAAAACCTACTGTGTTTGGCAGGCCTAATTCAGGGGATTCTGCTCAGACAAGTAATAGTAATGAAGTTGGTCAGTGCAATCTCGATGCAATGCAGAAGGTTGATCATGCAGGAATTCTGGCTTCATCAGTAAATAAAATCGAGCATGTCAATAATTTGTCTCAACAAAGATTAGAGAAGACACATAATACAACTGTAGGCTATGATAAGAGTAACCTAAGTGATCATCCTATGGTAGATCCGAGGAATGGTGATGCAATGCTTCTTGAAAGTAAAGTCTCCATAGGTACAAATGTGAAAGATGTATCTTCTGAAGCTACTGGTGCAAGCGAAGATAGATCATCATTGTTATCCCTTCTCGGTCGTGGTTTACTGAAAAATGGTCTGCGCAGGACAGGATCACTGGGTTTTGATGAAAGCCATGAAAGTAGTAGCCCCTTGAAAACTAATGAATTTGAGAATAGATTCCAAAATTCTGTTTCACACTCAGTACCTGAGACTGATCATAAAGGAAAGTTGAACTCTCCTGTGAGTTCTCCACCACCATCACCACCTCTTGAGCATATGAAGATATCTTTCCAACCTGTTGATGGATTTGATACTTCCAGATTAAAGCTTAAATATCCAGAAGGGGTTGATCACTACGAAAACTCTTTAGATGCATTCCCTTCATTTCAGTTGGTTCCAGAGTCTACTAAGTTGCAGCATGATATTGGCTCAGATTCTGATGATGATACTTTTTGTCGATCATATGCCTACATGTCAGATGAGTCCCTCAGCCAGTCAGACTCAAATTCTGAACAGTGGGAGTCTGGCGATTCCACAGAAAGTAATGATCACACGCTTTATAATGGCTTGCATAGAATTTCTTCAGCAGAGTCTGCCTCAGTCTCTCCGAAGCATAAAGAAGCAGATCAAGGAAATACACATGTTGGCTCTGGATCTGGCGGTGATGCCCATCCACTGTCTAATCCTTCATTTGGTTTACCAATTTTGGATGCCAAGAACCCATTTACTTTTCAAGAAATGAAACTCTGTCTGAACCCAGAAGTAAATTCTTCCCATCTCCAGGATCCAACACATGAACCCCCACCTCTTCCACCATTACAGTGGCGGGTTTCAAGACCACCGTTTGATGAACTAGAAGACAATCAGGATCAGAGATCTGATAGTCCGAGTCCATATTTTGTTCCTAAACTTTCAAACTCTGCCATTGCTCACCCAGTAAAGGTGGATTCAGCTAAGCTAATAAGTAAAACTGAAGATTCAGCTTCACTTGCAAACCCTAAAAAGGTGCTTATTGCTCACCTTAGTTCATTTTATCATTAATGCAGTCTAGTTTATATATTGATGCCCCTGTTCAAAATCACCTTCTTCAAATGGCTTGGCTTTTGTCTTTTTATATGATGATGATTATCTTTATGGCCATCCAGCAGGGGGAGGATAAGAAACTTGGACAGGAGAAAACAAATCATGCAGTTAAAGATAGAGAAATGGATGACAATGGAGATTTTCTTCATCAAATCCGAACTAAAGTAAGTCCAACTTTCTGACATCAATATCTAATTAAAACCTGGTGAGCTGAAGGATATTATATATGGAACAATTTCGGACTTCTCATATTACAAAAGTCAGGGGCTTTCGATATCATTGAATAGTCCTTTTGTGTTATTAATGCATCACAGTGATAAGTATTAGTGGGTGGGCGTGGGGGGAGCTGAACAACTTGGTTCCAGAATTCTTATATGAACCATCTTTGGGCATGTCTCCATGCTCGAGTATGTATGTCAAGTAGACTAGCTTGTTGAAGAGGACTCCATTCTGAAGTTAAATTGTTATATTAACTTTGACTTGGATAAGAGGGTTTAAGCTCTCAGCGGAACCCAATTTCTTTTATTGATCCAGGACCACCTTGATTTTTGTGATCTCAAAGTTGTTTTAGTTGACAAAAGTCCTTGAATGCAGTGATACCAGCAGTGTGACACTAAAAAGATTTTACAGTTCGGATAGATGTCTTACAAGTTACAAGAGTTAGAGGTCCTCTTGGAATTGAAAAACTGCAATGAACAGTATGAGCTTGTGTTGTGGTCAGGAAATCTGTAGTAGTCTGAACAGTATGAAGCTCCCTTCAAGTTCAAAGGATTTTGGCTTGATGATTAGGGTGAACCTAAGTTGACTTTGAAAAAGTTGACTGCTCTTGTGATCTAATACTTCCAAGTTTTGTGTTTGAAACAAGGCTTTCCAACTTAACATCTCCCAACCAAAGAACTCAAAAGCCAATGACTTGTCTGAGGAGCCCCTGGGTTTTAGTGGGGTTGACCCCAATGACTTTAAAATATTAAGATAGATGAACTGGCACACAGAAACCTTTTTGGAAGGATCAGATTGTCTGGAAATTTAGTACTTCTCATTCTTTTTGGAGGGCCATCCATGATACTTTGATAGATTTTGGCATATTTCAGTTACCCAAGAATGCTAGCTCGATAAAAAAAAATTCCTTGAATTTTAGTGAGTGCAGGATACATGTCGAGGTATAAAGGCATCACATTGTTAATTTTTGATTCAAGCCGAAACATTTTAAGACTTGTTTATTGTTATAGGGTGCTTCAATTTTTTCAATTGATAATGGTGTAGTTTTTGCATTGTTGCTATATGTGACTCTTAGACCAGCAAGCAGGCTGACAAATAAAAATACGGTTTTGATATGTGCAGCCCTAGCCCCTATGGGTAACAATGAGGATCATATACATTTCCAGAAATGATATTAGTTTAAGAAATTTATGACAAAATCACATGTCATTCAGTGTTAATTAATGCTTAGTTATTGCTTAATTTCTCCACTTTTAGCTTCTTATAGAAGACTGCATATTTCATTTTCCATAAAAGTAAATTGGATGGTCATAATTTGAATCCATAAATTGGACCCGGAGGGGGATTAGGACCGGTGGGGCGCTCAAGCCCTAGAAAATCCCCGAACTACCACAGGGGAGGAACCCTGGGAAAACTTAGCTGCTGTCAAAGTTGAAACCTTGTTGTGTATGTCTTATAGAGTTGGAAAATCATTTTCTACGTGTGATTCGGGAATTGGATAATAAAGGTTGGCAATTAGTTTTCACAAGGTATGATGTTATAACAATCTCCTGCATAAGTGTAGGCTAGAAAGTTCTGGTGGTGAAAAAAGGTATAACTAATTCCCGAATTACTGTAAGTTTTACAATGATTTTCAATTCGGATACTAATAGAAGTATAACTACACTAAATCAAAAGGTTGCCAATAAGGTTCCTGCTATGGTATTCTATAGTTGCTTTCTGATTCTTTGCTAGTAATTAGTCATGAAAATTATGATTCATACTTTAATATTGTTAAACTAGAAACTAAGACTGATGTTGCAGCAAAGTGAATGTTCTGATTCTTCAGTTGTGACAAGTTTTGTTTTCTTGACTGACATTCTTTTTTTTTTTCGATAATTCAGTCGTTCAACTTAAAACGTACAGAACCAATACGATCAACCTATTCTCCTACTCCTGCCACAAGTAACAAATTAACAGCAATCTTGCAAAAGGCAAATGCAATTCGCCAGGTAATGTTACTCTCCTGTGTTAAGCACCGTTATATGATGATAGAGATGGATGCGTGCGTATTGCAGTTAAATAGTTTTCAACTTTACATGCATATTAGTAATGTAGAAAGTGGGGAGAATTTATGGTAGTTCACTATTTTATTTGCTTCGTGTCCTCCCTTGATGACGCACAAATGCCTGGATTAATAAATCGAAGCAACATCCTCACATAGTCCAATCTTTTAAATCATAGACCACATCCCGAATGAACATATAACTCAAAAAAAAAAATTGAATATTGTAACTTTTATTATTTTACATTTTCATGTTCCGCTGAACATACAAGTGAAAGTATAAAGCATAGTAATTTTTATATCCATCCACATGTTCTTTTCATGATACCTCCATGCCTTTTGAACATAGAAGTAAATGATTCAGAATATAATGGAAATATATCTCAAACATAGTAACTTTGTTGCTAATGTCTGGTGTTGCTGCAATTTTAATGTCTGATGTTGAGATACAAAGGCATGTCTCATACTGCCTAGCAGTGTTACTCCGACACCTTCATTTACCTCAAAAACAAGGTGTCGTCTCGTGTTGTGTCCGACACGTCACTTCACTTGGATACTTCATTTTAAACTAAAAACTTGACTTTTTCTGCAAAAATAGCCGAGTCGGATACTTGGACACCCGTATCCGAGTTTACACTCAATCCGTGTCTGAGTAATATAGCTGCTAGGTTTATCTGATCATGTTTGTTCTTGAAACTATATTAATTCTAGTACTGTGTTGTCATTCAGGTTGTTGGGAGTGATGATGGCGAGGATGATAGCTGGAGCGATACATGAACACTTGGGTGCAATTTTGCAGTTAGTTAGAAAAACGATCTCGATTTGTCCTATCGCTTGATGCATTAGTCATATGTTCTGTTTCCTGTGACTTGTAACTGTAAATAGTATCTGTCTGTAATTAAATTGTAGTGCTAACATAGGTTCTTAAAATTATATGACCAGGAACACTCTTGGTGTACACAAAAGTGAAACTTTTCTCAAGCATTCTTGGCTCTATCTGAGTATATGTAGGCCTATATGTTAAAATTCATTGTTCGATCTCGAAGATATGATAGGTTTCCTTTAAATTAGAGAGAAACCAGCCTGCTAGGCTCTTCGTCGCTACGAAGCTACGTGCCGCTGCTTTCTGCTAATTTGCAATCATTTTTGAGATCATTCTCAACATTTTCTGTGTTTATGGTGATTTCGTTATACTGATTGAGTTATGATAGTTTCTCGGAGTAGATTGACAAAACTAATTTAATATGTTTTGGGGGGAGTATATAAGGAGTTGAAAAGGGCTATGATGTAAACAATATTTGATCATTATGTCTTGCATATTATAACAAGTTAGTTGGCATCTGTAGTAGGTAAAGGATTGTATAGTTTCTCTTTGGCAGTAGAATCCAAAACGAATCATCATTGTTTACTGATCAACAAAAATCTGAAGTGAAGTGCTTTTGTGGACATTATCTGATGTTGTGATCTGTATTGGAAGACAACACGATTTTTAGATGTTAAGGAGGTTAGGAGGCACTCCAACTCTAAGCGTTTGTTCTTCCCAGTTTATTTTCAGTTTAGTTGCAATGAGTTTAATTCAGTTCCAATCAGTTCATTTCAGTTTTTAATTTATTATCATTACTATTAGTTATAATTTAATTCAGTTCAGTTCAGTTGCAACTAGTTCAATTCAATTGAGTTCAGTTCAGTTGTTTTATGCCGAACATAATAGACTATAAGTGTTCAGAGTTTTCGGGTAGATTTTGTAGAGGAAGAAAGATATTGACTTATTTGAGTAAGTTGTGAGTTATATGATTATAAGGTATTAATGCACTGAAATATTTAGGATATAGTGCAACCTAAGCATGTTATAATTAAATGAAAAAATTTATAGAACACTATTTAGACCATCATGTTAAAAACATGCTAAGTAAATGGACAATTCACTATTCTTTACGCGCTTAAAAAATTAAAAGTCGAAGCATAATCGTAAATCGTAACCGCAATCACAATTAATCAGGAGCGATGTTATGTTGGGGCCTAAGAGAGTCATGGCTATTGCTGAAACAACAAAAACTTGAAGGATAATAAGCTAAGAGATTAAGAAGGTGAAAATAAAAGTTGTCTTATTGATAAGCTAACTTTTCTTTACAACCATGTTTAGAATTTTTTGTTAAATTGATCCCCCTACATAACCAAGTTTGACTTCGCCCCGACTATTAATCATTCATATACAAACGTCTTTGATAAGGACAATATCCCCTTAAGAAATTGTAAATGGCATATCTTCCCAACTTTTCAAGGAAAAAGATAAAGAAACAGAAATACATCTTATGCAAGTTTGTCTGCATGTTGTGTTACATTGGGAAAAAAAAGATGTAATTGCAAATGAGATTGCTTTTGCATTCTGTTAAATTAAGAAAAAAGAAAGAAAGTATATATAAAATAAATAAAAAAGAATTGCTTTTGCATTGTTTAAGAAGATTTGTTTGTTAAAGAAACTCCCCCCAAAGCTAAAGAAAAGCTACCTTTATTATGCTGAAATTGCATGCTCTTTTCATTAACTTTTTTCTTTGGGAAATGCCAATTAAGTTACATGTTATAGAGATATTGTTACACATTGAAATGGAAACAAAAGAGTTAATGTCAAAACTATAGCCATTAAACTCTAAGGTTTAAATCAAGGATGTTTTGGCCTAGTGGTTATGATTGATGTGCTGTGAGCAATAGGTCACAGTTCAAATTCCTTTTCTCTTTCTTTGTACTGCCTTCGTGGCTCATATGGATTTAAAAAAATCTCTAAGGGTTAAAAAAATCCACGAGAGTTGTAAAAGTCTTGTAAATTCATAATAAACGAAAAACTATTATTATAGGATATAATATTAAGACGAAGTCTCAATCTATAACTATGAGAGACTAAATTGGATTCTCATGGGAGGTATTCGGTCATTTTTGCAAATTAAAGTTAAAAATTAGTATAGAAAGTAATTTAATTGGTATTTCCAATATCAATTTTAAAAAAAATATTACATTGATTTTAAGATGAAATCTTATTTGAGCTTGTAAGTCTTTAATACTCTTTTTATTAATAGGTGTATCCCAAATTCATCTAACGTTTAACAAAATCAGGACGACTAAGGCTATGTGTAGGGTGAGTAACTGTACAGCCCCCCCCCCCCCCCCCCCAAACAAATAAGGGCTCAATTCTATTAGTTGTTCGCCTAAAGTAAAAAACAAATCTAATTATTACAAGTTCCTTTCCAATTTATCGAGTATAATAAAGAGGTTAATTTCTATTTAGTGTTTTGCTTTATTTCTTCTTGTTCTCCAAAAAAAACCATTAATGACTCTTGTGTCTCTTCTTAATCACTAAAAAATTTCAATTCTTATCATTTAATTTAGCAGAAGGCCCTTAAATTATACTCCCTCCATTTCATTTTAATGGTTGCATTTTGATATTTTACACTATTTACAAATTTCACTTTGACCATCATTTGTGATTTATACGCCGATGAAAATATAGTCATGTGGGATCTTGTTAGATTCATCATAACATGTATTTTATTAATATGTACTTTTTATAATTTTTACAAATACAAAACTAAAGATATATGTCCTCAAAGTTTTGCATTGACATGCGTAAAAAGTATAAGTGTGTAGATTAAAATGAAACGAAGAGAGTATGAGACGGTTCTAAACAAAATCTAAACAATTGAAAATTAATATGCAAACTTGGGAAGACACCCAACTTAAAGATTATTGATAGTGCATGTTAAGTTTTCTAACTACATCTAAAGTATTGTGTTATTATGAAGGAAAAAGCTAAATGCAGCCCTAAGGGCTGCATATAAGAAGCTAAAAATGGAAAAAACAAGCATTAACTGATCATTTATTACATAGATTAATGCAAATTTTTGTCATAAATTTACAACTAAATTCCATTTTAAGCAATGTATTTATGTCTTATATGCAGCCCTAAAGACTGCATATAGCATAACCCTATTATAAATAGCAACAGAATAAAATAAAATGGGGAAATAACTAAAAGGAATAGTATTACCTGAAAAGCATAAATCCAACTTTGAGCATCATTAAATTGCATCTTTCATAATGTTGGTTGAGAAAATTTGTTTGGTGGCCGACGTTGTTCCTTCTCTTTTGATAGTTTAAATAGAGAAAAAGGTATCCAAAAAGAAAAAGCGAAAAAGTTAATCTTGCGCTTAATTTAGGTGCTCAACTAACTATTCAGTTGCGTTATAAAAATGCATGTCTAGATTTTTATTGGATTTAATATGGATTCATTGCACAGGAACCATAACATAAGCATTTGATCAATGCACTTAGCATTTGCCCTTTTGGAGTAGGCTCAATACCCATTAATTGTACTTTGGAGGTGGAGATTTCCCTAATCTTTCTCGACACATTTAAGGACTTTTGTTCGTGTAGAACTGTAGATGGACCGAGTTGAATTGCGTGCAAGATTGTGATCCAGATGACAATGGATTATAAATCCTAAACCAGATCCTGTAGGACCTTATCTTGTTTTAAGGATATGAATCTAAGTTCGTTAGAATATTATGCGAGTCTGGATAGTGTGTAAGTCTTGGTATTTTGGGTAGGCGGGTATAGATTTAAAACGCTCTTGGACCCAAACCGTACTCATAGACACATTTAAGCATATTTGAAAGTATATTGTTTTAATCTCCTAAACTTATATATACACTTCAACATAGAGAAGTTTGTTGTTGTTTTACACACTTAAACTATGAAAATAAGCTTTTAAAATTTGTTGTGCACACTAATACATTGATAAATTTGTTGCGATCTTATAGTGCATTGCAATCGGAAGGCTGGTGTGATTCTATTTAGGTAAGTTGTCCTATTACTAGATGTTCGCCTACAGGTTGATTTGTGTAACTTGGGTATATACTCTCCGATTTTCCAAAATAAAAAACTATACATAATATTGTCACATTTGTCCGCGGAAGCCGAATATCAATCTATGACGTCCATGGTCCATCAATGATCACTTTGTGAATTGAAATAGTTAAAGAAATTTCTTTAAGATTAGAAAGTGTGTCGCTCACGAGATATGATTATGTGATAGTAACCTGACTCTATACAATACTCAAAATCTTAATTTTCACAAGAAAACAAAATAAATACATTGGGGGTGATCATTTTGTAAGAGATGCGATCACAAATGGGTTAATTCCTCATTCCTATGCCCCAATCAAAGTTCAGTTCGCATAAGTTTTGACACAAGCTCAATTTGAATTTTTGGTCCACATATTGACCGTTTGAGATCTCCAACATATATAGTGTAATATTTTCTTAGGAAAGCGTATTAATCTCTTGTGACTAGGTTATATAAGTATTGTGTTTAGGATTAATGAGAAAGCTGAAATTTGTGGTAATTTTAATCAAATCGGAAATTCTTCTTTGTAAGAGATGAAATTCGATCCTAAAATTTCTGGAATCGAAAGTAATGCCCAACGCCACTACACTATCATCTGTTGCTCATAATTAGAGCTTTATTACTCTTATTATGTTTTGAGTTAATCAATGTGTAGAAAGTTCTATATTCCAAGAGCTTATGTGATAAGTAATCTTAAGGAATAAGTACTAATTGGCGCATAAAGGGAAAGAAAGTAGAAAAAGAGAAAGCATAAAACAATGAAATAAAGTAACTTGTAAAGATAATTGTTATTACACAAATAAAGAAAGAAGCTTGTGACAATGGCCATACATTTAGGTCTAAACCATGTGCTACCTACTAATCAACCATGTTAAACAAAAGAAAGTATATTAAAATATATAACTCTCATTGGGTAAAAGAAAAGTGAATAAAAGAATTGTCATACGAATATAAAATTTCCTTCAAGAAGTTTGTCATTAATTATCCTACAACGACTTTTCTTCATCCCTAGTATCTGGAAATTGATATGTTATTGTTTTAGATATAGTGATTACAGAATAAATCTTGATCTTTTAGAGTTGAACTTTACAGAATATATTCATTATTTTGGGCAATAAAATAGTACGATATTTAAGAATTAAAATCTTTTGTTTCACTTTTTGTGTACCACTTTGTGTGCCGCTGATTTTTATTGATCGTTATGATTAATATGTCTCATTATTTTATGATTAAATTTTAAAAATATTCTCTAATCTAACTATAGAAATCACAGGCACACAAGTGGTACATAAAATATGAGATGGAAGATTTAAACTTGATATTGAAAATTTGAAATATATAACTATTAGGTTTTACTTTTGTTAAGAAAGTTATTGATGAGACATTGCCGCCCTCTAATCTCTTGATAAACTTAATAGAAGAACTAAAATTAGGGGGAAGAACTTAATATATCTAGTGGCCGGTTTGATAGTCCATAACTAAAAGACATCGATGAATAGTGGAATACAACTTGTCAATTACAAGAATTTTAATAATCACAAACCAAAGTAGTTCATTAAATATCAGATGTTGCATAAATAATTACGAACAATAGTAATTTAAGTTAATCAAGAAAAGAAAGCCTAAGAAACATCAAATCTTATACTATTATTATACATGCAACTAACGAAAAAACTCACCAAATTTTCAAGATTCTTAAAGCACACTTTAGTGAGTTTATGTCAAAACTTTATCCCTTCAATTGATCAAATCTCCCCTCATTTTCTTCTCCCCCAAACTTTAGTTACTTTGTAAGCAACCTGCCTGGCTATAGGACCAACTCTTTTTCTTAATTTCAACAAACAAACAGGAGAGAGAAAAAGAGATCATGATCAGATTATAATTTATAACAAGACAGATGCTTCCGTGGAGTAATGATGTGGACAAAAAGCTCAGCATCAACTTTTTCCTACGCCAACTTCAACTTTTGTGCCACCCGAAAAAATATACTCCCTCCGTCCCATAATATAGTGTTTGTTTCTTTTTACACGATCTCCAAAATGTAGCTTTGACCTTTAATATCTTCAATTCCGTATTAATAAAACATATAAAAAGTTGATATTATGAAACTACATATTGAGACGAATCAAACAAGATCCCACATGAATATGTTTTTTGATATATACAAACGAGAATATTCGGTCAAAGATTTTAAAGTTTGACCACCAAAAATGAAATAGGCACTATATTATGGGACGGAGGGAGTAATAAATAAATACAAATACTCCACCCGTTTCTTAATACATGTAAATTATTATTTTTTGCGATATTTCATAACTTGTAACATTTTTCTTATTGGGCGATGTGGTTTATGCGGGGGTTCACTCTCTTAGTGCGGAGTTGTTATCCTACAGGTTGAAAGGCTTGGGCGGTTAGGGAAGTGGTCCGATGTATCAAAAGTCTGAATCTGAATAGGATCATTGTTGAAGGGGATGATAGTCAAGTGATTAATGCTCTTTCCAATGTTGGTAATGTGTCTTGATTTATTGATTCGATTGTTGTCGATGTAGGAAAAGAGGCGGCGTGTTTCTCGAGGATATGTTTCCGTCATATATTGGTAGAGACGGCAATAGAGCAGCGGATTTTATAGCGTCAAAGGAGGATCATTACAAATCTCCTACTATTTTTTTCCCTCCATTTATGTTGATTTTTTCTTGTTGGTCCGAAAGAACACTTTAGATTGGCATCGGCGCTAGGGGGTTTGGCCTAGTTTTTTCTTTCCTTGGTCAAAAAAAATTCTTATACAAATAAAGCTTTATTTTATATTTAAAGATATGTTCTCTTCATCTTAAAAAAACTAAGTTTCTGATCAAATAAGTTCGGAGATCAAATTTAACTTAACACTAATAAATAAATTCCAATAAGAATCAATCGTTTGTCAATGTTGCATGTACTTAAAAACAGAACAATTATCATAACTTTTATGCTTTCTTCTTTTTTCCTTTGTGCAAATCCCCATCCTGCTCTTTAATTATACGAAACTCCCCCCTGGCGGCTCTCACTATCACATGCATCTTTAATTACTTTTTTTGGTGCTATCTTTTTTGAGGACTTTTTTACACACACTTTAATGGTCAATTCCTTTTTTTCTTTTTTGCACTTTATGTATGTTTCTTACACATATATATACACCTCAAACCCTATTCTCTCTCTTCCTCAACACCCAACAAAAAAACCCCACCTCCCCAAATTTAGAAATTTCAACACTTTTTTCTCTCTCCTCTTAAATTTTTTTTCTCTAACTCTTCAAAAACAATGGGAGAAATCAAGCTATTTGGGCAAACCATTGTATTACAAGTAAAACAAGAAGAGGTAGATAAAAACTATGATGATCAAGAGAACAACAATAATAACAATAATAATGATCTTAACAAAAGACCAGATAAAATTATACCTTGTCCTAGGTGCAAAAGCATGGAGACAAAATTTTGTTACTTCAACAACTATAATGTTAACCAACCTCGTCACTTCTGTAAGGGCTGCCAGCGGTACTGGACCGCTGGCGGCGCGTTACGCAACGTTCCTATAGGTGCCGGACGCCGGAAAGCTAAGCCACCCGGCGTTCGGCACGGCGGAATGTTTGCTGAGAGTTGCTTGTTAGATGGGATCAATATGGATCAATTTGATGTGGATGGTATGCTTATGGAAGACTGGCAACTAGCTGCTGCCATGGCTACTGGTGCAGCTTTCAGTCATGGGTTTCAGGTTAAGAGAAGAAGGAGTGAGTCTGGTCAAACTTGTTGATTTTGATTTGGGTACTTTCTAGTTTTTACTACTACTTTTGTATAATTATTACTTTCTTCGTTATGAAATCAATGAAACGCTGCTCTCTTAATTTTTACGTAAGAGCTCTTTGAGAGAAGCGTTTTATATTTTTATAACCGATGAATTATTATTATTATTATTATTATTATTATTATTATTATTATTATTATTATTATTATTAGTAGTAGTAGTGATATAGGGTTATAATGTGGGAAGGTTGAAAAAAAAATGAGAGGCAAAAAGGTAATTGTTGTCAATGAATTTTGGTGTAAATATATATTCAGTTAGCATTATTTGGAGAAAAAGAATGTTGAAAAGTATATTAGTTTTTGGATCAATTTTTTTTGTTTTGTTTTTGTTAATGATGATGCAAAATTTTGATCATGTGTGTAGATTATGGATTATCAAAAAAGATTTGTGAGTAGATCTTTTACAGATATGGATAGTTCACCAGCTGGTTATTATTGGATTACAAAGAATATATGCCAGATAAGAGCTTGTTACTTACTTCATTTAATAGTATTTTTTGTTAGGCAACATCATCTGTACTATAATCTTGTTGTATATCATCTCAAAAAGAACATAGGTATGTACTTCCTCCGTTTTAAAGTAGTTGAACCGTTTGCTTTTTCACGTTTGTTATGCCAAGCCGGTTTTTTGAACGTTAATATCTCTAGTTACATATAATTAAGTAAACGTTATGAAAAGTATATATATCTGAAATCCTTGTATTGAGACGAATTCAACAAGATTTCAAAGTTGGTTGATGAATAGTGACCAACTATCAAATGGTGTAACTATTTTGAAACGAATGAAGTATATCTTTATTATTGTTATTGTTAAGTGGTGCAATAATTTCTTTTTTCTCTATTAGTTTTTTTTTTTTGGCTAGCCACGAACATAAGTACAGGTTATACTACTTTTTTTTTTTTTACTATGTACAGACTCTGAATTTACAGAACTATAAAGATGATTTTAATTTCACTAACAAATTACCTAGAAAAAACATGTAAAATGGTAAATAGGAATACATTGTAATATTTAGGCATGAAAAAATTGTCCAAAACTTGTAAAGTGGTTTCATTTTGTAAATTCATTCAAAGCGTCACCTATGTTTTATATGGACAGTATCATAAATACATTAGCAGATCAAACATATGTATCCTCCTCCCTGTTGAGCTATATTTTTAAACGGAAGAAGTATATGACTTACGAAACAAGTAACGAAAAACACTGTATTGACTCCTCACAGAAGGAAATACAAAAAAACTGTATTGACTAATCTATATATGTTCAATACATTATAACATTTTTATTAGATTCATGCCTTCATCATATATATCTTCATATATATATGTATCTTTCTGTCAATAACGATGAAACGTGTAATAGAACAGTAACTTGTTACAGCTAGCTTGCTACATACCTGAACATGAAAAATACTTATTCCCTTCTTGTAAAGTTCTCGTTTGCTTCACGTCAAAAGGAACAATAAAAAGTTCGATCGGTCGCGCTTTTCAAATCAAACTTTATATATTTGGATCATAAATTCACACAAACATATAAGAAAAAAAATATATAGTAATAAAGAACTATGTTAGATTTGTCTTAACAAATAAATTTTAAATATATATGTTTATTTATTAATTTATTAAATATGTATGTATGTAATTATATATATATATATATATATATATATATATATATATATATATATATATATATATATATATATATATATATATATATATTAATTTCATATGAGAACCACCCTTATGGTAAGAACCGTGAGAACCACTCGTTTTTCATTATTTTAGTAAGATTTTGATCATTTCAATACTTTTTTTAATTTTCTCATTTTGTTTTTTGCTATGTTGTGTTTTTGCTCATTTAAAATTTGTATGCTCATTTCACGTCTTTTCTCATTTTACGTTTTGCTCATTTTTACGTTTTTGCTCATTTAGGTTTTTTATGCTTATTTTACATTTTTGTCATGTTACTTTTTGCTGCTCATTTTATATTTTTGCACATTTAATGTGTTTAGTTCACTAGTAGAAAAAGGACGATTTGCGTCGCCTTATTTGCGTCGCACAGACACGGAAGTGACGCAAAACGTCCATTTGCGTCGCATTACCAGGAGAGTATGACGCAAAACATCAAAAACAATAGCAGGACACGAGAAATATGCGTCGCATGGTACATAGGTGCGACGCATATTACATAGGTGCGACGCATGGTGCTTGTGTGCGACGCAAATAGCTGCGAGTGGTGGGAGTATTGCGAGACTAATGTGCGTCGCACGAAGCGTGAGGTGCGACGCACATTAATATAGGGTGCGCCGCAATTGGGCTTTTAATACTTCCCCCTCTTTTTGTAATATTTCCCAACGGCATTCTTTGGACCCCTAACTCATGCAACTGACTGCTATCCCCCTCTCTCCCTCCTGCGAAACCCTCGTACACACTCAAACAAACCGGCGCACACACTCTCGCTGGCGCACCCTCGCTCACAATCTTGCCGGCGCACCCTGAATTTCGCCGGCGACTTCCTCTTCTGGTGCGACTTCCTCTCCCTCTCTCTCTCTCTCTCTCTCTCATTCTCGTTCCTTACTCTGCCGGTGTCCTTTTCGCCGGCGCACCCTCGTTCACATTCTCGCCGCCGGTGCACGTATCTCGGTCTAAGTTGCTTCTGCACCGCCGGTTCTCTCTCTCAATCTCCCTTCGCTGCACCGCCGGTTCTCTCTCAATCTCCCTTCGCTGCAGCCGCCACGGACTAAGTTTACGGCGACCTACAGCCGCCACGGACTGACCTGCAGCCGCGACGGTCCAGCCGCCGGCAAAGTAGGTATTTCAAGTTATTTTATGAATCGTATATTTACTTCATGCATGGTAAAATTAGCTCTAAAAGCAAATTCAGAACTGATTTTCATATACTGTTAATGGATTGCATATTCGGAATGAGTAATGGATTGTGTAAATTTGTTGTACTTTTTTCAATTACACTTATTTTTCAATTTTTTCTCTGTTTTTGCAGCAACCGTCAAAAGAGGTTTTTCAATCTACCTTAGGAGCTGCGTTTTCCCCTATAACAAGTGAGTTTGTTATAATTTGTTGTAACTAAGTATCTGAATAATTTCTATTGCTTGATTTGTAACCTTGCATAGTGATGGAAACCGAATAGAGAAGGAGAGAAATCTAAGCCACCTTTGCGTCGTTTCCCGAGCGACGCAGATCGTTTCCTTGTCATTTGCGTCGAGGGCTTTGGCGTCGCACCATGGTCCAACGCAAATGGGCGCCTCACGTGCGACGCAAATTGCCCTTTCTCTACTAGTGGTTCCTTCTACAGCAAGCTACTAGTTAGTTATAGTTTGTTGCAACAACTAACTGATGTAACTGCTTAGTCCTATTGTAACCCACAACTATATAAAGCTGTCCTTAACTCCTTAGATTTATTTTCATTTTATACAGAAATATTATGAATGATAAAACCTCTCTCTAAATTCTCTCAATTCTTGCTTCTCTAAATACTCTTCTATTTCTCTGAATTGTTCAATTCATCAACAATTAACATGGTATCAGAGCTTACTATAGCTGAATCTACATTTTCCGCACAAAATATATGATGAATTTCAATTCATTAAAACAATCTGAAGCAAATTCTAGAGAATTTCATGTGAAATGCAGGTGTAATAAACTTCATTTTTTTTCTGATTCTTTCTTTTTTAATATTCATTTTGTGATTTCTTTCTTATATGATTGATTTGTTTCTGAATCAATTACCGAAATTCATTCTATAATCTGTGTTACATTCTTGAATCATCATCTGACAATCTAATTCAAAATTGAATTAGATTTTTTCTTAAGGCCTGGAAATTCTAAGTGCCTGAATTCAATTTTGGCGTTCTTCTCCTGAATTGAACTTTTAAGCTGTGAATCATTGATTTTAATCAATTGATTTTTGAAATACCTGCTCATTGTTCTTTCATTCTTTGTGAAAATGCCTGTCTCTGAATCTTCTATAACAATTCTCTCACCTAACCAAAATCCTTCTAGCATCAACTATATTCATCCTTAAGATTTGAATTTAGCTTAAATTGTTTCTGCCAAATTCAATGGTGATGGATATAATGACTGGAAAAGGTCAATGATGATCACATTATCTGCTAAAAACAAATTAAAATTTGGTGATGAAAGTTTAGATATACCAGCTGAAACTTCTACTGAATATGATTCTTGGAAAAGATGTAATAATGACCTAGTCATTTCTTGGTTATTGGCCAATTCGGATCACAAAATCAAAAAGAGTGTTATTCTTTAGTACAGATGTTGAGATATGGAAAGATCTCAATGATCGCTTTGGATATTCATCCATGGCACAAGTTTATTACCCTGAGTAGAAATTAATTGAGATGCATCAAGGCAATTCTAGTGTATCTGAATTTTACACTCAAGTCAAGATTGTATGGAATGAGTTACATGATGCTAATCCACTTCCTTATTGCACTTGCAACAAGTGTAAATGTAATGTTACTAAAACTAATTCAATTTATGATGAAATTGAATGAAGTATTATCTACTGTGAACAAAAATAACTAATTCATTCATATGTTAAAGTCAAACTCAAATGTCAAATAAAGTAAGACGTGTAAATTTGAGTTATCTTTCAAGATAATAAAAAGTTTTATTTTTATAGAATATGTACTTTTCATCATAAAATTGGATCATTAAGTAAATTATTGTTGATAGGAAGAAAAATCCCATGAACAAAGCTAGTAATAAGAAATGAAATCAAATCAAATGGTTTGACAAGGTCAAGTATGTAGTCAATAATAAAAAAGTAAAAACAAAGAAAGTTTCTTAAATGAGAAGAAAATATAGAAAGAAACCTTTTAATTTACACAAACTTTTATATGAGGCGGGCCACACCTTCAACTAATGGTGTGGCCACCCCTCCCCCTTTCCTCTCAACCCCCCTTATCTCACGCCTCCCCTCTTTCTCTTATTTTTTTTAACTCTTTCTTTTTTCTTTTCTTCTTTTTTTTATCTCTCATTTTTTATATTTTTTTGCCTCATTTTCTCTCTCCTCTTATTTCCCCTATTTTTTTTCCTATTTTCTCTCTCCTCTTATTTCCTCTAGAATTTAATGTCTCTCATTTTTCCTATTTTTTTTGCCTCATTTTCTCTCTCCTCTTTTTTCCCCTATTTTTTTTCCTATTTTCTCTCTCCTCTTATTTCTCCTTTTTTTTTTCCTATTTTATGATACGAGGAACTCATTACTTCATAATAAGTAACTATTATTATTTGTACCCTTATTTTCTCATATGAGTAACCCATTTATTCTACAAGTAACCCTCATGTATTTTTCAAATGACCCATCATATTATAAAAGTAACCTCATTAGTTAACAAAAGTAACCCCAATTACATGTTTGCGTAACTTTATTTATTTGTTCGAGTAACCTCATATGTTCGCAAAAGTAACTCTAATTATTATACAATAGCTTGAAATATTTATAGATGTAATCATAAGAAAGGTACAAATAACCCATTAATTAGTTCATAAAAAGTATCACCATTCTATATTTAAAGTAATCTCATTTATTCATAAAAAACTAAAACGTGTTGCTTTTGGATAATGCTAAGGTGTTACTCTTAGTGAATTAGAGATTACTTCTTTGAATGCTAAGACATTATTTTACTGACACTAGGGATTACTTTTTATAATGCTAAGGGGTTATTTTTACTGAAAGTATAAGTTACTTTTTGTAACTATAAAGGGGTTACTTTTTTTATAAATAGGGGTTACTTTTAATATAAATAGGGGCTACTTTTACTGAAAGTACATGTTACTTTTGCTATAACTAGGGGTTACTTTTACTATAACTAGGAGTTACTTTTACTGAAAATATAGGTTACTTTTTGTAACTGTAAGGGGGTTACTTTTGCTATAACTAGGGGTTACTTTTACTGAAAGTATATGTTAATTTTTGTAACTGTAAGGGGGTTACTTTTACTATAAATATGGGTTACTTTTACGATAATTAGGGGTTACTTTTACGATAATTAGGGGTTACTTTTACTAGAAAGTATAAGTTACTTTTTGTAACTGTAAGTGGATTGCTTTTACTATAACTAGGGGTTACTTTTACGATAATTAGGGGTTACTTTTACTGAAAGTATAAGTTACTTTTTGTAACTATAAGTGGATTGCTTTTACTATAACTAGGGGTTACTTTTACTATAACTAGGGGTTACTTTTTGTAATGTTAATGAGTTACTTCTACTAAAAGTAGGTGTTACTTTTATAATTATAAGGGGTTACTTTTATTGAAATTAGGGGTTACTTTTAATTATAAGGGGTTACTTCTACAGTAGATAGAGATTACTTTTTGTAATTATAAGGGGTTATTTTTGTAGTTATAAAGGGTTACTTCTATAGCGAATATGGGTTACTTTTTGGAATTATAAGAGGTTACTTTTACTGAAACTAAATGTTGCTTTTTGTCATTATAAGAGGTTACTTTTACTGAATTGGAGGTTACTTTTTGTAATTATAAAGGATTACTTTTACTAATGAAAAATAAAAAAAAAACTCAAATCTCCTCTCTCTTCCTCCACCACAATCACCGCCTCTTCTCTTTCGACTCCACGACACCTCCTCCACAACCTCCACAAATCGAACCCGTCTCCTACGCTCCCAAACCCAACCCCCCGACACCCATTTTACTACACGTAGGCTCCATTTCCCCCAGAAATGCAAAACAAAATTATCTGCTACTCTCTCACTTATAAACCCTGGTATAGACGCTACTTCCATATTGCAACCTGAAGAAACCCAATTTCACCTCATAAATTTATAGATTCTGGGGTTTTCACTCTCATTTTTAAGATTAAAGAAAAAGTGACAAAAACAAAAGTAAACAAAAAAAAATGAGGTGGGACGAAAATTGGTTCGACGAGAATAACAACGCTGATGAGCAACACCAAGAATCTTCCTTCAATTTATAGATTGCGTCGCTGCCATGGATGAGTGGTTGTTGATGCAAATGAAGTCGAAGGTTGAGTTTGCAATGATGAAAAAGTCGAAGATTTGAGGAAGGAGAAGGGAGGAGGGAGGAGGGAGGAGGGAGGAAGGAGGAGAGAGAAAATGGAAAATGTGAGGGAAAGAGGAATTGCGCAGGAAGGAAAAAGAGCAGTAATGTGGCCGCCGCACGGTTTGGGTTCCGTGTGGCGTGTTGTACAAAAAACGCACTGTTTAATTTATAAAGGGCAAAGCAATTTGGGAAAATCTACAAGTTCGTGTGATAGCTTTTGCCTTTATTACATTTCTTTTGTTGCTTTGGTTGTCAGAAAGTATAATCTCTGAGTCATAGTGATTAGTACTAAAAGAAAAACGACAACCTCTTTTTTACTGTATTGGGATTGACAAGCATGGGAAGATCTCATGGTATGACTCAAAATGGCATTAAGTTGTTTAGAGTTGGAATTATGTCCCCCAAAAAGTTTCCAATGTTTAGGGTCATGACTCATGATTGGTGGTAAATGAAGAAATCAACCAAAGCTATAGGATTGGATGAATAACTTTTTACTTTTTCATTTCATAAAAAAAAAATATTTACTTGAACTTGAAAGCTATGACTACCTTTTAGGACGACTTCACGACTAAAAAAAGTTGCATGTTCAATAGATATATTTAAGTTTGAATAAGTTTTAATGAGTTGTAATAAGCTCTTATAATTGTACATGAGTTTTAGGACATGCTACTTATCTCAAGCTTAAATCCAATTAATCTATTGAATGAACCACAACCCATTTCCTTACCCTAAGAGAATTGAAACCCTAATCCTAGGGTGAGAGCGAGGTGAGCGGCAAACCGACTCAACCAACTGTGATCCTTTTGATAGTGGCTCTTAAAGTTGTCTATGAAATTTTATAGATATTAGTCTAGATTATTTAACGTTAGAAGATCAGATGTATGGATATGTTTTACAAGGATTGAATGAATTGCTAATAATGATGAGTAGCCTGAATATAATGTGTAAATATTTTCAGGAAAAAAAGAAAAAGCATAATACAATCATGATTTTATGAATATTCCTAAATGTAATCTTATAAGAATAACTTAAACTTTTAGCAAACAATTAACCACTTCATATAAATACCACTTATATATTCTTACTAGCTAACTATTTCAAACGTAAGGCATATATACGTTAGTTTAACTCTTAGTTAGAGGGAGAGGAATATCATAAAAGGTGAAGACATAATAATAAAAATTACTTAAAATTTTAGTAAATAATTATATCACATCAACGCGAATCAAAATCTTCCATATGCAGCCCACTATTATTTGTGTGTACCATTTATACGCCACTTAATTTTATTGATTGGTAACATTACTATAACCCACCAATTTTTAATTAATATTTAAAACAATATAATCAAACGATGGAAATGAGATGCACACAAATGGTACGTACACAAAATGTTAAAGATTTCATTATTTCATGTATTCCCTCCATTTCATAATATACGGCATGTATGTGTTACTAAAATTTTCTTTGCCCACAATATCTATAAATATGACAAATGAAAACATAAAAAAATTATGCCATTAGATTTGTCTCTTGAAAAATACTATAACAATATCATTTTGATTCTTATAACTTTTCATAATATGAATTGAGGATAATTGACAATCAAAGTTCGACCTTAAATATCATGTGTGTCTTATATTTAGAGACAGAGGGAGGACACCATCTATATAAATATATTAATTTAAAAGGTGTTCCTGAACAAGGAACGGTGTCAGGTAACACTCTTAGGAGTATTTTACTTCATGTGATCTACGTACACTAAAAAGAATTAGAAATTGCATAGTATAGATTTTGATCCAGTGACCTCAAGTTCATAAACTAAAGTCTCAACCACTAAATCAAGTGGTATTTAGTGTTACTATTTTAAAGTACAATATTAATAAATGAAATTTTTTCTTACTCAGAACATAGCTCGAGCTTAATAACTAGTTTAAATAACTTTATTTCTTGCGCGTTCATCTCTCAAATAGAAGGAGATGAGTATGATCATAAAACTCGAAGGTAATATATTCTGCATAAATTCGGAAGAGGTATCTCGAGATCTGATCTCGTTACATTTAGGCTCCGTTTGGTAGGGCGTAAAATGTTTTCTCGAAAAACTATTTTTTCTATTTTTCAGTTTTACATTGTTTGGTTGGCAAAAGAGTGTAAAACCATTTTCCCTTGGGATAAAATTACTCTTCCGATGATGGAAAATCGTTTTCCTTTCAAAATGAAGGGAAAACTATTTTCCCTTCTCTCTTGTACACTCTTCTCACTACCTCCTTATTTTCCCTTTTATTTTCCTTTCCTTTCATCATTTTTATTACATAAAACCAAACAACAAAAAACTAATTTTGGAATTATGCTTTCCATTATAAATTATTTTTCATGAAAATCATTTTACACTAAAAATGTTTTACGGCTACCAAACTGATAGGAAATTTTAATACATAATAGCTTGTCCCTGACTTTTAAGGAAAAAAGCGGCTTCACCTTTTCATTTCTACGTTCTAATAAGCTAAAAGAACCTGGATGTTGAACATGCATGCATGCATGCAAAAGCTAACGGAATTTCTTCTATCTTATATAATAAGATATTCCACATACACTTGTCTTTCACATTACAATCACTTCAATTATATTAAGCACTTCCAAAGAATATAAAACTAACCTGAAGAAGAAAAGTGGAAGAAAGAAGTTCCTAAATTATATGGTAGTTGTAAGTGAATGAACAATGGAATCATATAAAAAAAATATTATAAGGAATCAGAATCAACTTATTTTTGTTGGATATGGATAGGAATTAGTAACACACTTGATTAAACAATTTAAAGCACTGTTAAAGTATTAGTAGTAGTAGTAGGCTTGATATAAAGGAGACGAATCTGATTACCAATTTACCATACATAGTACAGGATTCTCTTAACTAACTAAAATAAAGTTCGATAGAGAAATTGAGAAATGTGACAAACATATGAAGTATAAGATTCGTTTTATACATTAGATGATCAATAAATGTCAAAGAAGATATTCCCATCTTTTGAAGTCATTTTATCAACTTAATTAGTACCAATATTTTTAATTATGTTTTACTCCCTCCGTCTCATAATATAAGTCCTGATTCTGTTTTTACGCGGGAATTAAGGTTAAATAGAATCTTGTTTTATTTGAATAAAAAATATTATTTTTATTGAGAAACACTTGCATTGTTTTTTTCTTTTTAACAAAAAATAAAAACTGTCATTTAATGTTGCATGGTTTAATGTGTAGAGGAGTTCAATGGGGTAAAAGATTTCATTTTGTCATTAATAATGGTGCATTGGAAGCTGAAATTATAATGACATTTTGGGAATTAAACTATTTTCATGAGGGTATTTTGGGAATAATTATTGATTGAAAATAGAAATAAGACTTATATTTTGGGACACCTTATAAGGAAACAGGTCTTATATTATGGGACAGAGGGAGTAGTAAATTATGAAAATTAGAATATATATATTTTTTTGAAAGATACAAGTTAATAAAAAATTTACAAAATCTCACATGCATGGTGAAGTTCAATTCAATAACATGAGACTAGACTATCATATTTTAATTAATTCTTAGACCAAGATTATCTTATGTCAAGTAAAAAAGAACAAATCCCTACTTTCTTTGTTATATTCTCCCTTCTAAAAAAATTGGAATCAAAGTCGATAATCGGGTTTAAGGATTATATATTTAATCATTCCAAACACATGAGAATGATGCTTGTTGGATTTATTTTAACATAGTGTTTATTTAGTTGATATGAAAAAAAATATAGAAGAATGAAAGTTCTTGAAACTTGAAAGTGAGATTTGTAGTGTTGTTTGCTTGACATAAACATAAGAATTGACACATCATGACGATCTCTACACTTCTCACAAAATGAAAAATGAACTTAGTAGTCCCTCACTCCTAACTAAACTAGCCTTCATATGCACGCGATGCGTGCGTTAATTTCAAAATTTGTTATTCTATTAGATACTCCATTCGTACTTTATTTATGATTAAACTTAAATGTGAAAAATTCAATAGTTAGATGAATTTAGATATATTAATTCGCTAATGTAAAAAAATAAAAAGGTTGTGAGTGATTGTTAACATTAATTTTTTGTGAATGAATATTGAACAGAAAGAACAAAAATAATGAGTTGGTTTAACTGAATTAAAGAGTATTATTAAAGGTAGTGAATGTTCAGACTTTTCATGTGCACGTTATGTATGCCATCTTTTTTTATAAGGTACTAGCAATTTACGCACGCGATGCGTGCCTCATTCTAAAAAAAAAACAAATTCTACCTTTTTTGGACATTAGCAAGGGTTAAATTTGATCCATGATCCCAAAATTGTAACCGAAAAGTATAAACTAATTTCAGTTTTTTTCCTTGTCTAACTTCTAACTTCTGTTTTCACACATTAAAATTTAAAATTTTCATCATTTTAAATCTTGTCATTTTCTAAATTTTAACACTTTAAGCTTCAATTATATTTGAAATGAAATTTTAAATTTTTCATACACAATTTGATATTGTAATTTATGTAGTTTTTTTTTCTGAAAATGGATTTTTGCAAAATTCGATATTGTTTTTAATTTTTCAAAATTTATTTCTGAACATGGATTTTTTGCGGGCAAATAATATTGGCATTTTTTAAGAAAAAAATAAATTTATTTTATATGAAAATGAATTAAATTTAAGTCTGGTTGTATAAAACCCCTTTTGAACTCATTGCTATCATCTCCATTTTTTAACTACATAACAGTCGACTAAGTTGCTATTGTTTATTTCACTAATGTGAAATAATTTTGAAGGTTAAAAAAGTTATGTACCTTTTTAAAAGTTCGCAAATTGCCGATGGATGAATGTGTGATATCGCCGTCAAAATCTTATGTTCTTCTCAGTTTTGTGTTTATAGGTAACTTTTGTGAGTATGTAATTGTGAATGGTTCTTGAGAATAGTGATTTGTAAGAAAATTTTTGTAAATGTTTTTGTATGTATTGACATTTTAGGTTATTAGTTTTAGTTTATATGCTAATTTTAAGTTTTAATAAAGTTTCCTGATAATTTGAGTGATTTGCGCGATTTTTATAACGTGATTTTCTCAATTGTATGAGTGATTTGTAAAGTTTCTTCTTTTAAGTAATTTGTGAGTGAGTGTTGTAAATTGATTTTGCTAGTTTTCTTTAAGTGTCGATTTTGATTTTAACATTCCTTTTGTAATTTAGAAAGGGAAGGGGGGAAAAATAGGCGTTTCAAAAGAGGACACCATTTTAAACTTTTGATTGAAGTAGAATTTGATGTATATACCATTTTAAACTTGTTTTAAATGGCAAGTTGGAATGAGAATTTTTAAATGATTTGATTTTGTAATTTTTTTCATTTCATTAATTAGATCATTAAGGGTATTTTAGTCACTTCAAAAGAGGACACCACACCTCCTCCCTTGGCTTATATAATAGAGATAAGTAGAATTTTTCATTAAATTTATATTTACTTTTCATACTCGACCAAACAACTTTCATTAATTACTACCAATGTCAATCATATGATTAAACTTGGTTAATTTGACCTTGAAGCTTACGACAAAGTTGCACCTTTTACATTCAACCAAACAATTGCATTTTTTTTCAAGTTTTTCTCCCCTTAGTGAACTGCCTAGGGAGAGATTGAGGGAAGGATGGGGGGGGGGGGCAAGGGGTCATCCGTAACAAAACTTATTAATGTTTTATCGGAAAGAATTTAACTGATATTTTTGTTACTATGGGTTGGAGGAGACTAAATTTTCTATAATAAAATTTTTATATTATTCTTAGATTTTAGGTCCGAAGTATGTGCCCTAGGTAATTATAGTTTTCATGTATTAATATTTTACTTTGAAATGATACCATCAAATATAACTTGATTTGGTGGTTAAAATTGTAGTATATAAAGTTGAGATCACAAGATCAAACTTTTAATATATTTGTATAAATGTGCCACAATTTTTATTGTTTGATATCATCACTATGACGCACAATCTAACAATCAAAATTTTGAAACAAATAGTAAACATTTGGTAAGAAAAAGCGACACACAAATGGTACATAAATTGTTAAAAAGGGTTTCAAATTCGAGAATATCGATTATTATCGAAGATAATAAAATAGATACTCAATACGCAAAACAATTAAAAACGGAATCTATTTCTAAATATCTCTTTCGATCCTCATAATTTTGTGAAATAAATACGCTCACATTGTATTATTTGCAATATTATGAGTATAGAACTTCCTTAAATATATTAAATAAAACTATAAATAAATCAAAGGGAAGGAGATATATAGATATAATACAAAAGCTTACATCCACATTCATCCAAAATGAGCAAACTGACATTACATATTTGAACCTCAATATCAAACACAAAAGGGTGCAAAGAAAAACCAACAAACACTAGCCCATGCTCACAATAAACTCCCATTACAATAAGGCTAGTTTTAAATTTGCAAAACAAAAATGAATAATTTTTAGCTCTATATAACTTAGATCTTTTTGTGCCTCACACCCTCCTTTGTTTTTGTTTTTTCAAATGTCATATATGCTTATTCTGGTAGTACATTTAAGCTTGAAAAAAAGAAAAAAAAAAGTATTGAACATGAAAAGTTTTCTCACATGAATAAATACTTAATTAGCTGCTGGAACATCATACAGATCCAACTCCTTAAGAACCTCTGGACACTCTGGAAGGGGTGTCTTCCTCATAAACCCAAGAGCGTTGGCGCTGCGAACATCAGAAGATTCACCATTGTTGGATGTTAGACTAACCTTAGCAGCTTGCTTTGCATAAACATCATGAGAGATGTCAGTGCACTCGTTGTTCGAGCTCTTCGCCAATACAATCTCACAGATATCGTCCTCGTAATCACCATCTACATTGATGCTGTACATTCCTAGCTTGTCAGTGATAGCTTCAGATTTGAAGGTCTCAGTTCCTGCAGTAATGTTCCTGCACTCCAACCTCACAGTTGCACCTGTTGTCCCAAGGTTACAAATATAAGCATCATGTTTTTTGAAATATAATCACATACTTTCAACATCAAGAATCAATCCAATAACAACTTTTGGTTCGATAGTATATATAGGGGGGTTAACCCCTCAATATACTTTCTCCCTTCTAAAATAAAACTTGGCTTGTTGGGCATGTCGCAATATAGATATATTGCCTAAATTAAACCTGTCAAAATTCGATCAAAACAAAACATATAGGTGCTTTTGCTACAACTTGGAACATCTCATGCATTAGACTATCACGTAAAAGAAAAAAGTTCCATAATATGTTGATCATAACGAAGCTTAACAGAGATAACTAGAGAGATATGTTACCCTCCATCATTGTGCTAACGCGGGTGATGAACTGAATGCGGCAGGTGTCACAGTACACCATTCCCTGGACTTTGAAGTGGTTGGTTGCGGCGTAAGCAACGCCGGCCAAAGAGAGGACGGACAGAACGCCGGCCAAGAGAAAAATAGTTTGAACTCTAGCCATTTCTTTAGTACTTCTTGTGAACCAAATTGATAAGGAACAAAGATTTTTCTTAAAGTTCCTAAAAGAGGGTGCTTAGGAAAAATGTGTGAGGATGTTCTTAAGTTTATAAAGAAGGGAAAGAGATGGTTTTTTTTAGAAGATTTAGCTGTCTTATTATAGTTAAAGGTAATATCTAGTCATAGACTAATTTTGGAAATCTTTTGCATGGTTTGATTGGTTCATTTTATCCCCTAATTCACTTAAAACAAGGAGGTTCACAAATGTTAGTAAATGTCATTCTTTGGCTCCCCTTCATCACCTCAGCAGCCAGATAAAACAAATCCAAATATAGCAATAACTTAACAGACCCTCCAAGAAGCAACAAAAGATTTAATATGAATTCGCTCCGAATTTTCAGTTGTTACACTTCAATTTTTACTCTCTTCATATACCCACATTGACAAAAAAAAATTTACTCAAAAAGTACAAAAATAAATGTGATTATGTAAAATATTATTGGATTCGTCATGATGTACACTACTTTTATAGCAAAAAACATTATCAATGTTATGTTTTAACAAATATATGAATCGAGATTGAACAACCCAATGAAAAGAGAAAGAATTAGAGGTGCACCCGAATATATAACAGGTTGCTTTGCCAAATGAAAATTGTCGGTATTGCTCTCTAGTCGAGTAGTCGTGTTCAAATTAGTTTTAAGACTTTAAGAGCCTAAAAAAATCTCATATTAGCTCATATTAGTGTTGGTCCTTAATTACTTTCAATAACGCAGTTAGTAGTTGTTTCCTTTTTGTATCCCTATCTAATTCCATCCATTTAGCCAATGTCAAAAAATTGAAAAAGAAGCAGAGCTAGCAAAATATTATCTCATGAATGGTCGTACTTGATTCATCTATGAAATATTCGAATTCCTGGTGACGAATATTGTCACTTGGACTCTTCCTCAAGCACCTATGTTGGATACTCAACACTCCGATATGAGTATTTAACATTTCAACACTTCATAGTCGGCCGAATTGATGAATATTTCAGTAAAATTGCTAATTCAGGCACTTGGACCTGTCTGACACAAGTATCCTGGTCCAAGATAATGCAATTGTACGATGGACACTACAACTAGAATCCTAAACTAAAACTCCGGAACAAGTCACATGCAATACATGTTGAACCAGGAACTTAAAACATAGCTATGAAATGGCATGTTCCTATTGTCGCAAAACCTACTACAACCGCACGACTTCCAGAAAACATAGTGATATAAACTATGGAATAAACCAAAACCAAAAAAAAGAAGAAAAAAAGAAACTTTTCGACTCTTGCTACAATAGTACAATTATACACCAACAGAAGCATCACTTGTCAACAACCTTGATCTGGTCCATGAAAGAGCAACAGCAAGCTAAAGTCTTGGACACAGTGAACATCACAATCTAAACATATCTATTAACATGTCGACAAACACACCATATTAAAACTACAAAACTAGACAGATAGCATTAACTTGTCTGAGCTATATTTCTATACTTAACCGATCTTGTCCCAGACAGGTTCACTGCAAGTGAAGAAGAAATTCAAATTCTTGAGAACTTCGTAGAAGAAAAAAAATGGTAGACGTAATCAGGAAAGTAAACTAACCTCGCGTTCGCAAGCAATGGCCTTAGAAGAACCTTCCACCTTCTGAGGGGCATCTGATGCATTCCAATCAAACAACAACGTATAAACACAGATTAGAACAGTTGGACAAAGGAATCCATGAGACCAACACCACCAATATATTTGATTGTCCAAAGCAATATGTTAATAAAAAAGGAAGTGGGAAAAGGTGGGCTTCCGGGACAACAATTTATTTATTTATTTATCTTTCCAGTGCACCAAGTTACCTAATAGATCGTAGTTCGGCATACAGTTTGAAAGAAAAATAATACAGATAACTTGAAAAGAGAAAGGTGATACATAGACAATAGGGTCCAAGGACTGATCATTATATCAAGACTCAAAAATGCCGGTACGCAAAGAGGTCCTTCTTTAAATCTTGCTGATGGCAGCAGTACTTGCAAATCCTTTCTAACAGTAAACCGTAACAAAGAGTTGGTCATCATAGACAAATAGGAAGATGCCACACTGTTACAGAACTTCCCTGTTTAAAAGCGGTCTTTACTTAAGTCAAACATGCAAAATCACAATAGCATTATAAGGAATATAGTAGGAATGTGCAGCCACCCAAACAAGTAGAGAAGTACCTGAACACTCTTCCAAGTTTCAACAGATAAAGAGAAGAAAAGTCGGGGCAGCTGGCTATTAAGATGCCACATAACTTTCATCCATAAGGAAGAGGGGGGAAGGGATGCAAGGATGTAATATAGCATGCCCCTAAATTTTAGAAGTACCAGAACAATCTTCCAAGTTTCAACAAATATAGAGAAGCTAACATGGTGGACCAATAACAGAAAAAAAAAAAAAGGACTCCAACACCTAAACACAACAGTGTACCCATTGTGAACTCCAGAACAACTGCAGAACACAACAGTATACCCGTTATGAACTTGCCATTGAATGGCTCTTGAAGCTTCTTGCTTAGAACTTTACACTTAAAGAATGTCAAAATGCTTTACATTAATTCAAACCATATTATCCTGCTAAGAATTCCAACATATGTAGCATGAATAGCACTACAAAAAGGAGCCAGTATAAATTTGTAAGAAATAATCTGCTTGTTGTCTATATGCACTGGAAAGGAAAACCCTACAACTCATTGTTGACTTCCCAATTCAAAAAACAAGTATTGCAGACAATTCGATGATGACTTTCTCACAACTATTAGGACTTCCTATTGAAGGATATCCCTTTGTTATGCAGATGATCGTGGCACTAGCCTCCTTAACCAGTCTAGAAGTAAGCAGATTGCATCAGGTAGATTTGGCTATCAGTTAGCATTTGCAAACAAAACCAGCCATTTTGGGTACAACATGCTACTTCGAAATATTATTCACATCTCAAAACTAGACCTTAGAAAAGCAATAAAACTATTAAAAGCTCCAAAACGCTAAACAATGTTAAAATGCTACTTTTGAACAGCTCATCTTATCATGAACAGAAAAAAATTCCATTTTTCAAACAAAAGGAACATTAATTGGTTTCATCCGATAGTCTTTAAAATATTGGGGTTGGCTCCACAATATTCTAGTACAGATGAATTAATTCTACTTATTCTTAGTTATTAGTCTTTAGTTCCTATAGCATCAACAGCATCCTCTACTTGCTTCACTAAACCAACAAAAGGATCTTAAAGAGGCAAGACAAAAACATGTGACTTCACTTTCGGTAACATGTAGAAGTTTTATTAAGCAGGTAAAGCAAAAATAAATCCCATGAAACAGCTCCACCAAAAATCAATTAGCAAGCAGGGAGAAATAAACTAACCTCCTTCATCTGGAGGTGAAATGTCAGTAGTCCACAATGTAAGGTTATCCCTCAAAAGTTGCATGATCAATGTGCTATCTTTGTAAGACTCCTCACTTAGATTATCCAACTCTGAGATAGCCTCATCAAAAGCTTGCTTTGCCAAGAAACATGCCCTAAAGGTACCAAATATGTATCAATAAAAGATTCGTCGCAATTATCAAAGATATGAAACTCAAATTGAAAGCCGAAATGCATACAGCATGTACCTTTCAGGAGAATTCATGATTTCATAATAGAAGACTGAGAAATTGAGTGCCAAGCCCAAGCGTATTGCGTGAGTAGATGGTAAATCCGCCTCCGCTGTAGCAATTCCTGCCTGCAACAAATACAAACTGCTCATTCAGTTTCTTGGTAAAATTCTTAACTAGATTTCAAACTTCAGTTATTAAAACAAATAAATGAATCTAATACTTGACTAACTATTATTCCTAAAACCATCACACATTAGAAGGATATAAAAAGTCTTTTCTTAATACATATTACAAAGAAAGTTGTATAATTAACGCAAACCAAAGACAAATTGAATGACAAGGTCAATTATATTATAAAACCTAGCAAAAGAGATAGTCATGCACTAGATACCGGCAAAATCCAAGTGAAACTCAAAAACAGACAATCACAACTTACAATCACCACACTCAATATCAGTTGATCAGGAACAATTATTCAAAAAAAATTAAGTGATCAGGAACAGAAGGAAGAGAAGATGCATAAAAATCTCGAAATTCTCCAGCTTCTTCCACCCTAATCCCCATACATATCGTATAGAAAATGAAGTCCGCTACAAAAGAAATATCAGCAATGACAAAACTCACTCCTAGCAATCCCAAAGAGATCACTGGTTTCATTTTCAAAACAACCTAAAAATAATGGCACTCCCTATACTACCAACTAGCAAGAGATGCACTCGTGAGTTGCGACTTCCTACAATAACCTCAAATGAATTACAAGCTATCCGGCCAACGTATACACACTTATACTTCAACAGTTTCACCAAATCCGAAATCGACACTCTATTAGAGTAACCACAGAAAAAAGAGCTATATGAAACGCAACTTCACACAAAAACATAGATTAAAATCAACCTCATAAGCTTTCAACGATTCATCAGCAGCTTCTTTTCTCTCATCACCAGCCTTAAATTCCGCTATGTAACGATAGTAATCACCTTTCCTGCAACAAAAATTTCTCCATAAATTCAACCACTACATCAACAATCAAAGAAAATCATCAAAATCAATTGCTCCAAATTTTAATCTTACATCTTAAAATAAAACACAGTAGATTCACTGCTAGATGAGAATGGAAGAAGGTGATCATCAATCACCTTCATAACATCATTACAAATATCAGTGAGCTCCGATTCAACTTTATGGCGATAATCTCGAATTCTCTTAACATTCACTTCGTTTCCTTTCGATTCCTCCTTCTGCTCAATCGACGAAAGAATTCTCCAAGAAGCTCGTCGAGCTCCGATGACATTTTTGTATCCAACAGAGAGGAGATTACGCTCTTCGACTGTTAAATCGACATCAAAATTCGCTAGTTTCTTCATTGAATCAACCATTTCTACAAAATTCAAGCAAAACAAAAAAAAACTTCAGAATTAAGCGGAAATCGAGGTTTAGAATTGGAATTTTGAGGAGAGAGAAAGTGAAAAGTTTACCGTCATAGCGTTCAGCTTGCTCTGCGAGCTTGGCGAGGTAGACGAAGGTGTAACGATCATTGGGAGAAGCCATGAGAGGAGAGATAATGCTTCTGTAGGATTAGGGTTTTTGAAGGGGTTTAATTTGGGGAATTTGAATTTCTGGAAGGTATATTTGAAGACCTCGAAGTCAGATAAAAAGACTGCATGAGTCAGTGTGTCAAATAATGGCGTATATAATGAACCTGTGTCACAGTGTCAGTGACTCACTGTGGACGTCTTCTCTTATAGTCTTATGCTTCATCGCAAGTTTAGCTGAATCAGAGCGAACTTATAGATTGTATTATTTCGGATCGCAAAGTCGAATAAAGTTTTTTATTTAGACTATTTTTAATTAAATTTGTGATGTATCTAATTCTAAAATATTATATATATGTATTGTAAGTGTTGTTTGGCTATTTCTTATGAATGAATCTATTTTTTTCTGTCAAAAAAAAATGTTATGTGGCATGACTCGTGAGAGATGACCTACCCAAAGTTTCTAACTCGAGTTATGAAATTAACGAAAATTCAGTGGCGGACCTAGAAAGGGACATGGGGGTACAGCTGTACCCCAAATTAAAAAAACAAACCAGTTTAAAAAAAAAAAATTCGCGGAGCGAGCTTTTCCAAGTTTCATTCATTCTTTTCTCACGTAGCACAGCAGAACTCCTCTTTCTTCTCTCTCTTCTCTCTCCTCTCTCTCACATAATATCGGCCGTCGGCCGACACGCCGCCCGCCGGTGGCCCAATTCGCTGAACTCACGCCGGTCGCTGGTCGCCGGTGCCGCGGTGGCCCATTTCGCTGAACTCAAGCCATAAGCCACTGATTCGCAAATCGCAGCTTTGTTCTTGTAAGTTTAGGGTTATTAGACTCTTAGTTCTTACTTCTTAGTTCTTAGTTTATACTTTTGTGTTTTAATTTCAGATTTTTCAACTTTTGTAAGTTTATTTATTGTTAGATTCTTAATTTAATTGAATATTTAGATGTAAATTGTTGAATTTGAACATTGGTGATTAATTAGCTAGGGTTTATACTTTTGTGTTCTAATTTCAGATTTTTCATCTTATCTAAGTTTATATATTGTTAGATTCATAATTTTAATTGAATATTTAGATGTAAATTGCTGAATTTGAACATTGGTGATTAATTAGTTAGGGTTTATACTTTTGTTTTCTGATTTCAGATTTAGATGTAAATATGAAGGCTCGTAGGATGCAATTGTAGTTTTAGTTTGAAGTTTAATCTTATGTATTTTTTTAACAAAATTGGTTGTATGACTATGGATATTTTGGTTGTAAGACTTATGTATTGAACTTTTTTTATGCACTTTTTTCTACTATTTTTGTGTTTGTTGTACGTCCGTAACTCCGTATCTCCATATTCAAATTCCTGGGTCCGCCACTGCGAAAATTGATTCATATCTGTTTTAGTTATAACTCGAGAGATGGTGACTTGTATATAAAAACTAGGGTAATGTTATATGTAGCCCTTAGGGCTATGGATAAGCATTAAATATACTTCCTCCGTGTTTTTATTCTTGCTACATAGATAAAGTAGGGAGTTTTTAAGAAAGGTAGAGAGAGAAAGTAGGGGACCACCACTTTTTGAATAAAAAATCATTTGTTAAGAAAAAAGTATGAGTATTTTAAAAGAGAAGGTGAGGGACCACCAACTTTTTAATAGTATTTTAAGATTTTTATGGTAGAAAGGAATCCATTTATGGTATGTAGCATCTATTATGACATTTCCATTTAAGGAAAATGTAGCATCTATAAAAAAACGGAGGAAGTATTTCTTAAAATAAAAATAGTTTAAAAATTCAAGACAAAATTACACATCATTTGAGGTAATAAATGCTTGATTCAACTTTTTATTTCCATTTTAAACTTCTTATATGTAGCCCTAAGGGCTATGTATATCATTTTCCTAAAAACTAACCTCTTCCGATCCACACTAATTCGTAAACTCAATTTGATATGATAATATAGACTCGAATTCAATTTGTGGCTAGCCCGAAAACCACATGCATGACCCGTTATTGACCAAACCCGATTACAACTAGACTCATTGTTGACCCGACTCATGGCAATCTGAAACCAATTTGACCTAATATTTAATGGACTTACCGAACTAATTACATATTTACATCATGTCACCTGTTTTATGCAACCTGGTTTTAACCGGGCCTGTTATTAACCCAATTTCGAAAATGACTAGATCTGAAGATAACTTGAATCGACAGTACTATACCCATAAATCAATTGAAATCGGAATTGGTCTAACTTAAGATAATAAAATACCCAAAATGACTCAACTTTAGAATTAACAAATAGGACATTACCCGATAATAATGATTCGGTTTTGAGAATGATATCATGTGAATAAAACCTTATTTTGGCCTAATCTGAAATTCAATCGCAATGAAAATGACCCACACAGGATAACCACTAAATATGATCCAAAGTCAACCTAGAGCGTGCTGATGATAACATAGTTTCAAAAAATAATTTGATCTAAATATAACATGAATAAGATAGGACCCGATCCACAATTCAATTTTTAAAATGACATGACTCGGGGTTTCTTCTTTTATTGCTATATATTTGGTCATGAAATTGATAATGAGTTCGAGGGTGAGGTAAAGAACGTATTGTGTCGGACTCGTCCGACCATAATCTTGGTCGGACGACTTTCAGGTGGTTCCAATTTTTTTCAGGTAGTCTTCATTTTTTTTCAGGTGGTTCCAATTTTTTTTCAGGTAGTCTTCATTTTGTTTTCAGTTAGTCTTCTTTGTTTTTCAGTGGGTTTTTGTGCTTCAGTTAGACTTACTTGGGTTTCAGTTGGTCTTTATTCTTTTTCAGGTAGTCTACATTTTTCTTCAGGTAGTCTTCATTTTGTTTCAGTTAATCCATTATTTCTTTCAGTTGGCCCATTATTTCTTTCAATTGGTCCAACTGAAAGAAAAGAAAGTCTAACTGAAAGAAAAGAAAGTCCAACTAAAAGAAAACAAAGTCTAACTGAAAGAAAAGAAAGACTAACTGAAAGAAAAGAAAGTCCAACTGAAAAAAAATAAAGACCAACTGAAAAGAAAACAAAATACTAACCTCTGCTTTCTCTCACTTTCTCCTTCTTCTTCATTCCTCTTAGAACTGAAAAAATTCAAAGCCCTGGTTTTCCTCCAAATTTAGTGTTTTCTGCTCACTCCGAGAAGACGGTACGAGATCTGATTCCAAGTACTTGAATAATCCATTGTTGAATGCTCTTATCGAGAAGTCGAAGCAAAGTCCAGGAGATAGTACTATATCTATCAAGTGTGAGGTAGTCTCTTCGATCACCTATTGTGGATGCTTGAAAATGGTGATCCTAATCTTGCTGCCTATGATTCCTTAGAATAACTTGCTGAGCTTTATTTTCAGTAATCATAAGTTGGGTGCGTTCTTAAACATGGGAGTAGCAGGATGAGAGGAGAGAACTGGGCTCAGCCCGTCTGACGAGAATATTAGGTCAGACGGTCTGACCCAATACTTTCACGAGGTAAAATTAAGCCAATAGGTTAGATTTGCTCAGAATTCTTTGACCATTTTATTTGGAAATTGAGTAATACTTGGTCATGAAATAGTGAATGAATTCGATAGTGAGGGTAAAAATCAAGTATTACTCAATTTACCATTTTATTTCAACATTAATGCCCTCCACCATTTTTCTGATGGCATGGGCCTTTCATTTAAATATTCATCAAATCTTTTAAGGAATTTGGGCTAGCCCATAAATATGCAACTTGTGACAACCAAATTCAATCCTTTATATAAAGGCCAATACTTATGATCATCCAACATAATAAAAGACACTAAGAGACATATTTATGTATTTTCAATCATGTGTTGGCGTTTCTATTAAACAATTAAGAAAAATGATATACATATCCCTTAGGGTTACATTTAAGGTGCTAAAAATGAAAATAAATAATTAAATTAAGCATTTATTACCTCAAATGATGTGAAGTTTTTTCTTGAATTCTTAAATTATTTACTAAATGAAAAAAAATTCACTAAAAAATTAAACTGATATTTAGAATTGCTAATATTAAAACAATAGAACTACATGTAATAACTCTTATAATATATTGATTACAATTCCAATGCAATATTCTCATCTCCAAAATCATTTCATTACTATCTTATAACAAGTAATAGATCTAATCACTGCTCATTATAAAGAGCAACCCTAAAATCATAAATTTTAGAACTGCAAAGTTTAATGACCAACTTTAGTACAAAAGATGAATTATATTCAAAAAAGAGGTTCATACGGTGATACATGTAAAAAATAGTTTTTGGACCAATAATCTTAGGAGTTGATAGTAAGAACAATGTCACACTGAACAATCCACTATAACACCCACATCAAACACAATTACTCAATAAAATTAACAAATCAATAAACATCTGATACATAAACTACCACCTACACATCCATGACATAATCGAATAAATGAAAAACATAAATATGCTAATAAAAAAATAAAATTACAAGTTGCTTGAATATCCCATAACGACTGCCATTAAAATTTCGATTCCGATCTTACGCTACTACAGTTCTACGCCCCATAAGAAACTCATCGATCCCAATCCTACATACAATCTTAGTTTTGGTGGTGGTGGCGTTTCGATGGTGGTGGTGTTTCGATGGTGGTGGCGTTTCGGTGGTGCTAGTGATACGAGTGGTGCTCCCGCGATGGTGGTGGCAGTAAGTAGTGGTACTGGTGGTGCCTCGGCGGTAGTGGTGGCATAGTGGCAACATTAGGTGGTGCTTGATCCCGCCTCCTCTCTCCAATTAAACTTAATTACATACCCTCACCTTTTTCTGATCTCACCTTAAGAAAAATTGCCTAAGAGTCCGTGTCCATGGATTAGTTGCAAGTAATTTGACACGGAGGAAGTATAAAACTTCTTATGGTAGGATCTTAAAACGATTTTAAGATCCTACATATTCACGTTCCTTTCTTATTATGAAATATTATATTCATAAATTACTTTAATCTTAAAGTATTAAACTACGTACTAACTCCATTTGCAAACAAAAAAACGTCATCATTAATGTGTGTAAATTTCTAACACGAGTCTTTTACCATATTGTAGCATAATTATCATTATATTATTATTTTTACCCAAACTTGTAGGATCTTATGATTCTACGATTTGATCTTACCGATTCGATCCTTTCAAATACTGCGATCAGTTCCCACCACTCCACCAGGACCATCTATGACCCATTCCTCGTTTCTCGAAACTACTCATGAGTTATGACCATCACCATCCTATTAAGTATTAAATACTGCGATCAGTTCCTATCAGGTCCATCCATGACAGCATGATCAATTCCTCATATTTCAAGACTAGTACTAACTACTACGATAAGTTCCCATCAGATCCATCCATAAAGACCATGACAGCATGACCAATTCTTCATATCTCAAGAGTCAAGACTACCAATGAGTCATGACTCATGACCATCACCTTTTACCATTTCAATATTCCAATTCCAAACTTGAATTTGACTCGATCCAAATGACCAATCTTCAGAGTCATGTTCACCCCACCCCATGCTCTTCGTTAATTGACAAAACAAGAGTCATCTTGGTACTATATAGATACCCAATTCTATCCACTCTTTCCTCCTCCTCTGCACTTTCCCCCCCATTTCAGCTTCTTCTTAACTTCATACAGAGAAAATTACCAACATTTATGCGTATATAATATATAGTATAAACTAAGATAAAGTATAGTCAATATTACTCAATAGTGTGGCTAAAAATCATCTAGAAATTTGTAGTATATAGTATTATATATTTCATTCTTACCTTGGAAAAAGACAACCTACCCAACCAAATAATTTCCCCATCTCAAAGCATGGGCTTCCATTTATGATCATCAGCTGACATCAATGAAATTTCAATTTCAATTTCAATTTCAATTTTCCCCATTTTATTATTGTTTAATTTATTAAAATAGTGGGTATATTTGTTATTATCTAAATTTTTTGGGTACCCCAAGAAAATAGGGAAAGAGTACATACATATATGATATATGGCATCAGCAGTAGCAGCATCTGTTGGTCTGTTATACTCACGTTGTAATTATTACCCTTCTTCTCCTATTTTCTCTCTTAAGTTTTCTGGAGGACCCTCTTCATCTTCTTCATCGTCATTGTCGTCTTCTTCATCATCGTCACATTTTTGTTCATCCTTTAGTTCATGTAAATTTTCAGGTAATTTTTTTTGCAGATTTGGTTTTTGTTCATGTTTGTTTGGGTGGTTAGAGAGCGACTAAACGTAATGATGTAGACGGGTTTTGATCCCAAGACTTAGGTGTTAGTGTGTTACCCTGGCTAAGACTTTACCAACTACGCTAGATGATGATATTTCTGTGTTGGTTGTTTATTGTCGTATTGGAATTTTAGTTGGGTATATGTTATTATATTATTAGGTTAGTTTTTTTATTTTTTTTATTTTGGGTTTTGGGTAGTGATAAAATTGTGTGTGGAAACATTAAGGGGGAATGTTTCTGATTTCATGTTTCTGTTGAATACTTAGTATGAGATTGAATTTTGTAAATTTTGGAATTTGGTTGTTTTCTTTGGAAGAAATGCTCTTGATGGTCCTGTTATCTCAAAACTTTAGCTAGTGATGAGGAAAGGATGAGGGTATTGTGGTGTAAGTGTATGTACTTTCGCAAGGTATCGTAAATGGAGTATATTGGTTTGATGGTGTGATTGGCATAAATAAGGTATGTAGAAATTGGTGCTTGGATCAATGGATGTATTGCAAGTCAATTTTTTTGTTGGTTAGAGAAAGGAAGGGATCAATAGTTTAAGTGGGATATAGAGCACTTCTGCTAGAGACCATGATTTAACTTAACGATCGACATTTGGCAAGATGAAGCTATATCATCTTGAAAGGTGCTGCTTTGCAGTTAGTGAGCGCTTCTGGTGGTTTTGGTGGGATATTTTGATGCTGGATAGACATGGAATACTTGAAGGAGGTTTGTATGAAGTATATTTTATTGACAATTATGGAATGAGGACTGAAGTCTTGTGTAGTTGCTCTATGAGCTTTGGGTATCCTACCTTAGGGGATGGTGTTATATATTACTATACAAAGAAAGGTTTCAGTGGTGGAAACTATATGTATGAGATTCTTATGTGAGTGTTACTGTATATGGTATACTCTCTAAAAAGCTCTCATTTCTTGGTAGCAATTGTGCAATAGAGGGTTAATCAATGTTTTCTGCACTGGAGATTTATGCTTGTAGAGAAATTACATATGCGAGGTGGCTGTGAAGTAGTGTGAATCTTTTGTGCACCTTTAGCATATAAGGTTTGCCAAAGATTCAGCTGCTTGATCCTCATTGAACTCCTTGTTTTGTACGAGATGTGTTCTCTTATTTTGGGCTGAGTTTAAGGGGTGATATTGATGTCTATACTCTACAGTGGTAAATTTAGAACTTGGAAACCTTACTGGGTCAGAGTTGCTTGGAGGACCAGAGTTTGGTGCTGTCTTCTTGATGTGTAAATAGTGAATTCTACATTGGCAGATTGTGGAGGGGGAGGGGGGGGGGGGGGGGCTGATGTCAAATCGCAAATGGGATCTTTGCTAGTCAGAGTTGTGTTTAATTTGAAGATTATTCAATTCTCTAGTTTCCTACCCTTGTATTGGCTTATGAAATATGCAGTATGATAGTCAAAGGCTACTATGTTTGCAAAGTACCAACGAAAGATTTGGGAGTGATGCACCTGATTTGCAGAGTAATAAGGAAAAGATGCTGGTTGACATTTATTGTAGGACTGTTAGTACTCTTCACGTCAAGCACAGAGAACATGGTTTTTGAGCTAGTTATGTCCTTGTTTGCAGGTTGTTTCTGGGGTTTTTTTATGTTCCGTAGTCTCTCTTTTGTTTTCTTAAAGCAAATAACCAATAAAGCCCATGTTAATGGGTGCTGCAACACATTTGGAGTGCATTGCCTTGATATTCAATTGTAAGAACAACAATTTCGTAAACTGTTGAAGGATCAAATTTATATGCTATGGTTCATATCTAAATGCTGGAAACTGGAATTGCTTAATTGTGCTGATAATGAAGTAACAATTACATGAACTAATCATCTTCCACTCCTTCGCCTATCAAAGCTTTGGCTTATTGATCATTGCTAATGTCTCAAGGACTGAATAATAGCTGGCATAATCAAAGTTGCAAGTCTCATGCAATGAGTACAACAGCTGGAAATTCTGTGTCTTCTACAATAATTGCAAATGGAGAACGTGGGCCCGACCATCTTCTTGTGCTTGTCCATGGCATCCTGGCAAGGTATATTTAAAAATTTTCTACAATTTTTAGGAGGTCAAGACTTAGATAGGCAGGAGCATGAACTTGAATCATGGAAGCGGAAGGACTATATATAGAGTAATACTTTCTTGTATATCACACCTCCTTTGATCTATTCTATTCAAGTTTGTATTAACAGCAAGTCAGCAACATGGCTAGTTGGCCACATCTCTTCTTATTTCACGAGTTTCATCCCTGTACGGTCTTTTATGATACGTTTAATCAAGAATAAAATATATTATATTATAGCCCCGTGTGATGAACATGTTCATTTTGGTATATTTATCCATAAAAGAAATAAAAGTATGAATTCCAATTTGCAAATTGTTTGTGTAAGTATTTTCCTGTGTAATTATTATCCGATGATCTGATAGAACTTAACTAATACTTTAACAATATTGAAATTCTGTAGTCTAATTCTTATCAAATGCGGTGATACTTTTCTTCTTTTGTCTTGAGTGTCTTTTATTTGCTGCTTGTCGCTAGCCATTTTTGTGAAGTTGGATGCCACCTCTGCTTCATGTCATATTGGATCTTCTTGTCTTCAACTAAATTGTTTTTGTTGGCTACTGTATATTAACCGTTTCTAATTTGAATACAAAATGGAACTCATATCTAGAACTTTGTCGACACCATTAAGCTGTCTTGGCTGTACAGTGATGACAGCTTCATTGATTAACTAAATCTTTGGTAGAGTTTTGAATTTCATTCTCACACGTGAAACTGGTTGTTCCTTGTTATCCTTCACTCTCTTTTTCACTTGCTCTGTGTTAGCCTCCTCATCAATGAGTGTAGATTGTTAGAAATGGCTTTTGCTCCAGTCAATCTCTACCTCATTTTTCAGTAGTAATTTCATTTAATTACAGATTGGTATGCAAAGGGCAAATGAACTTAACCTTTGTATATATACAAGTATATCTTTGATCTGTGGTCTCAGCTATTCTTGTTCAGTTTCTTTTAAAGTATGTGACCACTTACTTTTTCAAAATTCCCAATAGTGTCATAATTTGCTTTGGATGCTAGTTCTCGTGTTTTTACAGAACATATATTTTGTACATATTTCTTACTTTCATGAGGCACGAGATATATGCAGGCTTGAATCCACTTGTAATGTGTGACAGACAAAGCGAAACTCATGCTTATATAGATAGTTTTGATTTTATACTGTTCTGTCTCGAAGGAATTAAGATTGTACATCTGTTCCTTTAGCTTCTCATGAAGAATAAGATGTGTCTTTAGTTTTAACTGTGGGAATCACTGCTTGTATATACAGTGCATGCTAGAACTTATCGAAGCTACTAATTAAACTTTGACATTTCACTTTTGTTCTTAGAACAGCCCAAGTGATTGGACATACTTTGAAGCGGAACTGAAAAAGCGTTTGGGAAGAAACTTCTTGATTTATGGTGCGTTTTATCTACTTCTTTCACCTAGTAGCACTTTTCAATTTTGTTTTGATCTACTTTCTTGTTGTGTGTAAAGATCTTTTCAGACCTCTAGTGAGCTTCATATTGTAGCATCAAGGTGTTTGTATTGAAACACTCCCTCCGTCCTCTATTAGTTTACCCCTAATCCTTTTAAGGGTGTCCCTTATTAGTTTACCCCTTTCTTTTTTTTTGCTATTTTTGGAATGAGACCACAAACTTTAGACAGGATCATGAAACTTTTGATTTGATATGCATTGCTTGACTATATAATTTCTGTGTTGGGATTTAAAATGTTTCAAGTCTAAAAGCATCTAGTAAGATGCAAATATGCATTGAACAGTTCTAAATCGAATGTGGTTTGCCACTTCAGTTTGTCACTGGGAATTAAATTGGCTTATGCTGGATAAAGCATGCTGGTTTTTCTCTTTGCTTTTTGTTTTGTCAGAAAACAATGTAATACTCTAGTTGCATGAGTGCTATCACCCTTCCTTTCATTGTTAAATCTTTACTTGCTTCTATGGAACTATATCCAATCATTATTGTTGCTCAAAGAGTACTGATTCTTTGTAGACTGTATCCTGATTATTAATTGTCAGTTTCTTAGTTAGGATGCTTACAGTGCTCTTTTTTTTTTTTTAATGTCTTCAGCAAGCTCATCTAATTCCTACACTAAAACGTTTGGTGGCATTGATGGGGCTGGGAAACGTTTGGCTGAGGAGGTAAGCTTTGAATACTTTTCTGGCTATGTTTGTTGCCTTTTCTGCATATTTTCCATAAAACTAATATATTATGCTTATCAGGTCAGACAAATTGTTCAAAGGACAGAGAGTCTTAAGAAAATTTCTTTTTTGGCTCATTCTCTTGGTGGCTTGTTCGCTCGATATGCTGTTGCTGTCCTCTACACACCTAATAACTTAGGTGATGGAGATATTGATGACACTTTAGGCCGCTCAATGAAGCATGGTGTAATTGCTGGACTGGAACCTATAAACTTCATTACTTTAGCTAGTCCGCATCTTGGGGTTAGAGGGAGGAAACAGGTCAGTAATCATTTTGAAAGCTTACAGTTCCTGGCGGTTTCATAGTTCGTATTTGCTGAGTCTGACTGAAGTTGTATGGGATATTAAGCGAGACAGTGACTTTGTGTTGATGGTAACTGCTTGCTAGCCTAGCATTTGACACCATAGAACCTCTTTGTTTTGTAGGCAAAACTTGTGGCAATTATGGCATTAGGGAAACTATTTATGCTATAGAACATTACTTGCTTTCGTCAGTAGATATTGGACAAGAAAGCTAATGTTGACAGCTCAAAGAGCCTTAGATATGCTACTGTACTGTCCCCTAATGAGTGCCTCTCAGGAGGCTCCTTCCTGTGGTGGACTATTTATTGAGGAGTGGGGGAGAAAAGTATAGATTTTTTTCCCTGCAGTGGCAGAGATGTAGTTTTCCATCCTTGGACAGAAAGACATTGATGACTTGGGTACATCTCCAATAAAATGAGATATATGATTCTTGATTGAGTTATTTTTATCTTGTGCATAGGAGTGTGTAGCAGTAAATATGTTTAGTTGTGAAATTTTTAAGTTCTCTTGAAATGCTGTGGCTAGACGACAGTTCCTATAATTAATCTGCCTCAGTGGACTGATTGATACCGAACATTTGAGTATGGTTCTTCTAATCTAGAAGAGTTCTATGGAGGTGCTTGTGGACAGTTAAAGCTACCACCTTTCTCAGATATCACCTCTCTCACTGAAGCATAAAGTTGTCTTGAATTCACATATGTAGTGTCTCAGATATGTGAAAGAGAAAGAACATGCTAAAAAAGAAACATTCTATGGTAGTATGCAACACTGCAACTTCAGGAATGATTACAAATGTTATCATTAGAGAGGAAAGTTTCTCCAATTATCTTTAAGAAGGCCGGAAATGTTAATTTTGAGGATAAGATAAGAGTGACCTGGTTATGGACTTATGGTGATCACTTGTTATAGATCAACAAAACAGTAGGGTGGTCCAAGTTTATACAAGAAGGAAGAGGAAGGAACACCTTTTGAACAAGTGAAAGTCAGTTTTCTTTTTTTAGCATTGCACAATGTCCAAGCCACGGTCAGAGGGAAAAGGAGAGACAAGATTAGTCCTTTCACTAAATTAGCAAGTGGTGTTTTTGTTAGTTGTTGGGAATTACTTAGAATAGCTTTTGGTAGTCTTTTAATCTAAGGAGCTTTGTAAGGGAAGGGTATTCAGAAATATTGAGAGAGTATTTTGGAGAGTTATGGCCTTAAGTCATACTGAGAGATTATGGCCTAAAGCCATTAGTTATCCTTGTAAGCTTTTGTTCATTGATTTCAGTATTAAACTTTCAACAGCCATTTATTGCTCTTCAATCAATCCCTGCATTTATTACAATTACTTGCATTAATTACCCGAAAGCCCTAAGTTCGACCCAAATCGGCCACGGTCTATCACATCACTGCTTTGAAATTAAATGAAGCTGATAACTTATTTCTATAAGATGCTGTTGGGCTCAAGGATTCAGTTTATTTGGTGGCTAGCGGATAATTTAGTATTCTATAGTTAGGGCTATCGGTGACTGATATATGTTACAGGGGTATTTGTTTTTTATTGGGTTAGAGTTGAAAAAAAAACTAAGTTCGGTAAATCCAAAGGAAAGTGTTTGGAGGAATTTTTGGGACAGAGGAAATATATGTCAACAACATAGCAGTGTACATGTGAAAATAAATTGTTATCCTTTGATATATATTTTTCTCTTCTAATTAAGACAAAATACTAGAAACACTGACTTGTTCAGATTTTCATATTTTGAAGTCTAGGTGTATAACTTTGATGGATATGCTGAGATCGACTTGTTGCCTTTAATACCTATTGTTCTTCACTTCTTCTTATGTTATCGTGTCAGCTTTGTTATAGATTCAGGGAAATTTAACTTGAGATTTAAAAATTTCTCTTGAATAAACTTGTGAGGTTTCTTAATTTCCAATCTGTACTTAACATGCCAGTTTTGGTGTTAATGGCTGGTTTAATTTGTGTGTTTACCTGTGAGTGTGTATAATGGTGTGCAGAATAGACTAAAAATTTTAATGCTTTAAATGGTTACAATATTAGATCTATTAAACTGGTTATATGCATTCTGTTTATACTCATATATGTCCTTGGGAGCTGAAATTGTGGTTTCGGATTTTCTTTCAGCTACCACTGCTCTGGGGACTTCCTTTCTTGGAGAAGCTTGCGCCTCCCTTAGCTTCTGTTTTTGTCGGTCGAACTGGTAGTCAGCTCTTCCTTACTGATGGAAAACCAAATAGACCCCCACTTCTTCTAAAGATGGCAACAGATTGTGAAGATGGTAAATTTATGTAAGTTATATTGTGGAAGTGTTGCATGCAACTATTTTGATGGTACGGTGCGGTTGTGCCATACTTCATATGCTCAAAAAATATAAAGCGCGGCTGAAATATAATATAACCACTGAGTTATAAGTAAAGATAACCACTGAGTTACATTTGTGTTAAGATAGAGAGAACAAATTATGGCCAAAGTTGTCAAGGTTTGACCACCAAAGCAACTAATGTGGGCTATTGCTTTGTAATCGTAGTACCTTTACATGTAAAAGTTTTATTCAGGTACAATGCAATATTGTTTTTGTTTTATAATATATAACATCTTCTAAAAGGAAAATTTCTTTTTATTGATTAAAATGATTTTTTCATAAGAGTCAATTTCCTTCTTTCATACACATAGAGTAGTTTAATGAAGTAATATGATAATTTCGAAGGGTTTAAATATTTCAAATTTTTTTAATTAATCCTTGGAGACAATTTTGGCTACTTTATGGGAAAATGGGAGATCAAAAACATTTAGAACAAAATTATTATAAGAAGCCAAAGAATAATTAATACTCAATATATAGCAAACTACAAAATGTATGGTTGATTGAATTAACTTGCTTTTTGTTTGTTATAAACTGTAAGTACCTATTTATTGTTGTCTTTTGAATTAAGTATCTATTAGAATTTAGAACACCCTCTGTTATTTAAGGGCTGACTTTCCTTACCCCACCTAGGTCAAATCCTTTTTAGGAGCAGTGGGGCAATAATGGTTGTGATCAATGTTATCAGGATCGGGATCCTACTTTGGATCGTAGGGGCTGGTAGAATCGAATCGGTGGGATCGGATCGTAGGATCGTAAGATCCTACAATTCGGTGAAATATGGCTAAAATATGGTGAGAACCTCATGTTAAAAATTTACACATATTAATAATGATTTTCTTAGTTAGCAAATGATGATAGTTTTTCAATACAATAAGATTAAAGTAACATGCGATCAAAATCTAATAGGAGAAATATAATATGTGAAATTACTTTATGATTTTTTATGGTAGGATCGGATCGTAGAGTCGTAGGATCGTAAAATCGTGTTAAGATCCTACATGTGATTTTTTGTAGTTGAGCAGGATCGAAAGATCCTACAAAATTAAGATCCTACGTAGGATCGGGATCGGTGAGGTCCTCCAGGATCGTAAAATCGTAGAATCGTAAGATTCGGATCGGGATTTTAACAACAATGGTTGTGATACACCTGTGCTCAAATATGTTTGTTGTTTATTGGGAATGCAGCATTCATAATCTCAAGTTTTTTAGACATTAGATTGAATAATTGTTAGAAAAACAATCATCTTATACCACATTATTCAAAAAATTTAACTGTGAAGGTACCCAATCTGTTTTAGGAAAATTTGACAAGAATAATCCCAAGTCTGGCCCAGAAAACAACAATGATCCCAAGTTTGATAAACTCTCAAATTAATCCCAAGTTTGCTATGTTGTTACATGGGTGAACTAATGATTTGACGGAGTCATTTTTTCATTAGTTTTGCATCACATATGAACCTACGAAAAATCCCTTCTTCAAGGGGAACAGAGGTAGGGAAGAAAGACATTATTTTAAGATTTTAAGTGATGGAGAAGTGATGAGAAGTTCTTGTGTATGACACCATATCGAACTTGAGATTATTTTGTGAAATTCTCAAACTTAGGATTATCTTTTTCTTTATGACCCAATCTAAGGATTGTAGCTGTCAAATTTTCCTAATATCTATAATCTGCTTAACCTTTTGTTCCTAAATACTTTTTTTTTTACATTGGATATTTCCTCTTATCCATTATCTTATTGACATTATGAAATCTGTCCTGCAGATCTGCCCTTGGCGCATTTAAATGCCGCATAATATATGCGAATGTATCTTTTGATCGTATCCTGTTGCAAACTATTTATAAAATTAATCAAACTCTGTTTTCTCTCTTCCTTTGATGAGGCAATCTCCTTAACGTTTTCTAGATATGGTTGGCTGGCGCACATCTTCAATCAGGAGAGAAGATGAACTTCCCAAGGTACTCTAATATGTTTGTTTATTAAGTTCTGTCATATTTAGAACTGATATATTTATATCGTGCTCAGCTGAAAAGTACGAAGTTCTATTATATGCCGTACTTAGCTTAGAGTGTGAAATTTTTTGGTTGATTTATTTGAAGAGCTTATAGTTAAGAGTCTTTCTCTTTGCCTCACTAATATCTGCAACTTATGGTCTTCTCTGCCCACATCACAGACAATAATTCAGTGACTTCGTTCTCTGTTTGCATTCTCTTGGGTTCCAGGGCTCAATGTTTGTATTGATATTGGGGAATGTGGACAATTTTGTAACTGGAGGCTGAACTACTGATTAAACCTCACCGGGATATTCACTAACTGTTTAATTCTATATAACCAAAGTACAGATTGTCATAAATAATTACTTCATATTATTTCAGGATCTATTGAATCCTACTTTATCAGGCTCTTTAATTTTTAGAAGTCAACCGAATTTCGTTTTTGCAGACAATTTGTAGATGTGCTACTTATATTTGTAAACCATAATCAATCATCATTTGGCAGACTCCTCTCAGACGATTCAGAGTGGGCTTTTCGCTGCTTTTAGCTATAAAGTTTGAAGTTGGGAAGACCATCCTTCTGGAGGAAAAATTGCCTTGTAGTTTGCATTTTGCATTTGCTTAACTTAAATATCCAGTAATGCTACTGACAGCGTATTTAATTATGTAATTTGCGAGAAATGAGTTTATCCCACTACGTCTGGACATGAGATGCATGCATTGAGCATATCCTTTAACATATCAGAAAGCCTGCCATTTCAACATCTATCTGCTTGCTGAATGTTAAATTCATCTTGATTCGCTCTTTCCAACCTCAGTTTACTGTTATTTCTTTGCCAGCCTCCTCAACGATCTTTGGACGGTTACAAGCATGTTGTAGATGTTGAGTATTGTCCGCCAGTTTCATCTGAGGGTGCTCATTTTGCTCCAGAAGTTGCCAAAGCAAAGGAGGCTGCACAGACTGAACCTAGCACTCAAAATACAGTTGAATATCATGAACTTGCCGAAGGTAAATCCTTTTATCTATTGGTGAAAATTTTACTTTGGGTATGTTGTCATAGATTTACTCTTTAATTACTGTCTGTATACATTATGTAAGAGTAGTCTGTTTTCATCTACAGAGGAAATGATGCAGGGCTTACAGCGGTTGGGATGGAAGAAAGTTGATGTTAGCTTTCATTCTGCAGTGTGGCCCTTCTTTGCACATAACAATATACATGTACTAGCATCAACTACAATTTAATAACACTATGTTTGGTGGACCATTTCCTTTTCCTATTATGTCATAGTTTGCTAATTGTTCTGTATAGGTGAAAAATGAATGGTTTCACAATGCTGGTGCCGGGGTTGTAAAACATGTTGCAGACAGCCTGAAGCAGCAAGAATCTTCATGTCTTGTTGCCAGCTTATAGCAATGAGAACGGTAAGTTCCCTTTACGCTGAGATCTTTGAGATCAATGTACAAAGTTGGTCTTTTTTTTTTTTGCTTGGCGGGTTACTTGGTAGATTCAGGGCTTGCTTCGCTTGGGGTAATGTATTGAGGGGGTATTAGTAGAAATATTGGAGAGTTGGAAGGTGAATGAAGGTGGTGGTAGAGAAGAATAGGTGAAAAAGTAATGTTTACCTCCAAGATGACGGTAATAGTTCCCCTTCCATTACCGTAAAATTATCTTCATATTCTTCATTTAATCTCCGTTACTCTCTTAATGCATTATCCTCAATCTAATCATCCTCTTAAAGTGTTCAATTGGGAGGAAATCGTTCCTAAAAAAGAACGGTATCTCATTTTTCTTTGTTTGGTTTGTAAAGGGAGATATTAGTTTTCCCAAGGTTGGAAAATAAATCTGCTTAATTCGGAAAACATTTTCCTTTCCAGACGAAGGAAGTCACATTTTCCTCCATGTCTCATCTTTTTCTTTCTCTTATCCCATCCATTACCCCCCCCCCCCAATTTACATCCTTCCTTTTGTGTATAAACTTTTCTTGCGAGAAGCCAAAGTACCGAATTGAGGAAAACTATTTCAAAATTTGCGTCCTTCCTTGGAGTTTTTTTTTTATTGTTATACAAAATTATCTTCGATTAAAAATATTTTCCGTCCACGTAATTACCATTACCACATAATTTTCTATGAGCTCAAATTAAGGAGTACCATGCTATGAGCTAACTACATAATTTTCTCTCTTGCAGGCAGTAAATTTAGGATGGTGGTCAGACTATGTGCTGAAATAATACTCAACAGATTTTGAGCTGGAAATTGAAGGATGAGTTGATGCAAGTAGTAAAGTGAGGAGATTATTGAAAATCAAAATGTACACTGTAAGGTGATTGTTGATTTCCTAATGTAAATTACTTTGGGGTAAATCATGATAAGATTCATTGGCTATTTATTCATTCCCTCTTTAGACATGATTATTTTTGCACATGTTCCTTTGAGGTTGAGGTTGAGGTTGAGCTTCCCGACTCTTATTTGACCTAAACGGAGGAAGTATTTTTTAAAGTGAAGAGAATGTACTATAAATATATTAAAACATTTAAAAAATAAAAGAACAACTATGCAAACACAACAAGAGCAATAAGGTGGTTTTCTTTCTAGATAAGTAGAGAGACAAATAATATACGCTATATATATATATAGGATTCACTTTTTCAACATTAGTAGATAAAATGAGACAAATCCTTCGTTTTTCTTATTTAATTCACATTTCTAATGGCACGGCATGAACAACTTTTTACACCCTTTGATATATTTGTCACACATTAAGGTTTCATTTGATAGTAAGTAAAACATTTTCAGTGTAAAATAATTTTCAAGGAAAACAATTCATAACAGAAAACATAATTTTAAAATTAGTTGTCGATTGTTTGGTTTCATGTAAGAAAAATAATAAAATTAAAGGAAAATGAAAAAGGAAAGTAAGAAGGTAGTGAGAGGAGTGTATAAAAGAGATAAGGATAACAATTTTCCTTTCATTTTGAAGGAAAATTGGTTTTTTATTATTGGGAGAGTAATTTTACTCCAAGGGAAAATGACTTTACGCTAATTTACCAACAAAACAATGTAAAACTGAAAATAGAGAAAAACAGTTTTCCACGAAACGTTTTACGCCCTACTAAACGAAGCCTTATACTTACACACACTACATAATAGAACATCCACTAGTATTATCATCATTAAACATCATGAATCCATCATCATCATTGGCCAAGGGATAAGGATCATAAGTATGTTCATGGACGATTTTACCCCTTCTGCGATGTGAAGAAGGGTTAGCCGAGCATTCGAATGTCTTATGTTGTTCATAAAAATGATTGAAATCATGAAATTGAGGATTATAACATATGGTCCATGGCTCAACTCTTAGCCCTGTTTTCATGATGGCTTTTAATATTTTCTTTTGTCCAGCCCATCCTGTCACTGTTACTTTTTGCATATGTAGGTCCACCTCAACACTGTTGACTCCTGAAAATTTCCAATGTATCAAAACAATTATTTTCTTCCGTTTCAAATTAAATGTGACATTTTAATATTTTACGCTATGTATAAATTTCATTTTGACTGTCGTTTGTAATTTATACGTGAATAAAATATAATCATGTGAGAATTTGTTAGATTAGTCTTAATATTTATTTTTTTAATATGTACCTCTTGTAATATCTACAAATGCAAAATTAAAGATATATGTGCTCAAAATTTTTGTATTAGCATAATAACATTCGTGAAAAGTGAGAGTGTAACATGTTAAAAAAAAGGGAAGAAGTACTGAAGTAGTACAAATTTACTTCCTCTAGTTTTTTAAATACAACATTTTCATTTTTTAAAAGTTTTACATTAATTGAAAAGTTTTCAAATTGGTAGTTTCTTCTACCTATCTCAATTTTATCAAGTTTTACATTAAAAATACAACGTTTAGGGGGGTGAATTATTTAACTTTAATTTAGGTCAGGTATCAACATGAAACTTTCTCTACGAATAAATTATATATAAATTCATTCATATTGTTGTCATTTATTGCATAGACTAACTTCTTATTAGAGCTTGGATAAAAATTAGAAATAATCCCTGCACATAGGAATAATAAACATATAATAATATCAAATTAGTATTTTGACTCGTGCGATGCCTAGGGTAGTAGGGTTAGTTATAACTAGCCTCTATATACACGCAACGCGTGTTTCACATATCAAACGACGAACCATATACAAATCGTGATTAAGGGTAGAATTAATAAGCTCAAAATAAAAAATGTAGAACTTAGATGATTTCTAAAATTACATATTAAATATCTACTCTTGAACAATATCTATACAAATATATTAAAAGGTGTGTGTGACAATGTATACACGCCGTGACCTCTTGCTATTATAACATGACACAATTACCATCTCAACCAACTTTTTAATCATGCTTTAAGTGTTCACAATAAAAATCTAATTTAAATTACCATCTAGGAAAAGACATAATACAATAAGAAGCCACCAGAGAATCAACCCTCATGGTAAAAATAAACCCGGAGGCCATCGCTTTGCATTATGAAAAAAGAAAACCGCACTTAACAGAACTACAAAAGTGGACGTAAGGATATATACATCAATAAACATTAAAAAAAAAATCTAAAAATCTATTTACCATGGAAACACTAATGAAGATCATGTTTCTCATTTTCGAAACTCGAGAGGACAAAATTTCTTTGAAAGAGTAGCGAGTTTCCTGCCTCAATGATCTTCAGTCACAAAATGATATTTTCCCAACTAAAAATCTCTTAGCTAGCTAATTCTATAGTATATGCCCTATTATATACATCTTTTGTCGGTAATAAAAAACTACAACAGATTTTTATACAACAACAATTTATTTAATCATAAATTTTAAGTTTCACGAGAAATGAACAAATGCGACATGGGAGTTCATTGGAAAGAAGTCGTGCGGCTTGGAACGAATATGTGGATGCCTTTATGTTCATTTCGAGACAATTTTGGATTTCACGAGAAATGAACAAATGGGGTGTTTAGAAGCTTTTCGAGGCAACACAAATGGTGCCAAGCACCCGTGCAACGTTACAAGTCACGTCATTTATCCTAGGAAAGTTTCAGGAGAAAATATGACCAATCCAGGAGAAGTCCAAAAATGTCCCAAAAAAAGCAAAAATTGAAGGTTATAATACACGCTTTGGGACTTTCCCGGGTCCGAGCTCCGAACGCCAAAGGATGCCTCCTAGGGACATGTGAGTTCATTTGAAAGCAGTCATGTGCCGTAGAACGAATATATGGATGTCTTTATGTTCGTTTCGAGGTAATCTTGGGGTTCACGAGAAATGAACAAATGAGGTGTTCAGAGACTTTTCGAGGCAAAACAAATAGTGCCAAGCACCACGCAACGTTACAAGTCACATCGGCTTTCCTAGGAAAGTTTTGGGATAAAATATGACCAGGCGCGGAGAAATCCAAAAATTTCCCAAAAACAACCAAAATTAAAGGTTATAATACACGCTTTCGAACTTTCTTGGGGTCCGAGCACCGAAAGCCACATGATGCCTCCTAGGGACATGAGAGGTCATTGGAAAGGAGTCATGTGGCTTGGAACGAATATGTGGATGCTTTTATGTTCATTTCGAGACAATTTTGGGTTTCACGAGAAATGAACAATTGGGGTGTTCAGAGGCTTTTTGAGACAACACAAATGGTGCCCAGCACCCATGCAACATCACAAGTCACATTGACTCTCCTAGGAATGTTATGGGAGAAAATTTAACCAGGCCCGGAGATGTCCAAAAATGTACCAAAAACAAACAAATTTGAAGGTTATAACACACGCTTTCGGACTTTCTCGAGGACCGAGATCCGAATGCCAGAATATGTCTCCTAGGGACATGGAAAGTCATTGGATACGAGTCATGCATGTGGCTTGGAACGAATATGTGGATGCCTTTATATTCATTTTGAGATAATTTTAGGTTTAACGAGAAATGAACAAATAGGGTGTTTAGAGGCTTTTCGAGGCAACACAAATGGTGCCAAAAACCCGCGCAATGTTACACGTCACGTCGGCTTTCCTAGAAAAGTTTCGGGAGAAAATATGACCAGGCCCGGAGAATTCCTTAAATGTCCCAAAAACAACCAAAATTGAAGGTTATAATACATGCTTTTGGACATTTCCGGAGCCCGAGCACCGAACGCCATAGGATGCCTTCTAGGGACATGTGAGTTCATTTGAAAGGAGTCATGTGGCGTATAACGAATATATGGATACCTTTACATTCGTTTCGAGGTAATTTTGGAGTTCACGAGAAATGAACAAATGGGGTTTTCAGAGGCTTTTTGAGGCAAAACAAATAGTGCCAAGCACCCACGCAACGTTATAATTCACGCCAGCTTTCCTAGGAACGTTTCACGAGAAAATATGACCAGGTCCGGAGAAGTCCAAAAATGTCCCAAAAACAGCCAAAATTGAAGGTTATAATACACGCTTTCGGACTTTTCCGGGGTCTGAGCTCTGAATGCCACGGGATACTTTCTAGGTTCATGGGAGGTCATTGGAAATGAGTCGTGTGGCTTGGAACGAATATATGGATGCCTTTATGTTCAATTCGAGACAATTTTGGGTTTCATGAGAAATGAACAAATGGGTGTTTAGAGGCTTTTTGAGGCAACACAAATGGTGACAGGCACCCGTGCAACGTTCCAAGTTACGTCATTTTTCCTAGGAAAGTTTCAGGAGAAAATATGATCAGTCCCGAAAAAGTCCAAAAATGTTACAAAAAAAGCAAAAATTGAAGGTTATAATACACGCTTTCGACTTTTCCGGGGTCCGAGCTCCGAATGCCACGGGTGTCTCCTAGGGACTTGTGAGTTCATTTGAAAGGAGTCATGTGCCGTAGAACGAATATATGAATACCTTAACATTCGTTTCGAGGTAATTTTGGGGTTCACAAGAAATGAACAAATGGGGTGTTCAGAGACTTTTCGAGGCAACACAAATGGTGCCAATCACCCAAGCAACTTTACAAGTCACGTCGGCTTTCCTAGGAACGTTTCAGGAGAAAATATAACTAGGTCCGGAGAAGTCCTAAAAACAACCAAAATTGAAGGTTATAATACACGTTTTCGGATTTCCCGGGCTCCGAGCTCTGAATGCCACGAAATGCCTCCTAGGGACCTGGGAGGTCATTGGAAATGAGTCATGTGGCTTAGGACAAATATGTGGATGCCTTTATGTTTATTTTGAGACAATTTTGGGTTTCACAAGAAATGAACAAATGGGGTGTTTAGAGGCGTTTCGAGGCAACACAAATGGTGCCAAACACCCGCGCAACGTTACAAGTCACGTCGGCTTTCCTAGGAAATTTTCAGGAGAAAATATGATCAGACCTGGAGAAGTCCAAAAATGTCCCAAAAAAAGCAAAAAATGAAGGTTATAACACACGATTTCGGACTTTCCCAGGGTTCGAGCTCCGAATGCCACGGGATGCCTACTAGGGACATATGAGTTCATTTGAAAGGAGTCATGTGCCGTAGAACGAATATATGGATGTCTCTATGTTCATTTCGAGGTAATTTTGGGGTTCACTAGAAATGAATAAATAGGGTGTTCAGAGGCTTTTCGATGCAATACAAATGGTGCCAGTCACCCGTGCAACGTTACAAGTCATGTCGGCTTTCCAAGGAATGTTTCGGGAGAAAATATGACTAGGTCCGGAGAAATCCCAAAATGTCCCAAAAACAACCAAAATTGAAGGTTATAATACACGCTTTCGGACTTCCCAGGGGTCCGAGCTCCGAATGCCACATGATGCGTCCTAGGGACATGGGAGGTCATTTGAAAGGAGCGAGTCGTGTGGCTTGGAACGAATATGTGGATGCTTTTATGTTCATTTCGAGACAATTTTGGATTTCACGAGAAATGAACAAATGGGGTGTTCAAAGGTTTTCCGAGACAACACAAATGGTGCCAAGCACCCATATGCAATGTCACAAGTCACATTGACTCTCCTAGGAATGTTATGGGAGAAAATTTAACCAGGCCCGGAGATGTCCAAAAATGTACCAAAAACAAACAAATTTAAGGTTATAATACATGCTTTCGGACTTTCTCGGGGACCGAGATCTGAATGCCAGGAGATGTCTCCTAGGGACATGGGAGGTCATTGGAAAGGAGTCATGTGACTTGGAACGAATATATGGAAGCCTTTACGTTCATTGTGATGTAATTTTGTATTTCACGAGAAATGAATAGATAGGGTGTTCAGAGGCTTTTCGAAGCAACACAAATGGTTTAAGCACCCGCACAACGTCACAAGTCACATCGACTCTCCTAGGAATGTTTCGGGAGAAAATATGTCTAGGCTCGGAGAAATCTAAAATTATCGTCCCAAAAACAGCTAAAATTAAAGGTTATAAGTAGTAAAAACTAAAGGTGACCCAATCCGATTAAAATTTAGCCGAACTAATTATAATACTACTCTGTTCTTTTTCTATTGCAACAATTTGTTTGGAAACAATTTTTAAGGATTTGAAACAAATGAGTAGTTTAGCATAAAAGTAACTCTTTAATTAACTAGAGTAGGAGAGAAATCATCATTAGAAAATAAAAGCAATTTTATAAGACAAAGTGAGTAATTAATGATGGTTTTAATAAGATACAGTAAGGGCAATATTATCAATCAAAATTGCTTTTTATACCAAAATTGGAATTGTTGCAATAGATGTGAAGCTACCCAAAATAGTAATTATTGCAATATAAAAAAAACGGAGGTATTATATTGTAACCTCGTCTCATGTACGAATTTATAATATTTAATCTTTTGTGTATTATAGGAGTTTTAGTGCTTTACCATTTAATACTACCATACATTTTCTATTCTAAAATAAGTAAGATGTTGATGGAGACTGTGGAATTAAAGAAAGCAAAGAAATAGAAACAACAAAATTGTGAACTGTGTGCAGAAAGAGTCTGTCTTAAAAGAGACCATCTAATTTTAATTTAAAATTAGGTGTTTTTTTTGGTAAAATAAAGGGGACTTACTTGAGGGGGATATGAAAAATTACTCAAATGAGTCCTATGAGGTTTGATCCCCACACCTCTCAGGGATAACAAATAGGAAGTGATACCACTATTCCACCAACTCAACCTCAATTAGGCAACTATTCAAGTTCAATATTAAGAAGATAACATACCTCTTTTTGAACACAGTGAATATTTTAAGCTATGTCGATTAACAAAAGTAAAATTAGCTTGCAACAAGATTTGAACCCGTGACGTCTTGCTATTATAACATGACACAATTATCATCTCAACCAACTTTTAATCATGATTTAAGTGTCCATTATATTTGTATCTTTCAAATGTTGAGTTTTCCTTAATATATTTTAGTGGAAATGAAAAAAAAAATGCATATCAAGTTCGGAAACACAATACCAACCTGAGGCAACGCCCGGGCCAAATACTAGTTTCTATTGTCAATGCTAGTTGGTTGATCATTTTAACTAAACAAAATCGATTTTTGTAGTAAGACTAAGTCATAGGTTTAACGTTAGTATTGTGCCCATAATAAAACATTATTACTGTGAAACAAAACAATTACAATAATAACATCACGAGTTCACCATGATCAAAAAATAATTATTAAGTTACAAAAATATTGTTCTAAATCACTGGTTTACTAATTATTTTCAAATTTTAACTTACTTATATATTGATGAAGAATAATTGAAACAATTATGATGGTGATTTAGATAGGTTAATGGAGGTGATCAGTTAAGCATAAATTATGAGCTTGTTTGATATGAATAATTACCTAATGAAACAAATAAATAAAAAGGTGGTTGATTTAACAAAGGTAAATTTTTATCGATTGTAAGAGATCAATTATGGCAGATTTAATATTAATTCATGAAGGATAGAATTTTATTTTTATGCGGACATCACACCTTCTTTCTTGGTTTATATAATAGAGATAAACAACTATGTTATTATTCTTAAATTTCATAATTTATTTTGCCACTCTTCGTATTTTTTGTCCATTAAGAAATTGAAAATTTTACTTCATGACGTGATAAGTAAAAAAACTAAAAGGTTTAAGTTTGAAAATAATAAAAGGAATTGTGGTAAGAGAATATAACATCAATAGTCTCTTGTTAGTTATTACGTAATAAAATTGTTAGAGATGTATATACGTGTTTAAGTTATTTTAGTCAAGTATATTTATTATACGACTTTATCATATTTTATTTTAAACATTAGACATAGTGTATTGATGGTTAAGCTTTTACTTTTCATTTCAAAGATCATGTGTTCGATACCTTGCAATTACACAATATTTTTATTGAGGGGTATACATGGACATAAGGCATTTGCATTAGAAGTTTGAGGAGAGTGACACGTGGCACATAAACTTCCTTAGGTACGACTTTTAATATATTTGTATGGATGACACGTGATTTTATCATTTATAGTAGTACCATACTCCCTCCGTTTCAAAATACAAAACATTTACGCTTTACGAAAATTTACTTTGATCACAAATATCTCTCATAATATGATAAATAAAAATTATAAAAATCATACAGCTAGATTCGTCTTGAAAAATACTATAATAATATTATTTTTGAAATTTTTTATCAACATATATTATTGAGAGTAACTAATGGTCAAAGTTCGACCTTGAACATCATACGTGCCTTATATTTTGAAACAAAGGAAATACTTCGTATCAATCCTATAGTTAATCTATACTAACAAATTCTAAAGGATATGTATAAGTTAACAAAAAATATAGTATTCTACCGAATGTTAAATTTCGGATTTAGGGAGGAAGAAACTAAAAAGGAAAAGAGAGTGAAGTCAGCAATTATTGGCTTAGAGAGAGCTAAAAAGCTAGAGAGAAAGATAAATAAAAATGTGTGTATATTGTAATATAAGTTGTTAAGAGAAAACATTACATGCCTACCTATTTATAATAATTACAATAAAACTAATGCTAGAAGTACATCTAACAAACTAACAAACTAACAACAACAACTAAAGTCTAACAACCTAATAACAATAATCAAACTTTATACTTCAACGACTTATTCAAGATTTAAGGTTATCACTTTATTAGTCGTTATTGTAATACGGTTAAAAGACTAGTATTATGAATATGATGATAATACAAATAAATATAATTGAAGTAATTACCATCTAGTTTGAGGAGAGCTTTCCTCACTTTGTTCTCGCATCCTAAGCAGTCAATACCAACTCGCAACTCCACAATCTGGCGTAATATAGATAAAGAAAAGTCATATATTTTGTAAGATCAATATTAGAATTATTTTCATTTTCCAAAAAAAAAAAAAACTAATTAAAAGGCGTATAAAATTATTTTTGCGAAGTTTAATTAGCCAAATGGATTCTAAACAAGACGTTGTGTAGGTGTACTTCTAGTGAACAAAATTAAAATCCCATATCACATTCATATACAACCTGCTATTTGTACACGTCCACTTGTTTTTGAACATAAAAGGGATTGAACATACCATAGTAATAATATTAAGCAATACGACATAAATGATATATGCATATATGGACTATGGTACATAAAAAGTGAGCTAATGAATTGAATTTGAAAGAAAAAGTAGGAGAAAAATAACTTACTGAACTCATTATTATAATTTTGCGTTGTCTTAAATGCTAAAATTTCTAGTATGATTGTAAGCGGAGAAGTTATATTTGTGACTTTGTGAGTAGCACAACTGAGCACAAGCTAGGCTTATATAATAGAAGTAACAACTTTTAGGAGTTCATCAAATTACATGCATAACAATTTCATGTCATATTTCTTCCACGAAGTAAACGATGTTGACATCTATACTAAAGTAATACCAAGAAAAAATTATCTTCCATAAAGTAAAGACATATACTATATAACTCAAACTAACACTTAGATTCCCTCACTAATAACAGGATTAATATACATAATTCTGTATGTTTCTTGTCCAACTAATGAAGTCCCTTGACGTTACGGGAAATTGCATGGAAAAAGTGCTATACATAGCCTTTAAAGATGTTTAGTCATGCAAGCTACATATTCAACTTTAGAAAAAATAATCTTCCATATTTCATCATACTTTTATATTATTTATTTCTCACTTGCTTTAATTTTACTAAATTCACTGCTCCTATGTAAGCCATGCGTAAGTGTTTGCTCAGTGATCGCGTGGAGGATACATCACTATCTTTTACCAAGTCATGCAATAGTTTTAATATGCTATTCAGTTAGAAATATATGCACATTTGCATAATCGGACTCTTATGAATAATGTAATGACTCGAAAGTCTTGTTATGCAATCAACTTTGCCGTGGGTCCAATTCAGATAACTCTTTTATAATTCTTTAGTACAAGTATTACTAGTTCCTAAACTTGTGTGATATACTCCCACCGTTTCAAATAGTTTTCTATTTTTCTATTTATGTATATCTCAAATATATTTTTTAATTCCTTATTTGGTATGGGTATATCAATAAAATACGATTTTTTCACCAAGTACCCCCGAGTTCTAAGAAAATTCACGAGTTACCACCGCAATTTTCAAAATACACCAAGTACCCCTCAACTTCATAATAATACATCCAAATACCCTTAATAACTATCGACTTAATTACCGTTAGTCATTACCCCTAATTAACCACTAACCCTAACCTTAATCCTAACTCTAAACCTAACCCTAACCACCCCTCCCCCACCCTCCCACCACCCCTGCAGCTCCCCTTCCCCCACCCAACGCACCCGCAGCTCAAACCCAGTTCCCTTACCCCTCCCCCACCCAACACGCCCGCAGCTTAAAACCAGTTCCCCCACCCTCCTCCATGCCACCATAGCCCCCCTTTGATCCCAGAACAGCCTCGTTCGCTCTCGGAATAAACCCTTTCGCCCCCTCCGCCCCGTTGCGATTGGGGGTGGGGGTTGGGGGAGGGGAAAGGGTGGTGGTTGGGTGATAGTGGAGTTATGGTTAGGGTTTCAATTAGGGTTAGGCCGGGTTAGGGTAGTTAGATGTTAGGATTTAGTTAGGTTAGTTAGATTAATTAGGCCTAATTAAGATTTAATGAGGTTTAAGACTAACGACGTTAATCGTTGTTAGTCATTAAGGGAACACGGATATATTACCAAGAAACTGAAGGCCGGGTACATTGTGTATTTTGAAAAGTGCAAGGGTAACTCGTGAATTTTTTGAAAATTCGAGGATACTTGGTGAAATAATTAAAATATTATTTAGCTTTTATTTTTTATTATATTACGCACTTTCTCATATTCTATCTACTCACTAAACAATTCATGAATAGTGCACCAACTTTAGTTTTTAATTCTGATTTAATACAACTAAATTCGACATATGATTTCTCCTTGATACTTATGCCCAAACGAAATGAGAACTCTATTTAGGGACGAAGGTAGTACATGACATTCTTCAAATCTCACTTTATATTATAAGAGGTGAAATTTGAGTCAACCTGTTCGAATTTTTCATAGAAATTAAATCAATTTGATATGTAAGATAAAGGAAAAATTGTCAAGAATAAGCCAACCTTTAAGTCATCCGCTAAAAACAAGTTAACCTTTTGATTATCCTTGAATAAGTCAACTTTTAATACCAATATGTTTTTGACAAGTCCTTGCCTATTTTTAACATATTAACCGCTTAAATATGATATGTGTAACTCTTCAAAGGAATGCGAGAGAAAATAAAAAGAAATAAAAAATTACGAAAAAGAAAGAAAAAAGTCACATTATTTGTAACTTAACTTATTTAAAATTAATAAGTACTAAGGTAGCAACCCGACTTGTGTGGACCAGACCCAGACACGTGACACTATATCACTTTAACATACACTATATCATTGTAACATACACTATATTATTTTAACACACACTAAATCACTTTAACATACACTATATCACTTTAACATACACTATATCATTGTAACATACACTATATCATTTTAACACACACTATATCACTTTAACATACACTATGTCACTTTGACATACAATATATCATTGTAACATACACTATATCACTTTAACATACACTATATCACTGTAACATACACTATATCATTTTAATATACACTATATCATTTTAACATACACTATACTATGTCACTTTGACATACAATATATCATTGTAACATACACTATATCACTTTAACATACACTATATCACTTTAACATACACTATATCACTGTAACATACACTATATCATTTTAATATACACTATATCATTTTAACATACACTATATCATTTTAACATACACTATATCATATCAATATACACTATCATAAACTCACGTGATATGGATCGGGTGCACACTAATTAGTGTGCACCGGGTTCATATTAGTTTTTTTTACTAAGGTAGACTTATTTAGGAAATAATCAAAAAATGACTTAGTTTATTTTTAACGGACATGACAAATGTTACCTTATTATTAACCGTTATTCCTAAAATAAAAACAATCGACTAGCTAAAATCTATGAGGAGTCATACAAGACTAGGCAGTATTATTCATCTTTATCTTACTTTGACCACTTGATATGAAACATAAACAATAAAACAAACTTATACGCATAGGGTAGATATATAGTATATATAGTTTGTGTAAACTATACCTTCCTCAATTATTAATTGTAATTGGAATAGCTCGTAAAAAAGTGTAAGTGAAATAGATGATATGATTTTCCTATGTAATTAGACACATATCTAATTTCATTAGTAGTGCAGTTACATTTTTTGAATTTAAACTAGTTTCTGAACTCGGGTTATTTTTCGGATAATTATAATTTTTATTGATTAATATCTTACTTTGAAATTATAACACCAAACATTACTTGATTTAGTGGTTAAGACATTATTATATTTACTTGAAATCATGGGATCAAATTGTATACCCTATACATTTTCAAATTTGTTAGCCAACTGCGATATAAATATGCTACGACAAGTAATGAGAATGATCAAACTTTCTCTCACTCTCTTCTCATAACTCTATCATAATATTAGTATTGGTAAAAGGAAACTAACACATACTTTATTTCTTAGCCCGCTTAAGTACATCAATACTGGATCCACCACTGTAGATAAATGCTTAATTACTTGAATTTACATATGCGGAATATTTATTGTAATCCATCATACACTTGGGTGTAGAATGAAAATTTGATCACATGTGAAGGGACATACAAGAAACTTCACTTTTATCGATCTACGACAGCAAGAAAAGTGTATCTTAAAACTTAAAGTGCTAGGAAGTTCTGGTAAAAAGAAAATGCTACCATGCCATGTTAGCCTTACCTCAATATTGTGCTATAATTGCTTGTCTTGTCTATGAAAGCGTAGAATACTATATACCATTTACTTTGATCTATCATGATTCATGAATGTCAACTCTCCTATTCTCGGCTGAACAACGTCAACATATCGATTCAGTACTACTCCGAGTATTTATCAATATTATCGATTTCGATTGTTTTTCTTATCTTTTTTCAAGTTCTTACAAAGAATAATCACTAGTATAAAACTGCTTAGACCTTTTGTTTAGTAAAGAGAGATTTGGAGTAAATCACATAAATGCGTAACTATTTAATTTAAGTATTTGGTAAAGAGAGGTTTCAATTAGCTGATTGAGTTTAGAAAAACTCTTTTTGGAAAAGCTATGGGAAGGACCTTAGAAGTTTGGGAATTATTGAAACAAATTACATTTATGTCCTAATTTTTTGGAAAATTGCATTAACTAATAAAAAGTACAACAATGGATTATGCACATGTCTTTATTGGTCATTTAACACAATTATGTAGCAATAAGCAATCAGCTACTTACCAAACACATTTATACAATAAACTAATACAATAAGCTAATCCAAAATTACCTCATAATGAACGTAAAGACATCCATATATCCGTTCCAAGCCACATGACTCCTTTCCAATGACCTCTCATGTCTCTAGGAGGCATCCTGTGGCGTTTGGAGCTCAGACCCCGGGAAAGTTCGAAAGCGTGTATTATTACCTTCAATTTTGGCTGTTTTTGAGACATTTTTGGACTTTTCCAAGACTGATCATATTTTCTCCCGAAACATTCCTAGTTGTGCCGACGTGACTTGAACATTGCGCGTGTGCTTGACACCATTTGCATTGCCTCGAAAAGCCTTTGAACACCTCATTTGTTCATTTCCCGTGAAACCCAAAATTAGCTCGAAATGAACGTAAAGGCATCCATATATTCGTTCCAAGCCACATAACTCCTTTCCAATGACCTCCCATGGCCTAAGAGGCATAATGTGGTGTTCGAAGCTCGAACCTCGGGAAAGTCCGAAATCGTGTATTTAATAACCTTCAATTTTGGCTGTTTTAGAGACTTTTTTCATATTTCTTTTAGTCTGGTCATATTTTCTTCCAAAATATTCCTAGGAGAGCCGACGTAACTTGTAACGTTGCGCGAGCTAGTCCTTGGCATAATTTGCATTGCCTCGAAAAGCCTCTAACACCCCATTTGTTCATTTCTCGTGAACCTAAATTTCCTTGAAATGAACAGAAAAGGACCCACATATTCGTTCCAAGCCACATGACTTCTTTCTAATGAACTCCCATGTCCCTAGGAAGCATCCCGTGGTGTTCGAAGTTCGGACCCCGGTAAAGTCCGAAACTGTGTATTATAACCTTCAATTTTGGCTGTTTTTGGGACATTTTCAGACTTTTTCGGGCCTAGACATATTTTCTCCCGAAACATTCCTAAGAAGGCCGACGTGACTTATAATGTTGCACGGATGTTTGACACCATTTGTATTACCTGGAAAAGCCTCTAGCTAAACACCCCATTTGTTTATTTTTCGTGAAACCTAAAATTGCCTCGAAATGAACGTAAAGGCAACCATATTTTCATTCCCAGCCACATGACTCCTTTCCAATGACCTCCCATGGCCTTAAGAAACATCCCATGACATTCAGCGGACCCCGAGAACGTCCAAAAGCGTGTATATATAACCTTCAATTTTGGCTGTTTTTGGGACAGTTTTGAATTTTTCAGGCCTGGTCATATTTTCTACCGAAACATTCCTAGGTGTGCCGACGTGACTTGTAACGTTGCGCGGGTCCTTGGCACAATTGGAATTGTGTCGAAAAGAACCTAACACCCCATTTGTTCATTTCTCGTGAAACCCAAATTGCCTCGAAATGAACGTAAATGCTTCCACATATTCGTCCAAGCCACATGACTTCTTTCCAATGACCTACCATGTCTCTAGGAGGCATACTGTTGCGTTCGGAGCTTGGTCCCCAGGAAAGTTCGAAAGCGTGTATTATAACCTTCAATTTTTGGTGTTTATTTTTGGACTTTTCCGGGCCTGGTCATATTTTCTCCTGAAACGTTCCCAGGAAGGTCGACGTGACTTGTAACATTGCGATGTGTGCTTGGCACAATTTGTGTTGCCTCGAAAAGCCTCTGAACACCCCATTTGTTCATTTCTCGTGAAACCTAAAGTTGCCTCGAAATGAACGTAAATGCATCCATATATTCGTTTCAAGCCACATGACTCCTTTCCTATGACCTCCCATGACACTAGGACGCATCCTGTGGCGTTTAGAGCTCGGACCCCGAGAAAGTCCGAAAATGTGTATTATAACTTTCAATTTTGCCTGTTTTTAGGACATTTTTTGGATTTCTCCGGGCATGATCATATTTTCTCCCAAAACATTCCTAAGAGTGCCAGCGTGACTTGTAATGTTGCGCGGGTGCTTGGCACCATTTGCCTTGTGTCAAAAAGCCTATGAATACCGCATTTGTTCATTTCTTGTGAAACCCAAAATTGCCTCGAAATGAACGTAAAGGCATCCACATGTTCTTTCCAAGCCACATGACTTTTTTCCAATGACCTCCCATGTCCCTAGGAGGCATCCCGCGGCATTCGGATCTCGGACCTGGGAAAATTCCGAAAGCGTGTATTATAGCCTTCAATTTTGGTTATTTTTGGGACATTTTTGTACTTCACCGGGCCTGGCCATATTTTCTCCCGAAACGTTCCTAGGAAAGCTGACGTGACTTGTAACATTGTCTGGGTGCTTGGCATCATTTGCGTTGCCTTGAAAACACTCTAAACACCCAATTTGTTCATTTCTCGTGAAATCCAAAATTGTCTCTAAATTAAATTAACGGCATCCACATATTTGTTCCAAGCCATATGACTCATTTCCTATGATCTCTCAGGTCCCTAAGAGGCATCTCATGGTGTTCGAAGCTCGGGCCCCGGGAAAGTCTGAAAGCGTGTATTATAACCTTCAATCTTGGCTGTTTTTGGGATTTTTTTTTATTTCTCTAGGTCTGGTCATATTTTCACCCGAAACATACCTAGGATCGTGCCGACGTGACTTGTAATGTTGCGCGGGTGCTTGGCACAATTTGCATTGCCTCGAAAAGCCTCTGAACACCCCATTTGTTCGTTTCTCATGAAACCCAAAATTGCCTCAAAATGAACGTAAAGGCATCCACATATTCGTTACAAGCTACATGACTCATTTCTAATGACCTCTCATGTCATAGGAGGCATCCCGTGGCACTCGGTCCTGGGGAAAGTCCGAAGCATGTATTATAACCTTCAATATTGGTTGTTTTTGGGAAATGTTTTGACTTCTCTGGGCCTGGCCATATTTTCTCCCGAAATGTTCCTAGGAAAGCTGACGTGACTTGTAATGTTGTACGGGTGCTTGGCATCATTTGTGTTGCCTCGAAAAGACTCTGAACACCCCATTTGTTCATTTCTCGTGAAACCCAAAATTGTCTCTAAATTAATATAAAGGCATCTACATATTCGTTTCAAGCCACATGACTGATTTTCAATGACCTCCCAGCTCCCTAGGATGCATCCCGTGGCGTTCGGAGGTCGGGCCCCGGGAAAGTCCGAAAATGTGTATTATAACCTTCAATATTGGCTTTTCTGGGACATTTTTGGACTTCTCCGGGCATGGTCATATTTTCTTGAAACGTTCGTAGGAAAGCCGACGTGACTTGTAATGTTGCACGTGTATTTCACATCATTTACATTGCCTCAAAAGCTTTTGAACACCGCATTTGTAATGCTGCGCGGGTCTTTCAAAGAAATTTTGTCGTCTCGAGTTTCGGAAATGGGAAACATCATCTTCATGAGAGTTTCCATGCTAAATAGATTTTTAGATTTTTTTTAATGTTTATTGATTTACACATCCTTACTTCCATGGTTCCACTTTTGTAGTTCTGTAAGTGATTTTGTTTTCTCATAATGCAAAGTAATGGCCTCTGGGTTTATTTTTTTACCAAGAGGGTTGATTCTCTGGTGGCTTCGTATGTATTATGTCTTTTCCTAGATGGTAATTTAAATTTTTATTGTAGACACTTAAAGCATGATTAAAAGTTGGTTGAGATGGTAATTGTGTCATGTTATAATAATAACATATTTATATTTTAACAACTAGGATAACTATGGTATCCTCAAAAATAAGCCTATAGTAATTTCTTTTGGATGTACCATATTCAACCTAAATATTTTAGATGTATGATCAACAAGGGAACCGGATACACTACTCTAAGGCATAAAAACTACCTATCTCCATCAGCATGTAGCCTGTCTAACTTTCATAACTTAGTGTGCTGGTCTCGTGTTTGATTATTTTGAGAAGACACTTTTAGTATATGGGATAATTCTGGAATAAGTTATGGTTTCTTTTAATGTAAATGAGCAACTAATAAGTGCATTGATGCTATGGAGATTTGATCTCAAGTGTCGTTACCATCCTTACAAAACTATACCAACTAAGTTAGATAATATCGACTGAATAAATCATAAACATTCATAGTTAGCATTATTATAATCACGATTGTTCTTGCATTATAAACCTTCATATACAACTTTATGTTGATTTTTTTGGAGTATTTCGGCGCTAGTACCCCCCTCAAATTATTCCATGTGCAAAGGCTAAAGCATCACGTAATTTCTCAGTAAACAATCACTTAGTCAACATTCCATAATCTAAAACCACCTTTAACACCAATATTCTGTACTATAAATAAGAGCTAGTTACTACCCCTTAACAGACAATTAAACTCAAAGAAAAAACAATCACAAAAATGGCAAGAACAACTTTGCAAACATTAACCTCACTATTTCTAACCATTTATCTTCTACTAATAATCCTAAACCAAGTAAAACCAGCAAAAGCAAAACTCAACCAAACACAGTTTATCAGTGAAGTCTTAGAAGGGCATAATGCAGCTAGAAAAGCAGTAGGAGTAGCACCTTTAAGGTGGGAAAATTTACTCTCTGTATATGCAAGGATATACTCGTCGAGGAAGAGGCGATTCGACTGCGAATTGATCCATTCTACAGGCTATTTTGGGGAGAATTTGTTCTGGGGACAAGGGCGACGATGGACGGCAAAGGATGCAGTTGCTGCATGGGTGGCCGAGAAGAAATGGTATAACTACAATAACAACTCTTGTAATGGACCTGAGTGTGGACATTACACTCAGATTATTTGGAAGGAAACTAAGTTGGTAGGTTGTTCCAAGATTATATGTGATAGTGGTGATAGTTTCATTACTTGTGAGTACTATCCTACAGGAAATTATGTAGGGGAGAAGCCATACTAGAATGGAGTAATTTGCATGCCTAATAATATAATGGCTAATATGTTGTGTTTGTTATAGCTTTGTTACTTAGATTTGGATCTGGTGTGTGTTAGATACTGGTACGTCTCTAAGTGTCAAACTTTAATAATACTACATGAAATAATTTCATGTTTTTGGTCGAAAAATAAAATGTACGTATCAATATTATTGTTTGGGTGTTGATGGTCTGAGACAAGTATTTGATATAAAATAAGAATTTCAAGTTTTATATATACTCTCTCGGTCCTTAATAACATATATATTACATTATTGTGAGCACAAATGTTTAGGAGCGGAGAAAAAGCGTGGTGAGGACCATAACTTTATTGAAAAATGACAAATATTTGTGAGTTAGTTAAGAAGATGACAAAAATAAGGGAAATATCGTTGCTTTTTGGTAGGTTATAGTTACCAAATAAAGATATGTAGCAAGATGAGACATTGTTTTAAAGAAATTGTCGAAGTAAAAGAAAACGGAAAAAGTAATTCATACTATTCATATATTTCAGTGTGGATATTATCATACATGTGATAGTAGATTTAGACCTTATGGAACATGTTCTCTTTTACCTTGGTCCCAAATTCTACCTCAACAATTAACAAGACATCAGTAACAAATCTACACAATTTGTTCTATGTGTATGTAGACATCATTTATTTCATTTGGCAAAGTTTTAGAACATGATCTATATCACGATCTTTTGTGGTTCTTTATATAATACACAAAAACAAAAAACAAAAATTGCTCTATGTAGCTCAAAAAATGTGAGAGATAATGAAAAAGAAGTGTTTTGAAATTAAAAAGCTAAGATACACTCAGTAAAATTGGAAGAAACTCTACAAAAAACCATTATACTTCCTCCGTTTTAAAATAAATGAAACACTTCTCTCTTTTATGTGAGAGCTTTTTGAGAGAAGTGTTCACTTATTTTAAAACGAAGGAAGTATTCAATAAGACAATAACATACACCTTATGACCTTAACAACAATTATGAGATAATCTACACCAAGATGCTTTAAGAAAAAAATTAGTTTCATTTAGGACATTATTGATACTAAATGAGCAAGGCTATTTCTCATAATTATTGCTTATCAAGATATACTCCAGTTTAATATGATCTCAACAAGAATATATAAGCAATAATTATGCAGTCGGAAAGACCGAAAGAAAAGCATGCAAGCGCTAATCCTTACAAGAACGAGCATGTTTACTAGCGATAAATTTGTAAAAGCTCTGGAATCCACCAGAAAAGAGTTAAAGAACTCTGAAATATTATTAAAAGATGAAAAAAAAAACTCCCTCCTAATGACGGGTAATAATGCTTAAATAGTTAAAACAAAACCCTAATAAGAAATTAAGGAAATATCATAATTCGAAAATAATTATAATGCTGTTTACGGGCCCTAAACGAACCCATATGGTCTAAAATGCCCGTTGGTCACGGTGTAGTGGTGAGTTTGACTTGTTGGCCCGTTTCGCTTCCAAATAGGTATTATAATAAGCATTCTGACTCCGGAGGCCTGACTAGTGGAAATCATGAAAGTCTTTTTCGACGAACTTATTCGTCGAATTTGTCCACTAACCTTCCTATGTCAAATAAGTTTCTAAATAAAGTTAAGAAAACATAGCCTAATTTCTATTCGTTGTTTTTTATTATTATTATATTTGGAACACTTTAACATACTATACTAATTAATATTTACAAGCTTAACAATCTATTGTATTGGCCCTTGTCAATTTCCTCTTCTACCTTAAGAAACAAAAGTGCCTACAAATTATCATGAGCAACATGCATGATCATACTGCTCCACCGGCAACTACGTCGGTAACTAATGCAGTTGCATGTTCTTCCAAGTTCCATCACACATATTATTGACTCGATCTCTTCACAAGTGGTAGGACAGCAAATCTATATATAAACTTAGCATTACAATTTACAACATTAAACGTAGTACGTAGTTTGCTCACATACCATGTGATTGTACGTGATTAGTGAAGAAGCCACAAGAGGAGAATACAAATTATAAAGTTGCAAGAAAAGTGGATCTTGAATTTCACGTTGTTAGAGTGCTAGTGTTACTTCAAGCCTCGAGTTGCTAAATTTGCTAATCTTGTCAACGAAGAATGGAGTTATTTACTACTATCATGAATGTCAACTCACTCTTTGGTGCTATCAATAATGTCAACTCATTGACTAAAAACCCGCTTGAGATAGCCGATATGTTTAATTAATACTTCCGCCGTTTAAAAATAGTTGCACCATTTTTATTACCATTTTTATTGTGTGCACTATTCACATTTTACATTTAGATTGTTTTTGGTGATTTAAATTTTAGGAAAAACATAGTCATATGGGATTTTGTTAGATTTCTTTCGATGTAAATTTTTTTAAAATAAACTTTTATGTAATTTTTACTTATTGATAATTAAAGATATTAATGGTTGAAATCATATATCGTCATACATGAAAGTTAGAAATGGTGTGCACCTATTCTAAACGGAGGGAGTATTGAATAATATAATTAGAAAAGAGAAAATAATGTTCTTCTTTGATTAAACCTACGTACAACAATAAATTCAAATCAGATCATATATTATCTCGATATAAATCCTTACTTTCTAAATTTTTAAGTGGGGTCAGTTTAGGTTGAATCAATAATAAATCAAGTTCAATTAAAGTGTCTTATTACCAATTTACCGGTATAATTCAGGTATGGGTCAGATTATTTCAAATTGGGTCATTTCGATTTACTTCAAGTCTACGCCCTAGGGTCAATTGGACTCCTTAGGTACCAGATCCGCTAAACCACTTTTATTACTACTTCTTTTGCTTGGCATTACTACAAAATTTTATCAACTGATAATTTGGAAGGTTGACGATATTGTTGAAGCTATGATGTATAGCGCACACCACATGTGAGTGTCCCACATTGATCAAATAAGAGAGATGGGTTCACTTTATAATGCAAATGGGTTACTGCCCTTATTGCCATATGATTTTAAGGTGGAACCTCTTTTATGTTGTGAAGTGGACTATTTCTCCTTGTGATGGGTGCGGCCCAGGCCCATATTTAACATGGTATCAGAGCCAGACCCACAGAGGGTCCGTTAATTTATTATGGGCCAATTGAAAAAGGGACCTCACATGTGAGGGGGAGTGTTGAAGCTATGATGTATAGTGCACACCACATGTTGGTTTTAAGGTGGAACATCCTTTGTGTTGTGAAGTGGACTTTCTCTCCTTGTGATGGGTGCGGCCCAGGCCCATATTTAACAGATATTCATGTTATTTCCTTAGTTTAAACTCTAAAATTGGTGTGATTCTGTCTATATTGGTCTAAAAGTCATAATGCAAACAGCTTATATACTTAATATACTATCACAACATCCATGTGCCCAGGCTTAAGTTTCAAGTAATTGAATAAAGCAAGTACTACATTCAACAATTAATCAACTCAAACCATATTCAAAAGCAATATTCCTGTTAATATTATCCTACTTCTCTGTATTATGTATAAATAAGACGCTTCCACATCAAACATTAAACCCAAAATATTGGTAACTAAAATGGCAAGAAATTTGCAAATACTTACCTCACTTCTTTTATCCATTTCAATACTACTCATCCTAAATCAAGTCAAACCAGCAGATGCTAAGCTCAATCGAACTGAGTTTATCAATGAGGTCCTAGAAGGCCACAATGCAGCTAGGCAAGCAGTGGGAGCCTTGCCTCTGAGGTGGGAAGATTTGCTTGCTACATATGCGCGGATATACTCATCAAGGGAGAGGCGAGAGGACTGCCAACTCATCCATTCTGCAGGAAAATTCGGGGAAAATCTGTTTTGGGGACAAGGACGACGATGGATGGCAAAGGATGCAATAGCAGCATGGGTAGCAGAAAAGCAATGGTATAATTACAATAACAACTCTTGTACTGGACCTGAGTGTGGGCATTACACTCAAATTATTTGGAGTCAAACCAAGTTGGTTGGATGCTCTAAGATTATATGTGATAGTGGTGATACTTTCATTACTTGTGAGTATTATCCTGCAGGAAATTATGAAGGTGAAAAACCATACTAGAATGATGATTTACAAGCCTAATATAGTATGTGTTTCAGTGTTTGTCAGTTGTTCAAACTTAGTGTGAACATTTTACTTTCAGTCATACCTCGGATCATTATGTGGTATTTATATGTGCTGTCTTACGTATATCAGACTATCAGTGTATTATAGAAGTGTATAATGTGATCAGTGAGGAACAATCTGATACTGAGTATCAGATCTTACATGGAAGTTACTACAAAATTTCAGAGTTCCTTAAGCCTATGTTACTTGGGACTCGGGTATCTTTGTCAGACAGAGGTAGATGCCTATATGTCCGACTCTCATTTTGCGAATTCTTTCCATGATTTTGGTCCAAAATAAAAGTTATGCATAACCATGTTAGAGCGACGAGTAACATAGCCTTTTATAGTTATAGCAGAAAGAGCTGTCAGTAAATAGGAAGAACAGAGCTAAGAGCTCTTCTACCTTATTGCTACCTCCTAAGCCCTAGCTCCAGAATCAACAATGACAAAACTACATAAATTGCTCTTTGTAGTTTAAGGTGTGGGAGATTGTGAAACTAGAAAGGTTCAAAACCACAATATGCCGTAAGCAAGAGTCTGCAATGTGGCCAAAGGAAAAACCATACTGTGACATGAATCTCCAAAGGCTCACATAATGCAAATCTTTGTTAGCTAGAAACACAGGCTTACATAACCGCGACTCGATCCAACCAAAGCATTTTAGGTGTTCTTTAACTATCGATCGAGCCCTTCTTCTCCTTTCCTAATCCCTACTCCAGTGCAAAAACTGATCTGAATTTTGTGGCCTGTACCCAATAAGACATAAATAATATAGTTAGATGCCATAATGATGAGACTGAATTAAGAGTAATGCTCTATGAAAGAAAAACTAAGAAACTTCACTTGCCTATCCACCAAGATTCAGCCACTTCAACCCAATATATATTAATGGTCTTCACAAATTTGAAGCATGTAACTATGCTCTTAAACTCAGCATAGATCCACATGTTTTCGACATCTAAAGCATGTGGAATTCATCTAACAGGAGAGCACTAATGGTTTGAAGTTAACCCACTCTTTAATTATATCTGAAAACAATTAACAGAAATTCAAATCAATCTAACATTTTTAACCTCTTGCCACCAAATTTGTAGAGCCAAAAGAGCGATATTAGATACCAATGAGATCACAATCCCAAACAGGCATCAAACCAAGTCAGACAGAATAGGTTAAGATTGCCAAAAATAGCTCATTAGCGAGCAAATTTCGAATTAGGATCCATATATCTGAACTAAACATCATCACCACTGATCCAAATCGAGAAATGAAAATTTCCCATCTTAATTATTTTCAGAAATAAAATATATATTTTAGTGGATTTTTTCAGATATTTTCCAAGACAATAGGGAAAACATAGTATGAATAATGTCATGAAGGTAGAACAGTTGCGGAAGCCAAGAAACATGAATGAATCATAGTGTATATGTATAATCTTTATATAAATTGGATACACTAGCTCATCAGGTAAGCTCCCTTGAACCATATACAATATCGTCTAGTTGATATACACTTTACTCCAAAAATGGTCTACTATCTAACAATTACTAACCCCGTAAAGTCAAGCACAACTAAGTGCCTGAATGAAACTAAACAGAGCCTTTCAGATCAAACCAGATTTAAAGACATACAAGCCTAACAAGGCATTGTAATGGCCCTTCTCGATTTCCTCCTCTTTCACCTGATGCAACAGGAGTGTCTCAATGATAAAATCTTCCCAATCTATACTATCAGGCTGTTTCTTCCTCTTCTTACTGCTTTTAACACGATCTGGTATACTAGAATCTTCATTACAGCAGGATTGAGCACCCAAATCACTACGCATAACAGCATTACTGGAACTTCGGATAGGGGGATTCACAATGGTATTGATACGCTTCTTAGCTGCTCTTATCTTTTCTCGCCTCCTTTTAATAGCACGGCAACCATGAATATAGGATGGCGGAAGTGGATCGAATCCAACATCTTTCTCCAACAGCTGCTCTATCAAAAGCTTTTCGCACAACTCTGATCTCCCACTCCACCACTCGTCAAAAAGTCGGAAATCTATCTCATTTAGTCTATCTTTACCCCAGTCAGCTGCTAAATTCTCAATCTTATTTTTAAGATTCTTAAACTCTGCCTTGAACTTTGAGTATACTTTAGCCAATTCTTGATGTGAAATGGCGACATTCTCCAATTCTTGTTTCCCATCTATCCTACACAAACTATTTTCAACAGCACTACCATCACCATCAATCCCACCATATCCAACTCTCTTACTCAAACACTCCCCAACAACATCACCAAGATCAAACCCACCACTCTCATCACGAAACCCTCCTTTATCATTCCGCCTATCTTCCACCGACTTCATCTCCATATACTTCAACACAAAGGGCGCATTCCTCACAATATTCTTAACATCAAGATCTTTCCCCCAAGGCAACTTCTTCCCCACCTCCACCATAGCCTTCAAGAGCTCCTTATACCTCAATTTACACGTTCTCATCGCTACATTCATCTCCTTGGCCACATCTTCCATTCGAACATCAACCCCATTGACCGCCCCCACAAACACCAAGACCGCCACAACAACAGGCCCCGGCCTCCTACCAGTAGTCAAAAACCACTTAATAGCACATTGTATCACAAAATTCCCTTGTTTAACCATCAAATCAAGCTTCTCCATATCAAGCTCACGAAACCCACCAAACCCTCGAATCGTTTTCTCCAACAAACTCACCAAATCAAACTCCTTCAACTCTAACCCTAAAAATTGAACTACCCTGTTCACCATTTTCCCCAATTCATAACAATCACAATCCACAATCCCCACAATCTCAGAAATTGGCAAAGGTATATTATTCTGACGCATTACAATATAAGAACAAGCAGCAACAAGAACATTAAACCAATTACCTAACCCAAATTCTCCCTCTGTAACTTTCTCAACCATTGATTTGACTTCACGAGATCGAACGTCGCCGAATCCAAAGCGAAATAATATGTCCTCAATTATCTGATTGGATTCATAGAGCTTCCTTTCCTTGTATGAATAATCGGTTCCTGTACCGGATGTACCGACACGAACAAAGGTTCCTTCAGGCCCAGAAACGCCGCCGAATGTGTGCTGGTAGTCGTCAAAATCTTGAACAATACCGCAGGATGAGCACACTGTTCCACCGGTGACTTCTTCGGTGATTAGTGCCCTAGATTTACAGCTTCTGCAAGCTGCCATAGAACTCATTTAAGAGAGAAACAATATACAGTAGCTAATTTGATAATCTAGGGTTTATGTTGAATTGGGAATTTATAGGTTTTGTACTTCCATATGTCTGCGAAAACGATGTCGTTTCTTCTTCGTAGGTGTGACAAGATTTTGTTTTGCTACCCTAGAATTAAGTTAAACTTAGGTAATAAGACTTGGTTTAGGTCTATGTAAGACGGGGTGAAGTTAAACTTAACATCAGACTTGTTGACAATAATAACTAATTGAATAAAAACCATAACTATTAACTCAAAAATCATAACTAATGACTAGACAATTATAACTTATATCCTAAACGTAATAATTAATTATCCAAAAAGTATAAATAATTGCCCGAAAAATATAACTAGTGACCGTATGACGTTACGGTCTTTTATAAGAATTTGTGTAAGAATTGATTTTAAATTTTATATTGGTAATATAAAATAACCTATAATAATCTTATTTTGATAGTATAAAGCTGCATTTGTTTTTACATTGGTACGTTATATTTTGAAACAATGTCAAGTGTTTTTTTAAGAAAACTAAATATAATAAGTCGTTCTCCTGTGTGGTACGTTCACAAGAGATTTTTTGGTTTTATAGGATGGATTGTAAAAAAAATACCAATTTAGAGAATCAATCGAGTTTCATCACCTCAACTCCTCAAGTCCTCAACAACTATGCGGGTTCATTCTATTCAACTTACTTTGACTTATCTGAACTTATCTTATCTTATATGAACTTATATTTTTATTTGACTTTATTCTATGTTAAATCTGTTTTTTTAGTTGCAACATTTGATTATTTTAATACACTCACCAACAAGTCAAATGTTGCAACTAAGAAAAAATAGCAAGTATTATCTGAACTTATCTTAAATATTTTATCCTTTTTTTGAACTTATTTTTATCTTATATGAACTTATTAAAAATTAATAATGTTTGTATTATTAGACTTGTGTTCTTATCTGAACTTATATTATCTAACCGACCTTATTTTATCTTATACGAATTATCTTCTCTGAACTTATATTTCTAGAATTACGTTAAAATAAGTTAAACTAAGCAGATCTACATCAATCGATGGAGCTTCGTCAAGAACGATGCAGAAACCTCTAAAATTATGCAAGAATATATTAAAAGCGATGTTAGTTGTACATGGTGTTTAATACCTGTATTGAGATTTTAGATCCTTCAAGGGAGTTCAAGTCCAATCGGGGATAGTAAATTCAGCTCCGGTAGGTCCATGTGAAAAGAACTCACTCGAGCTTTTGTTTTGTTCAACAACTAATATTTCTAATCCTTCAAACCATGTCCGACATTAATTATCTTGAACATCGTTCGAAGTATTTGATAAGATCATGGTGGTAGTTTTCTAATTGAAGGTGCATCAAGATATTCCATATAATGAAATCAAAGTATTTGATGACATTATATTTTCTTTTGAAGGTAAGATGAAGATCCTTTGCAAATGGGGAAGGGAGGATATATTGGGGATTGCACTTTGCAAGATAAACATCGGACCCCTCTCACAAGTGTGAAAGAAGGACATCCAACCAACTACGCCCTTCGAAATATTAAATGGAGTTTAGAAGCTTAGTACGAGTAATAAAAGACACAGTAATGACGCTAATAGTAGCATTAACCATTTCAGGAATTGGCATTGCTAACAGCCTGAAGGCCTGAAAGAGTGAAAGAAATATTATATCCATAAGTTACAATCAAAATATGCTTCAAGCCATAGAGCTCAACTTAATTTACACTTAACTATTAAGTATCAGCAAAACTCATATCTGACATTCATCTATCCGGCTCTTAAGAATCTGAAAAGCGGGATTAATCCAAGCACCACAACTACATTGCATGCCCGCCCAGTTGAACGAACCCAACCGGTACTTGCACCCCATGCAATAAAGCTTCTCAAAAACATATCCTTCTTGAACTGGGGAAAAAGAATTTACCAATCATGAACTCAATTAGCAACTAAATAACGTCGAAAAAGGATACTATGACAAACATAGGGCTCCGAATCTTACCTGTTTGCATCCACTTCAAAGGCTCAACAAAAATGGCTGTGCATTTAGGCAATGAATCAGACTCCACCGTCCTCTTCCTGCATCCAAAGCTTGCCTCTCCCTTTCCTTGATCATGTGGAACTATATTCTGTTGTGAAGCCACAATTTGACGGCATTTCTTACACCGATATATCAGCTGAATTTCCTCGTGAGGCTTTATTTCAGAGCAACTGGCTTCTGTCATTTTATGCACAGCAGTTGATGCTTCTTAACGACCTGTCAAGTTGCAAAAGGCAAGAGACATAAGGTCAATTTTGCGAGCATTTTACATCAGTGATAAAACATACCAGGGTACAGGAATATGTTCATTTGCTATTTGCTAACAGAAAATGAGGAAAGGTAAGAGCATATCAGCTGTTTCTATTGTTCCTCATAACACATCTTTTGCTTCTTTTTGTTTCGCATGTTAAATATGGTGCGTCCTGAAAATGCCCTCTTCTTATACTCACGGAAAGAGGGGAGAGAGGGAAGCAAGGCATTTTGCAATCACTTCAAATAATTCGCAGAGGACGGCTTCAAGGGGGGAGCGAATGTTCAAGGATCTTGAAGACTTTGGAAGCTAAGAAATTAAGATAGATACATCTTCTCAGTCTCTTGAATACCAAGGATAATATAAAATAGAATCTGATCAGTTTTTTCAAGTTGCACCATGTACTGAGGACTACTACTCAGAGGCCTAAGCTAGATTCATATTTCCAAGATCCTACATATAAATTGATAATTTTCCTGTCTCCTATAGTTTCGAAGCAACAACCACTGGTCTCATTCAGATTAAGCAAAGCTTCTGCAGCAAACTATAGTTCTACTTATTGTATTCCCAATTTGCAGTTTGTGCTCAATTCTGCATTGATGTGTCTAGACAACTATTAGATTCTGACTCTTAATCAGCATATAGGTAGCCAGTGATCAAAAACTCCAAACAGCTCTCTATGATATCTTTCTATGCTTTATAGTTTAAATGTTTAATCATGTTTGACTTGAAAAGATGGATATCAATCAACAATGCACACATACCAAGCAATGACCGTGTCTATTGTCAATCTTCTACACTCTCTTAAGTTGATCAGAACATAGCATTGAAGCCAGTACTTCTATGTCACTGTACTGCGCTACAGCCTACAGAAATAGTGAAAGACCAGCAACCAGAACTCTTAAGAAAGTGAAAAGCAAACAGAGAGATAGAAGAGGGCTGAATATGGCATCCAGTACGAAATTAGGCGATTTCAACTGCACCAAGGTTAATAGAAGATTTACTGATGATATTCATGGATACGGACCTCAAATAATTGATATACAGATTATCTTATCTATGTCCACCTTCCCTTTGGTAGCCCAAGCTGAGGGGATGAAAGGGGAATACTTCTATGCAAGAAACAGGAACTGAGAAAGAGGAGCAAAATTAGTAATGGTATTTGAAAGGCATAATCCTTCTTCTCCATACAAGTGGACAGGCACAAAAACAGAAAAACATATATACACCTAAAAGATCCTTGCAACAAGAAGGTGATAAAGAATAAATTGTATACGTACAAACACAATAGTTCCTAAAAGTTGTCGTTGAAGGAGAGAATGTAAGGGGAGATATAGAAGTCTACAGTGTAATAGCTTCCCGAAATTCCAATATTTAATAAACAGAGGATCCAGAGAGGCTGTCGTTGCAGATTCATCGGATAAGAGCCTATGGGATTCTACTAGGCTATCATATACTCTTACCACACCCTTATGCACTGTTTTAGTTGCTTCAACTTCTTTTTTCTTACTGAAATTCCATTAGAAAGCTACTTTGGGAGCAAGGTGGAACGGAGGTTGCTCAAGTAATGAGCTAACAGCTAATAGAGAACCTCTCATTCCAATTTTTGTCTCAAGCACAAGCCTTACGCATACGGCATAAAAAGGCCTTCAATTTCATCCCAAGTTGTCACAGCTTGTAGTCTTAGTCTACAACTCACAAGAACCAAAAAGCCGTTGAATGTATACCCCACTACTTCTCTTGGGTTAATCCTTTGCATTTGATAACAATGTACATTTGTTTAGTGCAAAAGGTGGTGAGTGGTGAAAGTTTCTAGCATGAAGCTCCTATTCTATAGTTTTATACCTGTAGTCCTGAACCTGGTGTACCATATCACAGTAGACTAATCTTACAAATATTTTTCATGATAAGTTGTGAACTAAGATAGGAAACATCTCTTGATTACAATTTTCCTTATTCGACAATACATCGTCTCTCTGATAAAATAGCCTAGATAACAACACAAGAAAAAGAGACTTCATCCACTATAACATTAATACAATCATGTTAACAACCTTGTTTAGGTGCACAAATGTAATCCTCCAAACTAAACATACTTCACTTTAGAGAAACACTAAAATGGGATAGAAAACACAAGTGACACCACTAAAAACAAGAAATCCTCAATGCATTTTAGCTACTACACTCATAAAAGAAGAGAAATTGATTAGCAATAAAAATTATGGCACAAACCCAGATCATAATTACCATAAATTCTTACTTTGTGCCCTTCAAAAAGTGATTTTTAGCACCACAAAAAAAACATCAATTTAAATCAAAATATACATGATAATCAAGTTACAAATATAAAAATTTATTGAATAAGGTTAACAAAGATTAACTTAAATTGGCAACTAATTTCAAAACAAAGCTACTCCCTTGTCCCAAAATATAGTTCTCATTTCAAAAAAAATTCGCGATAATATATACAAGTAGAATCTAAGAGGGATAGTAAAAAAATTGTTTTAAATAAATGTTGCACGGGAAAAGATGATTTTAGGAGAGAATGGAGAATAATTGGTAAAACAGTATTAACTGTAACATTTTGATTGAATAAACAAACGAAAAAACAAAATTCAAGAAGCAAATAAACGATGGGACACGGTTTTTCTAGACAAATTATGGAAAAATATGGAATTAAATATAAAAATAGGAATTATATTTTGGGACACCAAAAATAGAAATGAGAAATATATTTTGGGACTAAAGGGAGTAGTAACTTTATGATCAAAGAAAGTTACCTTAACTAAACCCAGATGTCAATAATCACAAATCGATATTACTCTATAGTACAAGTATAATTGCATATGATGTAATATTGCAAGATTGAGGCGATAAAAAAAATTAAAAAATATATATAAAAAAAACAATAAAATCATGAAATAACAGGGAGAAGAAGAGAGAATGAGATTTGCCTTAGTACTCTTATCTGCACAAGATTTTGATGAAGTGAAGGATTTCTTTCTCTTGGTTTATTGGCGTTAATTCATGGTACTTTCTCCAACTCTTTCTTTCTTTTTAGAATTCATTGGATATTACGACGTCGTTCCGCTTTTTTTTTTTTTTTTCCTTTTTGGTTATATTGGAAGATTAAGTATATTGCTAAACAGTTGGTCTTGTAAGAGACGGCCTATTTTTAGTTTCAAATTAGGCAACAACCTATGTTCAGTATCGAGAAGAGAATACACCATCTTTTTGAATATAGTGACTAGTTTAATTTATTTAGTGGTCAGTTTAATTTATTTAGTGACCAGTTTAATCAATTTAGTTCTTACATTTTTAAAATCATTTAGTGACTAGCTTAATCCCTTTATTGACTAATTAAATTTATTCGGTAATATTGTCGGGTTAGTTTATAAAATTGTTCGTTGTATAAATGAAAACAAAAGAAGAAGAGGAGAAGAGGCGACTAAGTTGGCGTAAATTGTCATGAGTTCATTCATCATACATCTAGCCATCTGGGTGTACCATGTGTATGGAATACCTAAGACTAACTTTTGCTCATTTTCTCATTGAGCTCTCCTTTTTTTTAGTATATTTTGCTCATTCGGATGATTTCAAATGAACAATAAACAAAAAAATAGCCTTGGGTGTACCATGCTCATGGAGTCACGGTACACCCAAGCATATGATAATTTTTTTTTGCAATGGAACTCATGATATTTTCAATCATGAAGATAGATAATGAGGCATGACAAAAGAAGAAAAATCATAACATTTACGCAAATTATTAGAATAGTCGGTCTAAATTTGACATAAAATTAGTGCTTTTTGGTATACAGAAGATTATGTAGCCAATAGAAATTCGCATGATTTTCTGATTTGGGTAATATTTTGGTTGGCATGAAGCGGGTAAAATGGAGGCAATGAAAAATTGGGAAATTGAAATTCCCACAAAACGTGGGAATTATTCACCCAACCCTCCTTTGGTCATTCAGAATTTTCAAATCAATTTATGAAAATTGCAAATTCTATGATGTTAACCAAATATATTAAGGTCATTTTGTAACAATTACATAAAGGAAATAACTTCCTAGAAATTAGAAATTTCTATAGGAATTAGATTCACATATATACCAAACAAAACACAAGATTTGATTGGTCTCCCTTCGGAGCATGCCATAATTGTATTTTAATATTTTAAATACAATCTTTGTATTATTTGTATGTTACCCAATTGCTCTAAGTAGATCTGTTTATTAGACGGGTAGGTGATGGTCGATGCGGGTAGGAAGCGGATTGGAGCTGAAGAGGGTCACATCATGGAGGGTCGATAGTGATGTGATTCCGTGGATGCTTCGAACTCTTTTTGTGTTTTTATGAATTTATAAACGAACAACAAGAAAAATAAAATGGATAGGCTCTATATGTTCCCTCGAGAACTAGAGGATCTCTACCTAGCCTCAACTAGGAGATGCACATAAACCACGATCTATGTGTTCTTGGTACGACGACCAAAATCAATGCAAACATGCACTTGACAAACTTTTAATCAAAACCAAACAACCAAATCTCTCTTTATTAATGAAACTCGTGTACTTATATATACACGCCTAACACACCCTAAATCTTATCACCTTAATACTAATAAGATAAACACAAACTAAAAGATAAACATAATTAAAAGCACACGCCTAAGATAAAATCCTAACCAACTTGGGATAAGAATTACCATATCTTATCTTATTTGGACTCCTAACTTGACTCAATGACAAAGGAATTAGACTCCTAAATATAATAGGATTCTTTTTATCATCACACAACTGAAATTAAACGCCTAATAAGATTAAATTACATAGTCTCCTAACAGAAATAGAACACTATGTACAAATCCTAACAGAACTAAGACTCTGGCACAGTCTCACTCAGTGGTTGGCACTGTCTGGCCCACAGTGACCTACGTTTTCGAACTTGATGCTCCTCATACGCATCAGATAGCGTGTCGGTCCAAACGGATAGCTGGCCGATAGCGGGTCGGGCCAAACAGGTAACGGGTTGGTAAACGAACAAGAAAACAAGGAACAAAGAGAGCCAAAAGTGGGTATAAATGAATAGAAATCCATTCATATAATATTATTTAGAAAATTTATTTTATTTTCCAAATTGGGTTTTTTGTTGGCCCAATAACGATCCTCTCCAATAACATCCTTGTCCAATAAAACCCTATAAATTTAACCCTAATCCTTTAACCATTGAGCTACTCTATCTATCCAATAACCATGTCTAGTTCTAAGTAACTAAGGAGTAAGGAGATTTGATGATAAGGCATTTGTGTCACTTGGGGTAGTTTTTTTGTCAATATAAAGTCAAGTCAAAAGAACAAAAAAAACACCCTATCAAGCTAAGGAAAAAGAGAAGAACCAAAACAACATGGGTAATATGAAAGTTTATCATTTTTGACTTTCATCTATTCTTCAAATATATCGATCTGTTGACTTGATGAGGGCAGTAGGGGGGGTGATGCAATTCAAGGTGACTTGCAAGGTGCATGTTCTTAGGCTCCATTTGATAGGGCGTAAAACGTTTTTTTGGAAAACTGGTTTCCTCTATTTTCAGTTTTACATTGTTTGGTTGGCAAAGGAGTGTAAAATCATTTTCCCTTAGAGTAAAATTACACTCCCAATGATGGAAAACTATTTTCCCTTCAAAATGAAGGGAAAACTATTTTTCTTATCCCTCTTACACACTCCTCTCACTACCTCCTTACTTTCCCTTTCATATTTCTTTCATTTTATTATTTTTCTTACATGGAACCAAACAACGGAAAACTAATTTTGGAATTGTGTTTTCCACTGTAAATTATTTTCCATGAAAATAATTTTACACTGAAAATGTTTTACGCTCTACCAAACGGAGCTTTAGTGGTAAAATACCAACAATTGTAAGCTAAATGAGGAGCTAGATTCATATTTGTAATGGTCTGTGTGTAACTCTCGGAGTTAGAAACCTCCTCGTCATTGGGTGTGGTATCACTATGAAAGTTTCCTTCTTCTGAGAAGGAATACTCGGTGACCAGTAGAGGTCTTCTTTCTCCCATATTTTTTAATAAAATGCAAATATGAATTATAAAAAAAAAATCTATTCTTCAAATCTACACATATCAAACATTTATTATACTCAATAAATATACAAATTGAGAGTATAATACTAAAGTCAAAAGAAAGATATATATAATTATATGCAATAACAATCTCTAAATTGCTTTGATTAGTACTTTGAAGCTAAGACTTTAAATAAAGATAATGTTGTTAATGATATACAGTGGGTACAACACAGCACCAAAATGCGATTACACATTGTTTGAGTCCACCTCTTTCTCAGCTCTTCAGACCTTCTCGAGATTTCAAGACTCTGCCGCCCTTACCTTTGACAATTTCTAGACAGAAACACACATGAACACTAGCGTGGATATGGGGGAATCTTTTACCGTTCATATTAGAATCTAGAAATCAGTATATCTAGTAGCACCATTAATACTCCAAGATTATGAATTTCTTATTAGTCTAATCACAAGTCAAAACACATATGGACATGTAAGATGTGCTGTTACTATATGTCTATATGAGAATTTTTCCCATAACTCCGGCGTGATTAGAGATCCCAAATTTGAAAACTAGTACTAGGAACTACTAACACGTTATATAATTCAGGGAACCGATGATAATGACAAAGCACGGATATATAATTAGCAAAAGATAATTAAACACACACACATGTAAGTTAGCCATAACAAAAACCACACTTACATTCAAGAGTTATATCTCCCTTTTTTCCGCTTCTTTCTCTGCAACTCGATCAATTGATGAGACTATGAGAGCAATAGTAGGGCCGTCTATTAGAGCGTGTAAAGAGACCTCTCATCTTGAAGGATCTCAAGATTTGGAAAATCATTGTTTACTTTAGTCATACGATCTTGATGCTCATGTTTTAGGTACTTTTTTTATTTGTAGAAGTTAATATATTATTATATGATAATAATTTTGTATGAATAGTAAATACTTATATTGTATAGTTATGTATAATTATTTTAATTTAAGAGACTAATGTCAATTATCTGCATAGGTTCTCCATCCTTTTTAAGACGGCCCTGTTAAATAGCAAGCGAGGTTGGATAAGATGAACGAGGAGGCAAAGGAGTCGTCTGTCTCTAAAGATATGGCGAATGGAGACCGTGCTAGCGTTGTCATAGATCAAGGCCTAGACAACTCCGAGGAGAATAGCGTAAACATTAACATGCTAATGGGGACCTTGATCAATTCGTCATTGGGTTCAATAAACATTTTATCTAGGCACATATGGTCGGAATCCGTTGTGGGAGACTTTCCATATATTATGAGTACTATGGGTGCTTTCTCACTCGTAGACCCAATTATTGGAGGTTTTAAAGCCGGAGTGGCTTATGTCGGCAGAAATCATGTTGGTGTTCAATGTGGATGGCTTATTGCTTTTGCAAACAACAGTCTTGGAACAGTTGTAAGTACTCAACATTATCGACGTCAAAAACAATTATAATTACTTCATACGGAATAATTAAAGAGAAGTGTAGCGAGTATTTTGAAACAACTAACTGTATTAATTTTTTTTGTTCATATAATGGTGCAATGCAGGTTTATGCCGATTGCGGCCCTTTAAGCAGGTTCAATATCATTAACTGGGCACAAATCGAAGCCAACTTGAATCAAGCTAGCTACATAGCTTATGTATCTGACCCTATGACGGGAACTTCCGTGTATGCGACTGTGAGCGGCGACGCCAGCAGTGGAAGCGTGCTTACTGCAACCTTCAATGGTTAAAAAACATACTCCTACTACGTACATTGGATCAATTATAATTACTTGATCATGTACTCATTGTGATCTACGTACTTGACTTGTGCCGATCAACAATATATGTTGTATCATCTGCATTCTGCTGCATGCCTGTTTTGTTACTTATTGTGCTGTCTTTGTTTGAGTATGTTCTAATTTTATTATGAGGGGGAGGCACTTGTGAGTTTGTGACTGAGAACAAGGAATGAAGCTGCAAGTTGCTATCTACCCTGCATGTTTCTACCATGTTAGTTTAACTAAGTCGAACATAATAGATGTTGAAATATGTCTTGAATTATTTGGCGCAAGAATATAACATGTAAATGAACATCAACTTTTCTCAAGCTAATGGTTGCTTTTCGTGTTGGCTGAATCCAACTGAAGCAAACAATATACCACCTCCATTTATTTTAAGTGCGGCACTTTCCTTTTTAGACCGTTTTTATTTAATTGTTACACTTTTGCTTTATCTTTATATGATGACACGTGACATCAACTTTATACACTTTTCTACCTCATATGTCCCACGATCCATTTTATTAAACCTTCCCACCTACCCCATTAATCTATCTAATATTTGAATGGTTCTTTTTCTTTTTCCAAAAATTAGATATGCTTTATTGCACTTCTCTCATGTTTATTTTTTTAGAATTACTTTCCTCAAAATAAAGTGTAACAATTATTTGTAAACTGCGAAAAATAAATGATAAAGATTGATCTCTCCAAGATCAACATCTTCTGTTCTCTCTAGTAAATATCTCTATTACATAAGGAAAGAGGGGACCTATGGTGTCCTCTTTTGAACTAACTATTTTACCCCTCTTCCCCTTTTAAATTACAAAAAGAATATCAATACCAAAATGGGGGTTCAAAAAAGCCACCGGAAATTAAATTGCAAAATATCAAACAAATTACTTATATCAGGAAACTTTACAAATCACTCAAAGAATTAAGAAAATCACGTTGAAGAAATCACGCAAATCACTCACATGATCAGAAACTTTACAAAAAACTAAAAATTAATTTACAAACTAAGGGCATGTTCTCTTCGACATAAAACAGCTAAACTGAATTGAACTGATTAGAGTTGAACTGAACTGATTGGAGTTGAACTGAACTGAACTGAACTGAATTGAATTGAATTAAATTAAATTGAATGTAATAAATATATAAATAATATTTAAACAATAATATTATGAATATTAAATAATAATTATAATGATAAGTAATAATAATAATGAATAATAATAATAGTATTTTGGATATATTTAAATAATAGTTATAAATAAATAATATTAATAATCTTAAATTATTATTAATAATAATAATAATTAATGATAATAATGATAATTAATAATTATTATTTTATACTCCCTTCGTTTTTTTTTAGATGTAACATTGGACTTTTCACATTTGTCGAGGCACAACTTTGACCGATAATATCTCCAATTGTATAAAAGTGAAAATTATAAAAAATATATATTTGAAAAGTGTATACCGTGACGAATCAAACAAGACCCCACATGACTATATTTTTTCTTATGTATAAATAACAATTAGTTGTCAAAGTGTATTGGATGAATAGTGCCCAAAGTCAATATGTTACATCTAAAAAAAAATGGAGGGAGTATTATTTGTATTAATATATTAATACTTGATGATGATATATAATAACAATAATATCTAAGAAATAAATTAATATTACAATTTTAATAATTAGATTTAATAATATAATAATATTTAGTAATAAAAATAATGATTGGGTTGGACCGCGAAAATTACATCATAAACCGTTTTGACGCGATTTAATTGGTTTATGGGCTAAAAAACGTGGTTTTATTTGTGCTTTGACCTAAACCATGTTCCTACTAATAATAATAGTAATAATAATGAGTAAAGCTATAATAAACAAAATAATATATAGAAACAACAACAACAACAACAACAATAATAATAATAATAATAATAATAATAATAATAATAATAATAATACTTAATAGTAATGATATAAAAATAAATAATAACAATAATAATAATAATAATAATAATAATAATAATAATAATAATAATAATAATAATAATAATAATAATAATAATAATAATAAGAGTAATTAAGGGCCTGTTCTCTTCGGCATAAAACAGCTGGACTGAACTGAACTGATCTGATCTGATTTGAACTGAACTGAATTGAACTGAACTGAACTGAACTGAACTGATCTGAACTGATCTGAACTGAACTGAACTGAATTGAATTGAACTGAACTGAACTGAACTGAAATGAATAGTGATATGTGAGAGTAAAAGTATTGTCAAGAGCTGAACTGAACTGAATTGAACTGAACTGATCTGAATTGAACTGATCTGAACTGAAATGAACTGAACTGAACTGAATTGAACTGAACTGAAAATAAGTTGGGGAGAACAGGCCCTTAGTAAAATAAATTATACCAACATAATAATAATATTTAACAAAATGGTTATAAAAGAATGGAGCTGAACTGAACTGAACTGAATTGAACTGATTGGAGCTGAACTGAACTGAAAATAAGCTGTTAAATATTATAGTAGAACGTCAATACATACAAACATTCACAAAATTCACTTACAAGTCATTGTTCTCAAAAACCATTCACAATTACATACTCACAAAAATTACCTATAAACACAAATCTGAGAAAAACATAAGATTTTGACAGTCATATCACACATTCGTCTTGGCGATTTTCGAACTTTCAAACAGGTACCTAATTCTTTTAATCTTTAAAGTTATTTCACATTAGTCGATTATTATGTAGTTGAAAAAATGGATTGCATGTGGAGGGTTTTTATTATTTAAGAAAGAAAAAAAATTTAGGAGTGTAATGTCAATTTGATTGTATTTCAGAGCATCTTATTCAACAAATGGAGGTGAACTTAAATACTAATATTTATTCTCTTTTTGTTGATTACTTAGTAATAATTAGGCCTAAAATTATCATCGCACGCATCGCGTGCATAAAAAGCTAGTTATGTACATATTCTAGGCATAATCTTCTCCTTTATTCTAGGGATATTTATCTCCCTTTTTTTTTTTTGAGGGGATATCTCACTTTATTCTTGCCAATTATGTTAATTTCCTCCTGTACAACTCTCCTGTAAATTGCTGTAAATTATCAATGATAATAACAAAAATTATTAAAAGAGACGGCCTAATTTTAATATAAAAGTAGAGATAGTCACTAAATGGATTAAACTAGTGAGTAAAAGAAATTAAACTAGTCATTATTGGGCTTATTCTCTTTTTCATATTAGACTTACCATTGCCTGATTTTAATCTAAAGATAGGCGGTCTCTTACAAGACAAACTCTGATAATAAAGTATCCTTTTTCGCTCATTCTCTTATAATCATTATCCTTTTTACCCTTTTGTTTCAACTTTCATTAATAATTTACATTAATGATAACTTGTTAGGTTGCTTTTTCACTTAGGCTATGGAAGGTAGCCTGTTCGATCCCTGACCCAAGCAAGATTAATAATTTCATGTAGTCTAGGGAAGGTAGCAGATTCGTTTCTTTCAATAGTCTTGTATTTTCATCACTATAAATCTACGCTTTATATATTTTGTTGTTCTTCATTTTTCACATAATTAAGCCAATCTCAATCACCCAAATCCTTGTACATCTCTTTCTCCTTCGAAATCTTACAAAATGACAACATATAATCTAGACGAAACTCCTCATATTTTTATTGCTCCTTACGAAAACAAGAAGATGCGTTATCAGAAAGTTAACTTCAAGGAGTGGCCAAAACATTCAATCATAGGCGATATAAATTTGGACAAAGATAAATTGATTATACATGGAACTGAGATAAAAGAACATATGTTTCAAAAGTTGTATGATTCACTTCGTTTAGGAGCAAAAGGAACAGTATTTGTCAACTGTAATGGAGCATGCTATATTTGGATGTTAAGTGTAGGCTTTGATCGGTTACACCATAATGTAAGATTTGATTGGTCTCCTTTCGGAGTGACGGTGCCGAACTCTGTCGACGATTTACTACGAAAAGAGCTACAGCAGAAGGACAAGGAAGTAGTGGATATGACTAGCTTACTTGCTACTGCCAAGGGTGAGGCGTCGGCGAACAAGGAGGGTTGGGAAGCCTCAAAGCAAGAGGTAGAGGAACTTAAAGAACTGCTTTTGGCTTGTCGAATGGAGCAGCTCGACAAAGATGTGGAGTTGCAGAAGGTACTTAGTCAACAACGATCTGTGAAGGAATTCGAGTTAGAAGCTGCAAAGTTCAAAGTTGAGTTGTTTAAAGAGATCAAGGAGCGTCATGATCAAGTTTCTGATACTAATAAGAAGAATTATCGAAACGTAGAAATGGAATTACATATGGTACAACACCAACTTTTCAATTCAAGGATGGAAAATGAAGACATGAAAGAAAAACTTCAAAGTATTCAGGATCAAGTTTTTTCAGTTGTAACTGAGTTACAATCGACTAAGATTGAGCTCGCATCGTCGAACAAGAACATGGTGGAGCTTGTGTCTAGACATTTCTCTCGTCTCAAGTAAAATCAAGATAATACAAGGAATTTTTACGCATCTAGATGTTTATATATCCTAGCATATCTTAATTACCATATTCGGAGTATTCGTGTGATAAGGTCATAACTCATAAGGAGTAGAACTCTTGTTGGTCGTGGTAAATCTTAGACATGTACGTACTTGTTACATGTTTCAATCAATTGGTTGATGAAGGATATAATAGAGCATATATTCCGCAAAATAATCCGAGTCCTTCTCAAATACAATGTGTGTAGGCTTTATTGCTGCAGTAGTGTTAATAGCAATCTTTATACCCATTGACATATCACCACACTCCCCAGAATTCCAAGTCTCATCACTTAATACAACAATTCCCTTCACCCTTAAAAATAACCAAAATGCTACTACTATTACTCAAACTCCGTACACCCTTAGCGTTGGCTTCAACCTCTCTTTGTGAATTGGCAATCCTAGCCAAGGCACCCTTTACCAGGACGCCAACATCTCCATCTACTACCGCAACTTCCTCATTGCTTCCGCCAACATCAAATCCTTTTGTCCCGGTTTCCTTGTTTGTGCTAAAGGTACTCCTGAGAGCTGGGTACCCGTCACCATAAACATGGACTCCGTAACTATGGTCCAGGACTTGACTGCCTTTTTGTTGAGCTCGGACATCAAGCGTCAACAAGTCAATGTTACCATCACTGTCACAGGGGATTATAGGGGGAAACATAATTCACATTCACAACTCAAGGTCACTTGCAATGTGCATTGACAAACCTTGGCCAATATTGTAATACTCAAGGACATCCACCAGGAAATATTAGCTCTCCAAGACATTACTGTGTTGAGGAGTGAGATCAGGCATATTCTACTGCCCGAATGGGTAATGGAAGAAAATTTCCCTTGGAAGCATCTGATCTTGCATGTTGTTTATGTTGCAGCACAGGACCAGATTAGGGACCTATCCCTGCAGCAGCAAATAGCAGAAAGAACTATGGTGTTGGCGGCTTGGCACTGTTCTAAGTCTTACGGCAATGAAAAGGTTGCTGAAGATGCCACCCTTTTAACTCTGCTGATAATTGAGAAAAAAGGTGAAGATAAACCAGTAGAACAAAAATAAACAACATTGTCAAACAAATGGAAGACCGCAAGAATAAGAACTGGAGCAAAAAAAATCAAGGGTGTGATTTCTTCACCTTATATCTCCTAAACTAATCTGATTTTCATATAAACTGAACTTATCTAGCCTATCTTAACTTAATAGAACTACTTGTTGAAGTTTATTTTGTAAATTGTAAGGTGTTGGAACTTTTATGAACTTATCTGAACTTGAAGTAGATTTCTTTCAAGGTGAAGAGAAGGCACCTTAAGGAACTAGTGTTTGTGGACAACAAAACATTCTAGGAATAACAAAACCCACAACTCCAGTTTCCTAAACTATGAATTAAGGAAGTTCACAAATAACACCATTATGAAAAAACTGAGTGCCAATAGTGTCAATTGTACCTCCATCTGCCACAAAACCCTTCGATTAAATCAAAAAACCCTTATCTCATTGCTTTGTACATTAAAAGGTCACTTCTACGTGACCCGTTTAGGGGAAAAAGTTACTCCCGTCATACGATAATTTATTGTGCACTCGTCTCATTTTAAAATTTGTAAAGAAACCCCAAGTACTACATCTCAGCAGATTTCGAAGTTTAACAAGCATACATCATACATGTAAAGATCAAGTCCCTAAATTAACAAGTTTCAAAGGAGAAGCAGAACTGCAGAACAGCTTAATTAATAGCTTGTGGATACTGATTGAACCAAGTCCTTTTGATGACATTGGAACAGCAAGAAGCTAGAGCAGCGAACAAAGTAAGTTAAAAACTAGAGTATTGCACCATCAACATCAAAAGAAACAGAGCAAAAAATAGAGAACCAAGAAAATAACAACAAAAGAAACAGAGCAAAGGCTCAAAATCAAAATCTCAGGTTGTACCACATATTCCTGTAGAAAGTCAAACAAAGCGACCAAAATTGCTACACTATGTATCCAATGAATTACTGATAAAGATTCTTGATAATCCGGCTATTGCTCAGGAAATGAATTAAGATAGAGGGAAGAGGACAAATGAAGAAAGAAGGAATTGGGCTTTGATTATACAGATTTATCTAGAGCAAAAGGTAGAGGTAGAGAGAGAGAATAACTTTCGGGACTTAGCCACTCAAAAGGACGCAACATGCCTAATATGAAAATTTTCTAGCTACAGTTCTATATCAATAGTTTCAATAACGAGCCTATAAATCACGAGAAATCTGCTTGAAGTTATAGCCCTATCTAAAGACAAAAAATAGTTCAAGAAACTTTCAGTGGATTGTTTCACCTACCAAGGAATACGGTGATATTAGACACATTTAGGCTTTGTTTTTCTCTAACTTATTAAAACAAGTTTCAGCAAAAAATAGTTATGTTCAGCAAAAATAAGTAAAGTTCAGCATAAATAAGTTCAAGTTCAGCAAAACGAAATAAGCTCAGTTCAGCAAAAAAATGTAACCCCTTGCTGTACTTCTCTCACAATCTCTATATTCCAACCTTTACAATGTGATATACATCAGGCAATGAGGTAGTGAGATTCTAGATTTTTCTCAGGAGATGTAATCTTATAATTTGAGAAGAAAAATATGGACCAGAATCGGACCTCTATACTTCTTGGGAGGGGGATTTTGCAAGGAAGGGTGGATAGAGCAATGTAGTGAAAGGAGGCAATCAATATGCTCAAGTCCAAAGTACAGCTGCAAAATTCATTGATGCTTCACAGAGAGAATGACAGTAATTATCTACTCTTCAAATCTAGGAAGTTCACGAACCTGTCAAAGAAGGGATGCAAGAGCTCGCACCAACTCATCTCTGGTGGAACATGTAATAAACTTTGTGCAGTGGCTCATAAAGATGCTGAATCCCATCTTAATCGGTCCTAAAAAAAAAAAAAAGGAGAAAAAGATGAGAGATGTAAAGTGACAAGATGTCTAGTCTCAGACACAAAAAAAGATTGAAAGTTGTTACCGCAACAATGTCACAATATATGTGTTTCCCCAGCTTGTGCAACATATAGATCCATTTTCCATACATGATTTGCCAATTCTTAGCCACTAATAACACTTTGCTCCTCAAAACCCTCACAATCTATAACATACTCAGCAACATATCCAGCATCTTTCATATTCTCAGTCAGTCCTTCCAGTAAGGGGAATATATCATGTGATAGTTCCATGGATGGATCCCCCACCAGAAATGGTTCAAAACCACTTCCTATATCAACCCAGGCACAACCTGGGGGCTTAAGCAATCCCAAGTCCCTCATAAATGTCCGAACTCTAGCCAGCTTGTCCCAACAACCAGCAGCAGCATACATATTAGCAATCAACACATAATACCCTGAATTCCTGGGTCTCAATGCCATTAATTTCTCAGCTGCCCACTCTCCTAAATCTATGTGCCGATGGATTTGACATGCTCCAACTAGAGTAGCCCACATATCAGCACTTGGTTCACAAGGCATCCTTCTTATGATCTCTTTTGCTTTCTTAAACAACCCAGCCCTACCAAAAAGGTCCACCATGCATGCATAGTGCTCCATGCAAGGGTTTAGGCCATACAAACTCCACATTTTTTCAAAGAGCAAGTGACCCTGTTTCAAAAGACCTGAGTGGCTACATGCTGATAAAACTGCAACAAAAGTTATATGATCAGGTTTGATTCCAGAACTATTCATCTCCTCAAATAGTCTCAATGCAACTTCTCCTTCTCCTAGAATTCCATAGCCAGATATTAGAGAAGTATATGTGACGACATCCTTCCTAGTCAACAAATCAAACACTGTTTTGGCCTCTGAAAGTTTTGCTGCTCTTGCATACATCTCCACCAGTGCATTCCATAATAGCAAATACTCACTGAAACCTTGATGCTTGACAATATAGCCATGAATTTCTTTGCCATGTTGCAGATTAGCTACTCGGGCACACAGGGGAAGAATGCTTGCTATAGTAACATAATTCGGTTTAAAGCCACAAAGCAACATCTCTCTAAAGAGAAAGGAAGTTTCCTCATATATTCCATAATGTGCATAGCCTGATATTATTGAATTCCAAGAAACTATATCCTTTTCTTCCATCTTTCGAAACACAATATGTGCATGTCTGTGGTCTTCACACCAGGCATACAAGGTAATCAAAGCATTCTGAACATTCTCAAATTTAACACAACCCCCACGGATAGTAGAAGCATGGATCTCTTTCCCTGCTTTTATAGCTCTAATGTGAGAGCAAGCGCTCAAACCACTTGCCATTGAAACAGCATCCAAATTAACAGCACAGGCCCTCATTTGAGAAAGCAGATCAAGTGCTCTCATGTAGTTTCCAGTTCGCAAACACCCACCTATGATGGTGTTCCATGTTATAATACTCAATTCAACACCCTCAAGCCGCATTTGCTCAAACATCACAAATGCTTCTTCCCACATACCCTTAGAAGCAAATCCAGAAATCATAGAGTTCCATGAATATACATCCTTTCTAAGCAGCTTGTCAAACAACAAACGAGCAACCTCAATTTCTCCACATTTACCATACATAGAGATCAATGCATTTTGAACACACAGAGACCCTCCATATTCACTGACCAAGATGTAACCATGAACTTCTCTACCAAAACGAAGATCTAACTGTTCACCACATGCCTTAAGCACAGACGGGTACGTATATGCATCTGGTCTGATTCCAAAATCCAACATCTGTCTGTAAGCACACAAAGCCTCCTTTGAGAGCCCATTTCTTACATAGGCAGCTATAAGGGTATTCCAAACCAAAGGATGTAGAACACTAGATTTCTCAACTATCAAATGTGCCTCAGTCAATAGACCAAAACTCGAGTATAAAGTAACAAGCTTTGGCAACAAGTACCTATGTTGATCTAAACCTAAACTAATGATCCGACTATGGACCTGCCTACCATGTTGAACCAACTTGAACTTAGAACAAGCTACTAACAGCAAAGCTATCGGCTCAAGGATTTGATCATACGAAGCAGAAGTAGCGACATAAATCTGAATTGACGAGAACGTTCTAAACGCTTTCCTGAGATCACCCTGACTAATAAACTCTTTCAAAGAAGTAACCAAAGTATGAAACATCAATTTCCCCCTATTTTATAATGCTCTTACTAATTTCACCCAACTGATTTTGTTGCACTCTAATATTGCTAAATTCTTGTTCTCAATTTCTAGAAATACATGCCTCAATCTGAAATACAAACCGCCCGTTCGAAACAACCGATGAATGAGAATACAACATACACAAGCAATAGGATTATTGCATAATACACCAAAATGTGCTCAAATGCAACAATTTGATATCAAAATTGTTAACTAAAACATTGTCAATTTCAATGACTGCTTCAACATAATAGAACCCACAAAGCCACTAGTGCAAAACAATGGCGTATCAATGGCGGATTTAGTTGGTACAACTAAACTTCAAAATGTGAAACTTTTTTGAGCTTAACAATGTCGAAAAATTTATAAAACTAAATATGTATTGTAAATTATCCCTCAAATGTGCGGAAGATTCAAGTTTTCAATCTTAAAAATGGTATTAAAATTACATCTGACTAACCTTAAAATTTTGGAAGATCCGACTTTCTGGTCTCTTCCAAAAAGATTAATTTCCTCGCAAAATTGTTCTCCAACTCTTCTTATATGTTCTTCAAATTAGGGAAACGTAATTTGATGATGGAAATAGGAAGTTCTATGTGCTGATTTTATCAACTTTTTAGACAGAAAGTTAGGGTTTTGTTATGTAAGAATAGTGCCTTGAATGGTGCCTTAGCATGAAGGTATTTGGTAGAATGCGTGAAAAAGGAATGACATAAGGCTGACTTTGAATGGACATATCTCTTAATCTATAAATGATTTTGAGGTGATTCAAAGTGGAGGTCATAGCTTGTTCCGAGAGCTTTCCAACGATAGGTCATATGCCTAATTCCGATAAGAAACGAGAAAGTTATGATCGTTTTACGAAGAGCTGACGAGAGCTGACCGCGACTCGCGGCCAGAACCGCGACTCGCGGCCAGCACCGCGACTCGCGGCCAATTCAGCGACTCGCGGTTTTGTGGATAAGTTGCGACGCGTATTTTCATTAATTGTTATTAGACGGGTTAAATTTTCGAGTAGCCCTAGGTCGTTTATTCGACTAAGATAGTCTATATAACTTTTGTAACTCTGTATTCCTCTCATCATCATCAATAAAAATATTCTCCCTCTCTCTGCCGTGGACGTAGCCAAATTGGTGAACCACGTAAATCTGTTGTCTGTTTTTGTTGCTTTTGAATTCATTATTTGTTTCTCTCTCACATCCGTTATAACATGTTATTTCTTTCTTTTGAGATGATAATTGCTTTTAGCTACTTGTTTCTTTTTGTTATTTGTTTGTTCAAATTTGCCACTTTTTTTCGGTTTTGGTGTGCATACAGTATACAGGATACCTAAAAATACGTAGGATTGTAAATAAGTCTAGTTGTTGAGTTTTAGGTTTGGTTCTTTTGAACTTTTTATCAGTTCAATTCATTTTTTTACACTTCAAACACTCATGTTTAGCATTCTGTTAATTCAATTCAGTTTAATTTCTAACAATTCAATTCAGTTCATTTTATCTCATATCAAAAAATTAGAGCGTAACCTATTCGGGTAAAGATTGATAAGAAATTAAGATTTATTGGTCACATATCTTTTATTTGTGATCGACTTGTTAAGCGGTTGGCTTGTTTGAGCTTTTTTATGCATATGTGATCATTTTTATGTCAATTTACTAGTTTATGCGTATGGCATAAGAATGCTATTTTTTGCTCATTTTAAGAGCTATAACTAGTATCTTGATTTGGGAGATCGTGATATCAAAAAATATAAACAAATACTACCTCCGTTCTCTTTTAGTTGCAACGTTTGACAAATTGCACTATTCATGTTCTCTTATTTGACCACATTTATTGATTTATATGTTAAACAAAATATAGTCATGTAGGGTCTTGTTTGATTCGTTTCGATGTAAGCTTTCATAATATCAAATTTTTATAATTTTTACTTACATACAATTAGAGATAAAACGATTTGAAATTGTACATTGGCAAGCGTGAAAGTCAAAATGTTGCAACTAAATAAAAACAGAGGTAGTATTATCTCCGTTCTTTTTTTATAGTTACCCTTACACTTTTCACGCATGTGGATGCACTATTTTGAGCTTTTATATCTCTAATTTTGTATTTGTAAATAAATACAAAAAGTCGATATTCTAAAAGTAAATATCGAGACGAATCAAACAAGACCCTACATGACTATATTTTCTCTTAACCATAAATCACAAATGATAGTCAAAAGGAAATTTGTGAATAGTGTCAAAAGTGAGAGTGTAAATATTAAAAAAGCAACGGAGGTAGTATCTTATCATTCATAAATGTAATAGTTCATGTTGTTACATTTCATATTTTTTGATCCACCGACAAATGTGCATCACCCCATGAAATCTTATGTTTTTCTTATTTTGTAATTTGTATTGAAGTTGTAGTGTACTGGTAATTTTTTTGAGTATGCAATTGTAAATGGTTCTTGAGAATATAGTTTGTAATTGAATTTTTTTAGTGAATTATATAACGTGAAGTCGTGAATTATACAATTCTATCGATTTTAGTTGACTTGTGATTGATTGTTATAATTGTATTTCTAGCAGTTTTTTTTGAAGTCTCGTTTTGGTTGAAATTGGTTTTGTAATTTAGAAAGGGAATAGGAGTGAAATTGTCTATGGGAACATCGTAGCTTCTCCTTCCCTTATACTCCCCCCGTTTCATTTTAATTGTTACACTTTGACATTTTACACTATTCACAAAATTGTACTTTGACCCTCGTTTGTGATTTATATGTGAATAAAAACATAGTCATGTGTGATCTTGTTAGATTCGTCTTAGGGTCTGTTCTCCCCAGCTTATTTTCAATTCAGTTCAGTTCAGTTTAATTCAGTTCAGTTCAGTTCAGTTCAGCTCTTGACAATACTTTTACTCTCACATATCACTATTCATTTCAGTTCATTTCAGCTCAATTCAGTTCAGTTCAGTTCAGTTGTTTTATGCCGAAGAGAACAGACCCTTAGTATGTATTTTATTAATATGTACATTTTATAATTTTTACAAATACAAAACTAAAAATATATGTATCATTGTCAAAAAATAACCTCTTATTGTGCAAAGTACAAATAAGGGGAGGACAGATTCAAATCTGTGACATATTGTTCACAGCACCTCAATCTTAATCACTTGGCCAAGACATCTTTGGTTATGTTGTTGGATATTGATAATTGAAAAACTTTGGTACTTTCACGCCAAATCAACATCATATCTTTTTCTAATTTATTACTTTGAAATTAGTATCATTGACAATTAATAAATTATGTGGTATTAATTAAGTGTCATAGATATTTATGAAAACAAAGGGTAGAGTCGCATCTTTTTTGGAGGATAATGACCTATGATTTTTCTCAGCTTACAAAACTACACCTATAAATCCTAAAAAAGCTAAACCAATTAATAACAAAATAATTGCTGATATATATCATGAGAAATGTTAGAGAATCTTTAAAGTAAACCTGGGTGTACCATGCTCATGGTACACCCGAGGCTATTTTTGTCAAATGAGCAAAATGGGCTAATGAGCAAATGAGCAAAATGGGCTAATGAGTAAATGAGTAAAATGAGCAAATGAGCAAGTATTTCTACACATTTAAGAAAATGAGCAAACTTGGTGCAAATGAGCAGTTATCAAAACAAACTAATTTCAGGTGAGCAAAAAAGAAAATGAATAAAGAGATGAAATGAATAGAAAAAAAAAAAAAGACTAGAGCAAGTACATAAGAGTTGACTAAGCACCAATAATCATCCAACACAAATTAGGTAAATGAGCACATAATCTTCAACTGGTTTATGCAATACGAATAACTGAGGGGAAATGAACAAAACAACAACAAAACAAATGAGCAAAACATAATCAGATCTGGGTCGTGGGTCTTCATCATCGTCGTGGATGGGTCGTGGGTCTCTTCAGCCGCCTCATCATCATCATCATCATCTCGAGTCCGCGTCATCATCATCTCATCGTTCATCTCGTGAATTTCATATCTTGAATTTTTTTTTCCGCGAATTTCAGATCTCCATTGTTGTGTTTGGAAGGTTTGGGAGGATGAGAGAGAAAAGAATTGAAAATCAGATTTTTTTTCCGGCGAGAAAAAATTGAGAGAAATGAGTGAATTTCAGATCTCCATTATTGTGTTTGAGTTGAATCCGAAGGAAGAGAGAGAAAGAAGAATTGAATTCAGATTTTTGCCTTTTGCTTTTTGTCATTTATTGCCCCGAAATTACCAGCATGCCCCCTAACTTGCAATTAATCCATTACCCATTAAAAAGTGGGAAGTGCAAACTACTGTTCCTTAGTAACAGTGAATGGTCAATTCTGCCCTCCCAACTTCCTCTAATTACTGTCTGCCCATTAACCCACACGTGGCTGCTTTGTCACCTGGAAGTTCCACGCCAACTTCACCAGCTCCATTTCCATTCCTCTGTTTCCTTCTGCCTTCACCATCTCCATTCCCCTTCTCTAACTTCTTGGTGCCTGCGATTCACCATCGTCACCTGCCAAAAATCGCCGGCTAATCACCCCTACCATCATTCGCACTTATTCCCTCTGTCAAACCACAAAAAGGCTCCAGCTTTTCCTCTTTATCTCTTCTCTCTCATGTTTCTTTGACTCTCTCTCTCCTTTTTTGCCATTACAGGATCAGACGCCATTGTTGCCGGCGAAAAGAAAGAAAAAGAAGGGTTGAGTTTGTGCGAAAGAGCGATTTTTAGAGTCCGGATCTCTAGAGCGATTCAACTGATCATCCTGCTCATGTCTTCCTTCGTCGCGGCTTCTTCTTTGCTCATCGGTCTTTTTCACTCTCCTCTTTCTCTTTTTTTTTGTTTGTTGTTGTTGTTCGATTTTACTGTTGAATTTTCTGATTTTTGTGTGTGTTGAATTTTGTAGTGATTTGAGTGAGTTACTTTTCAAACCCAGAAGAAATTCAACCCCTCAAAAATTTTCGATGATCAGCCGGCCCATCTCCCTCCTTTTCAGCAGCAGCGGCTTTCGATTATTGGCTTTATATTTCAAGGGTTAGTCAATTTTATCTCTAATCTTTAATTTTCCATGAAATTTCAATTCTTATAGTTAGATTATGGGTTTATTTGCTATTTGTTTTAGATCTTGTGATATTTTTTCGAATTTGCTAGAATTAAGATCTAATTTCTCATGGATTTTTTAGGGTTTCGCGTTTTTTCCCAAGATCTGGTTACTTATATATAGTTCGAATTTTGGAGTTTCATCATTATCTGCGCATAGAAAACGAAAGCATAAATTCATTTAGGGATGGTAAATAATTTCCGTTTCTTTGTTTTGTGTTTGTGTATTGAAGTTCTTCTCTTTTTACGTTTTTCTTTTTTCTCTCTCAAGTTTAGCTTATTTTCCATTGATTTCATTCTTTCCTTTCTTCAGTTTTAGGTTATTTTGATTTTAATCTCTAGAATCAGGTAAATACTTCCTCTTTGAAAGTACCCTTCAATTTTCGTTTCTTGGAACATGTTAAAACGAGTAATTGCTTTGAGGGTTAACTATTCTTTTGGTTTGTAGATCATCTATTATTTTAGTTCTAGGGATACTTTATATGGATCTTCAAGTGTTTATTTCATGTATCTTGCAAATAGTAACAGTAAACATTTTTTGGCACCTTACCTTGTCTGTTCTACGTTTTCAAAGTTCATCTTTTGGTACTGTTTGACATTATGCTACCTGTTTGCCTCATGCAAAAACAACTTTCCAGTGATTTCATATCTGATTTTCAGTTCGCTCATGAAACTACCTTACCTTGTTAAATTTTAGGAGGTAATATACTTCTCCCTAATCGCACAAAAGGTTGTTACTTTATGCTTTTTGGTCATCATTATTGTGCTAATATATGTAAACATTAGAGATGCATGTACACCTAATGGTATGTCAGTCTGTGGTTTGAGAAGGACCATATCACTTACAATTTCTTGTCGCTTTCCATAAATTTACAACTTCTCTTCCATCTTTAACTTCTGCTGCTAATGTAATGTATGTCATTGTTGCTAACTCCAACAGTTGCTTTTGTAGGCTTGATCTTGATCTCTTGAAGGAGGTTTGAAGCTGAAGAAATCTGTTTTGTTATGCTGATATTTAGGATGGGTTTGTATTTTATGGATGGGACCAGACACCAAAGATTAGTATGGTGTTTCACTCCCTAGAATCAGACATTGGCCCTCTCTTGTGCTTGCTCGAGCATCTCAACTCTCTCAAGACTGGCTAAAGTTTTCTTCATACAAAGAACAAGCGGTGGGGTTTAGTCTTAGTCTAATATCAACAAGCAATCATGAAATGCTATACAATTTGACATGTCACACCTTGACAGATCCATCACAAATGGCGGGCAAATCAGTAATGAGACAGCTCGGACATAGCTTATTGTCCTCGTTGAAGTACACATTTAAAGTTGATAAGAGGAATACAACTTTGAGGCCTACTCAGGGATATGCTTATAGTTTTACAACGCTATTAGCTGACCTTAATCCTGATAGTCGGAGCAGGTGAGGCTTTTTTCCGTAGATGCATGAATTGTTTTTTGTTTGTGTTTAAGTTGATTATAATTATATGAGCAGTTTGTTTGTCTGTTCTCCGATGATTTACTTTTAACCTGGCTGGCTCGCTCCACATTAGGAGTTGCTTCCTATGTTTTATTCCTCCCGCCCTATCAAATCCTTTTTTTCTCTTTCTGGAATGTTGGGAATGTCACTTTTGTGAATGAAAATTTATGTGAATAGGTCATGACAGCTTTATAGAGTATGACCAGTTTATGTGAGTCTTGAATAATGAAGGTATGTTAATATGTTTATTATTACATATTGGGTAGTATAAGAAGATGAAGTCTACTTTTGGAGGGAGCTCTTTCTACTTTTTATTCTAGAATTTGTGGTTAAAAGCCAATAAAAACTTTGCTACATTAGCTGCAAAGTGATGTGGAATTTGTATGGTATTGGTATTACAACATTGGGTAGTATGGTATTTGTATCTATACCCATTAAAAAGTGGGGAGTTCAAGCTACTGTTCCTTAGTAACAGTGCTTTGACGTCCATGCCCTTTACACCCCACATAACCACTTCCCTGCCCTCCCTTTACCACGTTCTTTTTTCCCCCTCCGGTTTTTCCTCTGAACCCTCCATCTTCATCCTCCTCAATCCTCCTTAACCTAGATAATTCCCCTTCATTTTCAACCAACGCCTCCTACTCTCCTCTCCATTCTCACTTTCTCAATCTTCTCTGTCTTTCTCCTCACCATTTTTTCTATCTCTTCTTTTTCCTTTTAGGCTTTGGTGCAAGAACAATTCAAGCGGTGGGACTAGGAGCCATGAAATCAGTGAGCAAATGAAGATCTTCGAATGAAGCAATTCATCTTCGACTAGCGCCTCCTGCTGTCCCTGTTCAGACATTCGACAGTAAGACAGGTACCAATGAATTTAGTTTTCTTTTCTATTTTGCAATTGATCAAGAAATTTCCTTTTCCCTGCTTTAATATTCATTGATCTGCTATTTTGCCATTGTTGCTCTTTGCATTTATGCTCTTGTTGAGTATTTGCACTTACTATATAGCATTTTACTTGAACCCAGTTCATAATCGACCATGAAATTGAAGAATTTGAAGCAAAATTAGCACCTTTTCTTCTTAAAAAATCAGGACCGGGTACAAAAGTTCAAGGTTTGTCTACAATGATTTACGAACATTTTCTTCTTGTTGTTGAACCTCCTGATCCTTAGCTAACTCGCGATGAAATTATTGATGGTTGTGTCAAAACCCTAGCTCAAGTTATCGGAAGTTGATCTATTCTTCTTCTTCTTTCTCTCGTAATTTGTTGAATTTTATGTTAATTTCTGGGAAATTATCTGAATTTTACGTTAATTTCTGGGAAATTATCTGAATTTTACAAAAATTGAGTTTGTGATACGAAGAAGAAGCTAAAATGAAGATTTATTCTGTTTCTACACGCCATTACTTTGCTTTGAGTGCTTTAATGTCCGACGAGCTCGGTTACAAGCTCGAAGGTATATGAAATTATAGTTTTTGCTTTGATAATTCTTGAATTTTGTTTTATCTTTGTATAATTGTATATAAATATGTGGGTTTAATTCATAATTTTATGTACAGTTGTTTTACATGCTGATTTTGAAGGCAATTCATGAATTCAATGAAATACACACCTTCTTTCTTTCTCTGTCCTCTTTTAATTGCTATGAAATCGACATCATCGTTGAAACATCATGATGATGCTATTGCTAAAGGCGATGCTTCTTTTGTCGCCAAGCTTCAAAGTGCCATCAAATTCACGGAGGTCTGCTTCTCTCTCTCCTCTTCAATCACGCAAGTCTATTCTTCTTAGCTTTATCGTTATTATTCTACGATCTACGGAGAAGGCGTTGCTAATCCTACGATCATAATCTGCTAAATATTCTAATTATTCTGCATTTCTATTAAATCCAAATCCTCGGTTCAATATACTTGTAAAGTGAGAATTTTTTCCATGTAGATTGTGATTGTAGAGTGCTGCAATCTTTTCTACAATCAATGAATACAATGAAATCTGTAAATTCGGCTCAGGAAGTGCTAGAGGTGATCATGGGCCGGGCCGGGTTCGGGCCGGGCCGCGGCCAAAAAAATTTGCCCATTGGCCGGGCCGGGCCTAAATTCGGGCCGATTTTTTGTGTCCAAAGCCCGCTATTTCGGGCCGGGCTTAGCGGGCTTTTGCGGGCCAAAACGGGCCGGGCCAAAAAATAGACTAAAAAGTCGTTTTTAGCTTGCCCAAAGCCCGCCCAAAAACAAAAAAAAAAATGACCGGGCCGGGCCCGGCCCGGCCCGCGGGCCGAAAAATTCTGCCCAAAACCCGGCCCAAAAACGGGCCGGGCCGGGCCAGCGGGCCGGGCCAAAATGATCACCTCTAGGAAGTGCACTGGTTGTAGTACCGCATTTAGGCAGAACGACGTTCGGTTTGTAAAGATATGAAATAAACCTGCTCATAAGCCTCACTTTGTTTAATTTGGTTGCTAATAACTTAATTTGGTTGATTCATGGTCCTATGTTTTCTTTACTTTTTTATTTCTTTTCCTTATCTCTAATCATTGTCCTTCCAAGATCTTTGAAGCTCAATTGAAATTCCACGTTATTAGAATACCCAGATAGAAATTCCGACAATTTACACTGATTTTGAAGCTCAATTGATGGATCAAAGCTTGGATTTTTTTAGTTACGGTACCGTAATTTTGAGGTACAATTGCTAATTTTTGTATATTGCTGCGTTTTTCGTAGTTCTGGGTATTACCCTCTTCGTTATTTGAGCAATTTTGCTGTTTACAGAAGTTTATTGAAGGTTTAAGTTTAATTTATTTTCTAATAATTGATTATCTTGGTTTAGTATTAAGCAGAATTACAATGAAGTTTCTGACTTTTTAACTATTTATTTGAGAATTGAGCACACTGCTCTCTGAATTGTACAATAATTATGTTTCTTTTATGTTCAAACTTCGTGGACTTGTGATGTGCATATTCTATTCTCGTGTCTTTGGCTAAATTAATTATGTTTTTGTTAGTTTGGTTTGTGATTTTATTTATGTAGTATTATCTTGGATGCTTGGTGTTTTCTCTGATCTCTTATCTCGTAAATTATATCCCCGAGCATGCTACCCATTAAAGAATTTGATGTTGTGTGATAGTTTGGTTACAGAAATTCTGAATTAGATGGTACATCTTGTTTCAGTGTTTGTTGATGCCACTTGTGAATGCTGGCTGGACATTGTTTCACCAAAAAAATTGTGATTATCTTAACTATGAAATGTCTCTATATCATGCTCCCAATAAATAATTTCCTCTTGCTATATTCTTTAAGTCAATTGCCTTGTGTTACATATATCTTTGAGAAGCGAACTCTCATCTTTGCTTATGGTTCATCCTTGATCATACCTGAAACCTTTTCTTCCTTTAACCAAGGGGGTGGCTTTGCCAGCTTGCTAACTCATGTCATGTTCCTTTTACTTGAAGACTCCTATATTTGTTAGCCCTCAACTCCACTTGAACGTCTATTAGCATTAGAATGAATTTATTTCACCATCTTTGGATTGAACTTATCTTTCAGCTCTGAATTGAAATTCTATGTCTGAAACTTAATAGGATTCACTTTACTGGGACTATCCCAGAAGGTATTGGAAATTTGATCTCATTGAAAAATCTGATCTTAATAGGAATCAGCTTGTTGGACCAATCCCTCGAAGCTTGGCTTTGATGGAGTTGGAGAGATTGGATTTGAACAACAATATGTTAATGGGTTCGATTCCGAAGTTCAAATCTGGTAATTCTCTTATGAGTTCAATTCATTTTGTCAATCAATTCCTGGAGCTCAATGTGCACCACAAGTTAATGCTCTTATTGATTTTATTGGTGGCTTGAATTATCCAACTGCTCTTGCTTCTGAATGGTCTGGTAATGATCCTTCTGAAGGACCTTGGTTAGGTGTGACTTGCAATTCTGACTCCAAAGTTGCTGCTCTTAATTTGCCTAATAGAAATCTTAGTAGTACTCTTAGTCCTTCAGTTGGTAGCTTAGATTTGTTGCGTCAAGTTAGATTGGCAGGAAACCATCTAACTGGCCAAATACCTGCAAACATTACTCAGCTGAAGTCTTTGACATTGTTAGATGTAGCCCGAAACGATTTTGAGCCTCCTTTGCCTAAATTCAATGCTGGTGTTAAAATCATCATTGATGGAAATCCTTTTCTTGTTTCTAACCATAGTGCAAAATTGCCACCTCCTGTTGATGATTCACCACCCTTTATTATTAGCCCGCCAATGCTTCTTGGTTGTTTGATTCGATTGTATTCATCGTATTTTAGAATTACAAGCTGGATTTGTTTAAAGAGTTTCTATTTCTATTTTTTGCTGTACAAATTGTGTTAATTTTTCTCCCTTTTTGCAGGAACTGGTGTATTTTCAAAGCCACACATTGATTATTACTCGAATTTATCAAGAAACCTCGAATATTATTTGGTTTATCATTCAACTAACTCTATGGGTTTTCGATTTTAGTTCGTTTTCTGCAAATTCTGGTTCATACTCTCTCCTTCTCTTCATTTCTAACGTGATCATCAAATTTTATTTCCTGTTATCTTCATTTTCTCCTTTTTTTCGGGAATTTCATTTCCTCCTTATCGATTTTCTAGGGTTTCATTTCAATTATTTCCCCCCTTTTGTCTTTTATTCTTCTTTAGTTGGTTGTTTGATTCGAATGTGTTCATCGTATTATAATCGCAAGCTAGATTTGGTTAAAGGATTTCTATTCCTATTTTCTTCCTGTACAAATTCTGTGCATTTTTCTCCATTTTTGCAGGAAATGGTATATTGTCAAGGCCACACATTGATTATTCCTCAAATTTATCAAGAAACCTCGAATTTCATTTGGTAATTCATTAAATTAACTTTATGGGTTTTCAATTTCTGCAAATTCTGGTTCATAATTTTGTCAATTTTGAACCTTAATTTATTTATGAAATTAAACATAGATTATTATGAATTGTAGTATTGTGTGACACATCTTCTTCTCGCATCATCTTCTTTCTTTCTTCTGTATAATTCTGATTTCTCTCTCTAATTGAAGAGAGAGATTTGGCGAAACAATGGAGAAATCAAGGGCCACGTTAATGAGTCATTCAATAGCCACGTCTTTACCCTCTTCTTATATGATTCCACGTTTCTGCCCTTAGTGTCCTCCAACCTTGCTTGAACATGTTTCCCCTTGCTTCAATTCACAGTTCATACCTTCTCTTTCTTCCTGGTTACCCTCCAAGCCATTCTTCTTCCCTTCTTCCAGGAATAGCAGCATCGACAAGACAACAACAACAACGACAAACACAACTTTTTTTTTTTGCTGATCTAATATACTTTTGCAACTATTCTCTCTTCCAACTCTTTGATATTTCCCTCTCTTTTTCATTCATTTATGTGGTAAGCTTTCATCATTAATGCCGTTTATAATTTCGAGTTTCAGTTTTATTTTTTCCCGTTACAAATTCTTCCTCTCATGCCGTTTATGTCGATTCTCATTTTTTATTTCAAGTTTTAGGGTTTTAGCTTGATGAAGTGAGATTGATTGTCAAAGAGGATATTCTTTTGCCGCTTTTTTCATTCACCCAACTATTTCGTCGACTAAAATCTAAGGTTAGGGTTTGCTGTTAGCTTTTTCCGATCATCAAATGTGGCGGCAGAAAAGTTACGGAATTTGAGTCAGCCTATTGATGCTCCTCTGCTTGACGCTACTGTTGCCGCTTTCCATTTATCTATATGTCATATAATGTATTCCTGATTTCTCCATCCAAGTCTTCAAAGATATTCCAGATCCACAAAACAAGGCTATCGGTTTCTACATGCTCCTATGGTTATCGCAATCTGTGTATGATTTATGGTGATTAATGTATTTTCGTCTGCATTTGGCAGTCTTCAGTTGTTTGCAATTATTGAAGAAGTTTTCTCCAAAGCCTTTTCTCCAAAGAAGGTCTCTACATTTTCTTAGCTTATGTTGTTTAACTTAAAATGATATATGATTGTATTTGATATGGGCTTGACATGAACCCTCAGAGTTCCTGGTTTTTTTCTTAGAAATAGAGTCTAAGTAAATGTTTATGGCATAAACCCTGATTGCTTGTTTTTACAATTTTTAAGGGACATAATATGAAGATGTTGGCTGGGATCTAACTATGTTAAGAGCTATGTTACTTGTACTCATCAATTTACCTCAAGTACCGATATATGATGTTGGAGTTCCAGGTGTGGATATTCAGAGTTTAGACACATCATTTGGGCCATTATCTACTTATTGTAGCTTAGTAACAGTGGAATAACAATTTTGCCCTCCCAACTTGCTAAAATTACTTGACGCATCTCCTCTTCTCTCTGTTCCTCCTCTTCCTTTCTCTCTCCTCACTCCCACCAAAACCCATCGCCACTCCCTCACCTCACTGGTCATCCACCATCACCAAGCAGGTAAACACCTCCATTTTTTAAAAAATTCCTTCTCTTCCCCTATTTCTCTCTCCCAGGGTTTACTTTCACTTCACCTACCCTAATTTTCGCTCATTAACCTTAACTCTTCACAATTTACTCCCGAATTTCTCCTGCAATTCTTCATCACAAGCATTCATAAATGGCGATTTTTTCCAGACCGAATATTCTCTCCGTTCACCGCCGACTGTCAGAAGGCTATTATCTTCTTCAAGTTTCTCTCTCCTTCGCATTTCCGGCACATAGGAAAACTCGATGGCAAGGTTTCTTTCTCCTACTTCTTGTTTCCATGTACCGATTGAAATCGATGTGAAATTCCTTGAAAAATGTCGTGATTTGACAATTAGGCCAGGTTTTGTTATTCGTTTGAAATTTTTTGGTTCAATTGAAATTAGGTTTTGTTATTTGCTTGAAATTTTTTGGTTCAATTGGAAAGTAATAACCTAATTGTGTTGATTAGGGATCTTGATTTGAATATGTGAAAACTTCTCTCACCATTGATTCTCCATTACTACTTGCTAAGCTTCATTCTCTCTCTTCCATTTCGTTTTTCTACACTGTAAAAACCTAAAAATATCAGCTTCAGGTCTACTATATCCGATTAACAAGTCAAATTCATCACTTGGGTATTTCGAAACATCTTAGGCATAATTTGTTTTATTCTTACTGATGTTAGGGAAAATCTGAAGGCACAATCTGATGCATAACGAATCCTTAGTGTCGAAAATTAACAGAAATGAAGATGGGAATTGTTTTAAAAAATGAGAAATTAAGAACCAAATGAAAGAGGAGAGAGATAGAGAGGAAGGTGTGAAGGTGAAAAACACTAATACTGCAAGGTCAAACTCAGAGCAGTATTCTTGTTAGCATCTTCTGTATTTTTATGAGGAATATTTTTTGCATCTATTGTAAACTGTAAGATGTAGTTCCTAATTATACACCTATGTTAGACTAAGCTATATCAATACATAGGTAGCTTATTAATGAAAGTTAAGCTTTTCTAAACTTCATATGGTATATCACAGTGAGGTTCTACCACCCCCTAATTTTTTTTAGGTGGTTGGGTTTGAGAGAACTGTCGCTTGCGACGGCGAGCACAGGGGGTAATCTCTCTGTTTCACGGGGAGGAAGAGAATGGGTTGGGGTTGAAAGAATCACGCGGTTTAATTTGGCTTTGAGAAATTGCTTGCTGTTTAGCAAGAGCTACATAGACTGAGCCTCTAACATGTGACAATTACATAGACTGAGCCTCTAACATGTGATGATTTCTGCTATACAGTTGAATGATGAATTATTGGGAGCAAAGGCATCTGTAGCTGAGGCAGAGACTGAAGTTCTTTTGGATTTAACAGAAAAGGTAGTACTAGCCTAATATTAACTCCCTTTACTTATATTTGTTTGACATGGATAAGTTATCAATGACATGGAACTTTGCTATACTTGGCACAGATTAAACTGGCCCTTGATGACATTGAAAAAATGTTGAAGAGTGTAATTGCACTTGATGTTGTAAGTATAGCTTGTTGGTCTTTCCCCGCTTCTATTATCTTGTCCTTTTCAAGCTTGCATTGTTTGAAAGTCCTGTCGCAATACTGTTTGACAATGCTTTTAAAAAGAAGGTGTACATTCTAAACATTCAGCAAAAAATTGTTTATTACATTGTCTTTCTGCTTTGTAAAGGATTTGTGATTAGCTAAACAAGTAGAAGTCTATCTGCTACTTGTAAGCATGCAAGTATTTCGATATGTTTGCTTCTTATTGGACAATGATTTTGTTCTTAATTTTTTTTCGTTCTAGATGATATGATGTACTTTGGTTAAGCATAGTTTGTTATACTTCATCTTTAGATGTCTGAATATGTAACTTATTAAGACTAATATATATATTTAAAATTCGAGAAGAAGCTTTTCGTTTTCTATCCTATATTTTGTTCCATTTAAATGCAATCTTTTGGTGGTAAGTACAATTGTCTACCATTGTTTTAATATTTTTTCTTCGTTCCTTGATTTCCTGTAATAAATCTCCTTCCCCTCCTTTTTTTTCAGATTTTCATTTGCAATATCAATTTTGAATTTTGATGCTAACGAAAGACTTGTAGAGGATGACCTCATCCTCTCTTCTTCTCCTTCTTATCATTCCTCTTCTTAGATCTTAGTTTTCGCATCTGGGTTCCTTCAAACGGTGTGTTTTCTCTCTCTTATTTTTTTTACCTTTATATCAAATGAATTCTGGGTTTTTGTATAATGTTGATTCTTTTTTTTGTTGTTTATGTTTATGTTTATGATTGATTCAGGAATCCTAGATTGATATATACACGATCCGATGTCCTTCAATTGAATTGAAAAATACCCCACTTTTGGTTGATTAGAATTATTACTGGGTTCTGTTCATTTCTCATAAAAAAAGGTGATTTGTTTGGGTGTATTTTATCGATTTAGTTCATTAATTTGGATTAGTTTCATTGAATTGGTTGTTTTATGAGTTGGGTAATTTGAATTTGGTGATATTGATGTAGTAATGGTGAATTGTTGCATAATTTTGATTGTATACATTTATAAATGTGAATTTTTGGTATGATTTTATGTTTTTGTAGTTTATGATAATGATGGGATGTTGAGAAGAGTATTATGAGGTTTATGATGTTTATTGTGATTGAATTGCAGAAAAAAAAAATGGAATTGGATCTTGGTAAGCTTTTCATTGTGTTTGCACTTGTGGAATAAAACTTGCAGAAAAGTAAAACTCACTTGGAAAATGCTAATTCCTACTTCCAACTAAATAAGCTCTTAAACACAATTAGCAACAGAATTGGCTTCTTCATAGATATGCAAGGCATAATATCTCAAAGTAAGGCTAAACATGATTCTAATGCGAAAAATTGTCGGGTTGGAGGATTTTTTGGATTGATTTTTAAAAGATTATTTTCTAAAGGAATTGAGTTTTTAAGAATATATCGAATAAGGGAAAATTGAAGTTTATAACTCCAAAACACTCTCCTACAAGCAAAACTAAAACATGATCTGGAATCAAAATAAGCCCTTAAACACAATCATCGACACAATAGGCTTCTTGATAAATATGCTAGGCATGATAGTTTAAAGTAAGGCTAAGCATGATTGTGATGCAGAAAACTTGTTAGGTTGAATTATTTTCTCGATTGATTTTTTAAAGATTATTTTATGAGGGGATTGAGTTTTTGAAGATGTATCGAATAATGGGAAATTGAAGTTTATAACTCCAAAACGCTCTCCTAAAGCAAAACCAAAACACGACGGAGAAATGAGAAGTATCAAATAAAAACTATATGAAAAATAAAAATAAAAATAAGAGTAACTAAAAGGAAATAAGTAGAAAATAAATTATGAAAATTTGATCAATATGACTAAAACAAAATAGCTTACGGAACTAAGAGCTAAAAACTAAAAGAAAGAACTAATTACTCTAATTAAGCCACAAAATAGTAAAAGAAGGATAATAAAGAATAAAAATATGAAAAATAAAATAAAACAACTATAATCACGCACAAGTTTTTACCATATAAGTGACATAAATATCACTCATCAACAATTTTAGTGAATTATGTTGGATACTCTCATATATGTGGATTTGTTTCTTAAAGTTGGATTAGCTGCTACTTTCGTGTCTTTGATGCAAACTCAGTCACCTCTTTTGTGATTATTTAGATATTATTGGTATGGTTATCTAAGTCGAAGAACATGCGCAAATCATTGTGACATGTTATCTACACAATAAGGGCGTTTTAGAGCTAATGCAATCTATGTAGCTTATGTTCTTATTAACTACCAAGTTTAGATGCCTTTGTTTTTCTGAAATGATTATGCTAATGATGAACATTCAGTTGTCCGCAATTATTATTGTTATTTTGGGGGGCCGCGCGCGATAGCGCGCGGTCCAACAACTAGTTACAAAAATGTCCCTGGGTGTACCATGAGCATGGTACACCCGGGTGTACCATGAGTGGACTCGAAATGTTATATGTATTCCTTAAGGCTACATATAATAAGTTATCATGCTCATGGTACACCCAGGGATACATATAACATTTCGAGTCCACTCATGGTACACCCGGGTGTACCATGCTCATGAGCATGATAACTGGGACACTCACAAATGGGCATTTCATGGGTTTCAACAATAATAGTGCACGCTAATGTGAAACACAATATCATAATAGTGTCGCATAATGCTAGTGTCAGACATACATGTATGGTATCTCACAAATAAAGATTAATTGAAAATCATAAAAGAGTCGTTATATATAAATGTTGTGGGGAAGACGATGTGTGAGGATGACTTCAAGTGGTGTGGCTTTGAGGTTCGTTAATCCAAAACCTTCAGTCATGTCAACAGCTTCATCAGATAAAATTGTGATCTCAAATGCATGGAGTAATTTAGCTAGTGTAAACTGCATGAATCGAAGTGCAGAAGATATACCAGGACAAATCCTCCTACCACTTCCAAAAGGCATATATTCAAATTGTTGGCCTCTAACATCATACTCTTTGTAAGTTGTAAGAAACCTTTCAGGACGAAACTCCAAAGGATCTTCCCACACTTTAGGATCTCTATGTACTTTGTAAAGATTAACAAAGAGTCGAGTGCCAGCTGAGATGTGGTAACCATTCACGGTGCAGTTTATAATGGCTTCTCGAGGAACTGAAAGGGGTGCAGCTGGATATAGTCTCATGGTCTCTTTGAGAACAGCTTGTAAGTAAACTAAATTTTTGAGGTCTGATTCTTCCACTTGCCTGTTTTTGCCCACTTGTATGTCTAGTTCAGCTTGAGTCTTTTTCAGGATATCTTTGTTGTTGAGTAGCAATGATAGTGCCCATGTTAGGGTTGCTGCTGTGGAGTCTGCTCCCCCTAAAATCATTGCCTATCAAGATGAAGGAGATATTGATTCTTTCCAATTACTTCATCAAGTGATTGAAAAACCAATAATTAGTTGGAGTAGACTTTCTTACAGATTATGTTTTTTTCTTGGCTTGTTAAATACAACTTAGCTCTCATCTTACTTTTTATTGTTACTGTTAAGCGTCTAAACTAAAACAGGAAAATCATTTGACATTAGACATCTATTAGTTGGATAGGGGCTGTCCCAAGCGTTACAGAGGCATGTACGACTACTATTAAACGGGGCCTTAGTCGGTGAATATGAATTATTATTTAATAACAATTCGTTTTTAAGCATGTGCAGATAATTATAATTTTCATTTATTAACATTTTACTTCATAAATATAAAACCAAATATTAGTTTGGTTTGATGGTCAAAGCTTTAGTGTATCAGCTTGAGGTTATGGGATCAAATTTTATAAGATGTATAATCTATTTTTTTTTAGGGTAATGTTATATGTAGCCCTAAGGGCTACATATAAGCATCAAATACATTTCTTTAAATAGAAACCGTTTAAGAATGCAAGACACATTTTCACCTCAACTGAGGTAATAAATGCTTGATTCAATATTTTATTTCCATTTTAAGCACCTTATACATGACCCTAAGTTAGAGCTATGTATATCATTTTCCTTTTTTTAGGGTAATGTTATATGTAGTCCTAAGCATCAAATACATTTCTTTAAATGGAAACAATTTAAGAATTCAAGATACATTTTCACATCAACTGAGGTAATAAATGCTTGATTCAATATTTTATTTCCATTTTAAGCACCTTATACATAGCCCTAAGGGCTATGTATATCATTTTCCTTTTTTTATTATACGCTTGTTTATATAAAGTAAACACATTAAGAAATAGCGCCATGTAACATAGTTATTTGCTTAGGAACACCTTTTAATATATTAGTATATATATATTGTTAAAGTTATAAACTAAAAAAGATGCTAACAATGCAAACTAATTGCTTAGTCACTCAAACAAATATAACTTTACACATCCTTACTCTAACAATTAATTTGGTAGGTTTTCATGTGGAAATTAAATTTCCATGGAAAAATATAATTGTATAGTGGTTTACCTTTTGGTTCTTGAATAAGAAGGAAAATGTTTTGCACCCATTAGAGAATTACTTTTTCATCCATTGGAAAATTGATTTACACCTTTTACAAAACAAAGTAAATTGGGAAAATCACTTTTCTAAAAATGAGTTCCTCCCAAACACACACTACTATAGTAATGTTACTATGTTCTATCACAATATTAGGTAGTAATTCAAGGAATTTTCATACTTTTTAACAGTTAGTAGTAGTATAGAAATAAGAATTGAAGAACATGTAAAAGTAGTGCTTATTACCATGCAAGTAGCTTTAATGATTGTATCTGCTTCAAATTTGGAAACATTTTCCTGTGTGTTCTCCATAATGTCAAGCATCGCATCCATGAAATACCGCTTTTCTTGTGTCTCTTTCGATCTTCTCCTTCTCCTATGCTCCTCCAACCAATTTTGAGCTATAACATCGATGTCTAATGCAGCCTTCTTCATTTTTTTCTCGTACCCTCCAATATCCAACCACCTCAAAAACGGAAGTGCATCAGCAGGGACAAATGCACCTCCCAATACAAAAAATTCCCTGATTGCCTTCAAGCACCGAGTGTATTCCTCATCTTGGTAATTCTCTTTTAACGATTTCCCCAAAACTGTTCTTACTACAGTGTTCAAGCTTATGTCTTTAAACCATTGTTTCATGTCAACTAATTCAGACATTTCACCTGATGATGATGTTCTTTTTATAGCTGATCTTATCTCTGAGAATCTGATATCTTTAAACATTTCTATCTGATGATTAGATAGAAGCTCGACAGTGGTGATCTTTCGTATCTCACGCCAGTACTGACCATAAGGGGCTAGGCCGAACATGGCGGAGTTGTAACCGAGAAACTCTGCAAACATTGTATATGGCCGATTTAAGAATACTTTATCATTCGCGCCTAAGCACTCTTTTGCTGTCTCTGCTGTGCTTACTACTAAAGCTCGGTGAACGCCGAGCTTTATCATGTAGATTGGACCGAACTTATCTGCTAACCTTCCTAAGGCGATGTGAGGAAGCCCTCCTAAGAGATGTAGATGGCCAATAATAGGCAATGAACCAGATGGTTGGGGTGGTTTTGCTGTAGTATTCATGCTGTTTTTCCATTTTAGTATGCAGTAGAGGAATAGTAAAAAGGAAATGAGTACTCCTGCAGATTCAATGGTTAGGTGAAACTCCATTGGAATAAGAGTTTTTTGTGGTGATGAATTTTGGAGAAGTTATGTTGTATGAGTGGATTATGTTGCTGATTTTAAGAGTACAATTGTGGGGTCCCAACTTATCTAAAGCATTTTGTAAGGTTGAAGAAAACCATAAAAATTGTGACAAATTTTTTTTTTTTTTTGGGTGAACCAAGGTTGCATTTAAGATTTTTTATGGACAAAAAGTAAGCCTCATACATAAAAATTGTAACATTATCTATAGCATTTTGCAAGGTTAATGACAACCATAAAAATTGTAACTTTTCAACAAGTTTTGGTATCAATAAAGCACTTATGAGTATTAATACTAATTCTTCATATAACTGTTACCATTTAAAAAAAATTGATTTCACCGGTGTCGTATGTCGAATATTAGTGTTGAATTCCATTGATGACCACGTGTGAGTGTCCCACATTGGAGAAATTAAACCATTTTATATGTTTTGGAGTTACTCCTCCTATCACCAATTAGTTAAGGAAAATCACGAGTTTACTACTTTTGTTACCAATTCTTAATTATGTTGTATTTTTAAATTTTTTTGCTCAAAATGATATTCGGTTTATTCAAACTAATTTCAAATATAAACTAGTGTTTTTTTTTCTTGGAAAATTCTTTCTAATGATCAGAAATGAAGGGAGTAATGGGAATATATATGGATCAAAGAACTAATGAAACAACATGGAGTAACACAAACAAACACACACTGCATATCTTTATTAATACAAACACGTAATATTAGGTTTATTACAAACAAGTTTTATTGGCTTACTCCACTTTATTATTATATAGTTTCTTATATATTACATGTATGTAGATTGTAGTGGAGTATTATATATAATACACACATTTTTCACATTACAAGGGATTTTTAATTATGTTGTAGTATAGCTTAACAACTACCATAGTAACAAAAGCAGGTTCCACGTCTGCACGACCAATAATTGCCATTGCTGTGGCGAGATCCTCTCCACAAGTTCAAGCACTTGTGGCCGCACCTGTAGCAGCAGTCACCAGTCGATCGCCATCCACAACTCTGTCTCTGTGCTTCTGCCATTTGGAATTCTACAAGAAAATTTGTACGTTCATTGAATAAATCTACTACTTATGATAGAGTATAAATTTATTCCTGCGACTTCAACTATCAGTTTGAGCTTTTGGTTGAGCTAATCACATAATACGAGAGGCATAAAGCTCTAAATGAGCAAAAAATAGCCTTCATGGTACACTCGGGTGTATGATGAATGCACTCCTGGTTTGATAGTGTTTTTCCCTTTCTAATTTTTTTTTGATGGGAGATAAATTCTTAATTTGGCTAAATTGGTGAAAAGTACTTTATAATGTCTCAATTTACTTCCAACATTTTCTTAATTCAATCTCTAAAATGACACATTTGACCACAAGTTTATATTATTAAAGAATATATATTGAAGCTAGGTGGTATAATTAAAATACATATTAAAACAAATATAACACAATAGTAAGTCTTGTGTAAACCGCCTTATAATAAAATTATTGTAAACCACATCACTTTATGCAATAAGAAATAGTCACTTTAAGTTAAGGGATCACTTATTAAATTAAATAGTCATGTTTAGAAAAAGGACCGTCATATATTTTAAAAGCCAAGTCATTTCTGAGTGAATTTTTTAGGGCAAAAAGTTACCCCTATTTTAGCACAAATTATTATAAGACGATTTTATAAAAGATTTTTGCAATAGCATGATCGTTCACAATAATACAATTGAAGTTGATCAAATTGAATTTATTGATCATACAAGAAACAAATATTGCAACAACATAGGTACTAATTAAGTTTAAGACATAAACTCTTCTTTAGCGATGAGATTGATTTTATTTTAGGACAGATTTAGGAGTACTATATCCTAAACAAGGTAAATACTTCTATATAGATAGATTTATGATATACTCTTGAATCTATCCTAACATTTTACAACCTCTGATGTCGTTGGATGCGTTTTAATGCGGATCATAGTCATCTTACTATAATAATTATGAGATGATCTCATACCAATATAATCTTTGTGAAAAAACATCATTGTATGTAAGTATGGCAAAATAAAAGTTCTAACATAGGCACATAGCTTATTGTTAGGGTTAACTTCTTTTGCCAATTTGCCAACTTCTTTTGATCTCATTGCAAACCTTATCACTTGGCAAGTTGGTAAGCAGTATCATAATATTACTGAAGTTAACGAGAATGTCTTGACCTAGTAGTTAAGTTAAAGGTTCTGTGAATGATAGGTCATAGATTCGAATCTCCCCTTCCCTATTTTGTATTTTGTACTGCCTTCGTGACTCATATGGATAAAAAAAAATATTACTGAAGCATAATAGCGTGAAAAATGCAAACGTAAATGGGAAGATCAGTTGCTCACCAGTGTTCACAATAAGAAAGACCATGAGGCATATCGCAATAAGGCCGAAATAAGTGGTTTTGGCCATCTTTTTCACCGAGAGTTGAAAAATGTACTAAAGGATTTTGAAAATGTACTTGTGAGTTGTGGTAATTGGGTTAAGATAACCTAGTATTTATAGAATGAATTATTCCATAATATATTTACCACTTGGAATATGAAATTATGAAAATTAGAAAGAGTCAATTGTAGAATCGTTCAGAGAATGATTTTTTTAAAGAAATAGTTGCATAGATCAGCTACATTTTAGATTGTTGTAAAGATCAAACGATTATATTTTGTGTTCTTATGTGTTTATCCAAAAAGGATGACATACCTCATTACCTTGAATTATTCTACGTACTTATGGGGTTGCAGATCCAGATTCTGAAATCAGAAAAGTTTGTACTACTATACATCGATGAATTTGGTCTTCATTTCATGATTTCAAAATAAATTAATTAAACAAGATAGATGATAATAAGCTACACTTTTTATTTTGGGGTATATCTATAAGGAGAAATTTTGACAAGTCGAGGAGAGTAAAAACGGAATTCCACTTGCTAATGGTAAGTATGAATGTCAAGTTCTTCTGGAATTGAAAGGAAGAGTTGAGTCTACTTCTACTCTCATCACTACTAGCTACCTTGCTAAACATGCATTTTTTTTTCTTAAATAGGATTATATATAACTCTGTCCAATCTCTACCTACTACAAAAACGCTAATGTCAAACAAGACTATGAAGTGAGGGCGAGGTTATTGTTTCTCGGCTCAGATCTCACTACTCCAATTAAGTTGAGTCGTGTCGAGGTGTGATCTTTTCAAGTTTAAATTGTAAAGCTCAATATAACTAAAAGGTAGTTAGAATTTAGTTCACGTCAACTCATGAAAGTACACAACTAAACATACTCGAGTAAATGGCGAGTAAGATTGGCTCTTCATCGTACCTAAGACTCAACCATTAATCAAAATAAGTTTTTAAAACTAGATGACTTTCATAATATTTGGTCCTATAGATATCAACAGACTTCATCGTATCTGAATACTAGGTTAAGATTTGATGTGACTCAAATTACGTATCTAGCTTATCTGCTTATGTGGTGATTTGTTTAATTTTAACTACAACTGCATGCTTCGTTTTCGGAAACGACTAAGTCAAATTTAAGGCATGACGATGCTTGATAACTTGTACAACCTCCTTGTACAACGTTGAACACAGAAACAAACAAGGGAAGGACAATTAATATGCTTTCTTTTTTCCTCCCTTTGATTTCTACCCTTGAATTTTATTATAATATATGCTTTCATGTCTACTATTATAGATCACAAACAATATGAAAAAGATTATATAAAATACCGAGCTTATTAGCTCGGATCATTAAGATCTCTTTCAAGAAACCATTAATGTTAGAGAGAGTGTGGACTTGAGGTTGTGCCTTGGTCTACCAATATCTCATAAGAGGCCTACTAGAGCTGAGGTTCAGTTTGTGGTAGATAAGGTTCGAAGAAAAACAAAATTCCTGACAAAAGTTGGTCGGCTTTGTCTCATCAAATCTACTTTGCCTAGCAAACCTACATATTATACGTAGACTTCCTTTTTCTCAACCTCCATTCGTAAGGATCTTGATAGTATCTCTAATAGTTTTTTGTGGGGTGAGACTAATTAATAAAGAGGGTAGGAAGATCCACCTTGTGGGTAAGGATAAGACATTTGCTCCCAAGACATGTGGGGGTTTAGGGATTAGATCTCAAAAGCTCATGAACCTCGCCTATATGGCCAAGCTAGGGTGGAAAGTGTCATAAAGACCATGGTACCAAGTTTAAGAATGGCTCTACCCTTTGGAAGAATATTGGTAGAGGATGGGATATCCATCAATGAAATAGTATGTGGAGTTTAGCAAATGGGCAGCGAATCAGGGTCTGGTTGGACAATTGGTTGGCCATAGGTCATACGAGAGGGTTTTTTCAGAGGCCTCTAGGGGAGTAGGTGGAGGATTTGAGGGTTAGTGACCTTGTCGTGGGGGGGCAATAGGAGCTAAGTGGTGTTTTTGTCGTGCTGCCTTTCCATATTATTGATAAACTCCTTAGTATCCCTGTCCCGGATGAGTGATAGGAGGACTCACTTGTCCCAGATTTTGTGAACCATACCAGCTTCTCTCTGGCTCAAGCCTATGCATCCCTTACTGCTCAAGCTAATTAAAATTCACCTGGATCGGATGTGCAAAAGTAAAATAGAACCTAAATTGATGTTCATCTTTTGGCTCTTGTGGCTTGTTAGGATCCTTCATAAAGCGCTTTTAGTGCTCAGAAAAATTTCTCCCGACTCCTTGTGTCCTTGATGCAAACATCCCTTTGAAAACTTCGTGCATGTGATTCGTGATTGTCCTTTCTCTGCCTCGGTCTGGAACTCTAGTGTTACCCAAATCCCTAGAAAATGTTTATTTCAGGAGTGGGTAAGAGTTAAAATGGAAGCTGATTTTCAGATTAGGGGGATTGATTGGGTCCACCTCTTTCCGTATATATGCCATGAGATCCGGAAAGATCAAAATATATGCAGTTTCTATCATGGTAAACCTGCTGTTCCAAAACTCTATTTTTCATAATGCCTTTTCTGCCACTATTGAGTGGATCCGAGTCTCTAATGGCTCCCCTAGTCAGTTGGGCCCCCCGGCCACATTAGTCCCTCGAAATTTCGTAATATCTCTATTCATGTTGATGCTTCATTTTCAAATGTTCTTTCCTAAGTTCAGACTGGTGAGGTAATTAGGGACTGCCTAGGTCAATGGATTTTGGGTTTTAGCAGGAGGTCCTTCACTTTAGACCCCCTTATGTATAAGATTATGACTATTTATGTCGGGTTATCTATTGTTTTGTGTCGTAAGTTTACAAATGCCCCGATATATATATTCAGATTGTCAAGTAGTTGCGGTTAATTCATTAGGACTCCATGAACCAAATATTGACAAATATACAAGTATGGTGTATCACCGCAGAAAACTATGGAAGCAGATTTCGGAAGTGAGGATTGAGTATTGCAACAGGGTGTTCAATTGCATGACAAATGTGATGGCCAAGCATAGTAGGACGTCATATTGTAGTTTGAATGTAGTTAGGATTTTCCCATTCCCCTAATTATTGTATGGATTATTATTTAAAGGATTGTAAAGATATTTTTAATATGGTAATGTAAGTTGCTTACGTTGTTCACCTAAAAAAAACCTGAAGCAAAGGAGAATTATGAATTGGTTCTTGTCATCAAGTGAAGAATGAAGATCAAGGTGATATTACATTTTCTCTTTATAAAATCCAGATAATCAACTCCATTATATTAGCACGTAGAACAATTCAAGTTTTGCTCTCCATTTTTTGTTAAACAAATAAAAATTTAAAACATAGCTAACATATTCATAATTGACTGCTTCTTATGTTCATACTGCAAGTGTTAATATACTATTACTTAATTATTCTATAAATAATAACAATCTTAACCCAATATTCACAAGTAACAAGTACACTCTTCTCAAAAAAGATAAATTAGAAACTCACAAGTGACAAGTACATACGCAAAACGAAGTGTGAAACAAAGATGGCCAAAACCACTCATTTTGGCCTTATTGCGATATGCCTCATTATCCTCCTTGTTGCAAACACTGGTGAGCAATTAATCCATCCCTTCATATTTGCATTCTCACTATGTTATATTGTTTGCATTTGAAATCTAATTTTTATTTTTATTTTTTAACTTGATCGAAGGACAACTCTTTCAAGAGTATGTAAGTCAATGGTTTTCGCTTTAAGCTAATTTGATTAAATACAGTGACAGATCCTGAATAACATATTAGTGGGTGCAAAAATATTTTTTTTCTTTATTTTAGTAGGTGTAAATAGTCCAATTTTTACAGAAATAAAACTAAAATGTTGATCGAAAAATACTACAGGTCAAGATTTAAGTCGGGTCAAATGACTCCACGCCTCAAAGAATAGCTCCGCCTCTGAATAAATGTACAAATTTTGTTTTCTTATAGAGATCCAAACAGCAGAAGCACAACAGAGTTGTGGATACCAAAGGTATACTCGTATACTAATCAACTGCAACACTAGGTGCAACCGCCAATGTCGGAGGCGGAATTTTTTGGGAGTTACTCTGGACAATGGCAGATATGGTCGTTGCTCACGCACAACATGTTACTGTTACTATGGTCCTTGCAACTGAGGTTAACGACTTCATATCATATTATCATCCAACTATACTGTTCAATCAAGACTCTTGCAATGTGAAAAATGTGTGTATATATACTCCACTCCATGTAAATTTTATATTATTGTAATATATATAGTCATATAATAAAGTGGAGTAAGCCAATAAATTAAAGCTGTTATTGTAAACCTATTATTATGTGTATGAAATAATAAAGACAATGTGTGCCTAATAACTTTGCGTTGCTTTTTTATCCAATTGATATGTTTGTTACTAAAATATGTGGATTATATATGATAAAATGCAATTCGATGTATTTACAACTAACCACTTTAGATAGACTATCTAAAAAATATTTGATCATGTTGAATTGAATTCAATCATATAATAGATTCTATTCGTATAGAGTAATAAGTTACTCATTTTCATGCTATATCCTAATAGGTGAAAATATTATATTAAAGAGGAACATTAAGTATTAACATCGATCTACCATCCTGCAACCTGCGTCAAAAGAAAACATCGATCTACCTTTGTCTTTCTCATAGATAATATGGGAAATGAGGATCAAAGCCATATGGAGATTTTAGCTGAATTGTTACATCTATGTATAATAGTATAAGAAGTTAAAGCAATATATCAACAAAAAATGATATTCAAGGATACGTGAGTGAGACATTATCACAAATTTCTTATATGGTAATCAATTATATTTTTCATTACACAACATAAGGGCAACCTGTAACAAAACCCTAAAGTAAAAACTAAATTTTCATGATTTATACAAGTTCAGTCGATGGGTGTTGTTTTCATATAAGAAGACAAGATCAGTACTTTTGTTTAATCATGCCTCTTCAATGCTGATACTATGTTCACCTAATCTTCTAAGTTCTAACCTAATTTCATTTTCTATGCATTATTATAAGATTTTCAATTCATAGTATTTTGATACATATTAACATCAGTTTCGTATAAGATAAGAAGGTTAATTATGATAAAAATATATAGAGTATATATTCTCTCTAGATATTGAAAAACTATGCAAATAAAATGTTAAAAAACTACACATTGATACGAATCAAATAAAACCTCATAGGATTATGTTTATCTTTGTATATAGATCATTATACTATATGGTCATGCTATCGACATAACACGTCCAACAAGCTTCTCCTTTATGGTGATCTTCTTTAAATATTTCTAACTATCCTTTAACTAAAGATTGGACCAAACTACCATTGCCCTTCGAACTTTCTCCATTCCCTACCTCTTCCTTTGTTCCATCTCCTTCTCATACTATTGGCAATTTCGAGGTCAAAATCTTGAAGCTTTCATCTTCAAAATCGATGCTTAAGTAAACTTTTTTTTGGATTTCATCAAATTTATTATAGAATTCAAGAATTGCGATTATTAGATTTCCCTTTAGATCCTCCTTTCACTAGAATACAGTATTATAGCAAAATTTTGATCAATTATTAGCGCAAAACAAGGGAAAGAGAGAGACATATATAGGTAGTGATAAGGATATAGTAAAACTAGACAATGACAAATTGAGAATTTATGGAGATTTTCATAACACTTAAATTAAACAAGATGGAAATAAAGTAATTCCATTAGAGTTTAAAAGCTAACACAGATGAGCTTGAACCCGTAATTCAAGCAGCAAATAAAAACAACAAATGGATGATTAATTTCTCGATGTTAATTTCTTTTCCCAGCTTTTCAAATTGGTGGTGTTGTTAATGGCGTTATTAGATGAAGCAGACACAATTTGAGACCTTAATCTCCTTGTGGATGAACGTGTTTCGAGAGACTGCGAAATTTAAGAATTAAGGTTTGCTGGAAAATTGATACTACTGAACGATCGGATAATCAACCTTTCAAGGGAATGCAGATACGTTTGTGCGAAAGAAGGGCCGAAGATAATAAGTATAAGTTGCTTCCTGAAGGCTGCAGCATAAGTTGATATCACTTACAGTTATCGAAGTCGGAATTTTTGGACAAGTTGTTTCCTGCAGCATAACAGCGAGCAGAAAACATTGATATATTTACTATACATTTTACAAGGAGTTTCGACTCTAGTCGGTGAGGTCGTTGCCTAGTCCTCAGAAATGAGATAGAATACTGTTTACGATACTCTTTGAGTCTCTAATCACCCAACTAAAGGAGATGATTCATAGGATCGGAATTTTGGTACATACAAAGGGGATCAACCCACAGATGAGGAGGTTCAAACAGCACTACAGCATCAGGAGAGGCTGTAGGAGCAGCAAGCAGCTTCAGAGCCTCATCTAATGTCCCCCGCGTCACATATCTTGACGTTTGTATAGCAATCTCTTCAAGAACCCTTGAGTTCCGGAGCAAAAACTCCAGAAATTTAAACAGGGGCTTCATTGATCTGCAAGATTCACGGAAACCAACAACCTTGACTGCCTTGAGATGCAGAAGGGGACATTTGGAAATCGTATTCCACAAATTCCAATAGTAGTCCACTTCAGATTTACTGCGAGACGCGTGCTCCAAAGCGCACTGCAATCAACACCACATATCTAGCATCAGGCACTTAACCAAACCAGATATTATAGGTGTTAAAGCGGACAACTTGATCTTTATTAGATGATTCAAGATAAACTGGATTAGTTGCAACTTGGACATGAATGTGATGAGATCATGAGAGTTAATCTCACGAGTAAATTTATCAGTCCTGACTCCTGCATAAAACAATCTTAGCACAACCATCTTGGCACCCTACAGTCATAGTTAACCCAGTAATGCCGCTCTATTGCTGTATAACACAAGTAACTTGGACAATATAAACCTTTGCCATGCTTGAAAGGCTCAACTACGGATATGTGAAAAGCCAACTAATTGCAAAAAGACTGGAGCATTATGGGACCTCGAGCTAAGTGAGTCATCACCTGAATATGAACCAAAATGAATGTGATTCAGGGGACTTGCTTATTAACTCTAAAGTCGTTAACTCGTTACGAAGTTGTCTCAGCTTAATACATTGCACGCCTTCCATCAGCACTAGCTGCAATCTTCTTCACTATGGAACATACATCGTTTTTATGTAGATTACTTGTTCTAGAAGATTTGCATGTTCCTTCAATCCGCAAGACTACAGCTTAGACTGACTCAGCACAATGATTCACAAGAGTTCCCAAATTAAGCTGTAGTAGCAGTACTTGTAACTCAACTTACCACAGACCAACCTAAAGTACTCTATCAATTATAGTTCGGGTCGGTAACTCAGGTTAGGTCAAATTAGTCAGTTCAGCTTAACTAGGTCTGTCATCTGTGTAATCTTTCACAACCTTGAGAGTTTCAGCATTGTATGTGCCTCACCCTACCCTTTCTTAAGGTGGATTGTTTAAAGGCTTGAAGACCGTGATACAATTAGTGGCTAAGCTTTCTGTGTGGGGTTTAGGGGTGTAAGTTCGGTTTTTGGTTTGGTTTTAGGTCAAAACCAAACCAAACCGAAATAAATTCGGTTTTGAAATTTCCAAACCAAATCCAAACCGAAATTCGACTCAATCCAAACCAAACCAAACCAAAATATGAAACAAAAAGCCAAACCAAACCGGATTTTTTCATCTTTCAAAATCCAAACCAAAACAAACCAATTTTTTTCATATTCCAAAATCCAAACCAAACCGAAATGAAATTAAATCAAACCAAGATAAAAACTAAACCGAATTTAAACCAAACTTTCTGATAATTTGTATTTTAAGTGACAATATTTTTGTATTTTCGTAATTAATATTAAAAAAAAAACACAAAAAAATAATAGACAATAATTCGGTTTTTTCGGTTTTCCAAAACCAAAACCAATCCAAACCGAAAAACCGAAAAATATTTTTTTTGAATCCAAACCAAACCGAATTTCAAAAAAAACCAAACCAAATTACTAATTCGGTTTGGTTTGGTTTGGTTTTCGGTTTTTAACCAAATAACTTACACCCCTAGTGGGGTTATTGGTTTATTTGGTATTCTGTAAACCCATTCTGCTCATGTAAAATTAAAACATCGAATTCCCCCTCTTCAAAAGAAAGAAATAATTGGCATATAATGAACATAATGTTTCACCAAACTCTTAGATTAAGTAGCGGCGGATTATCCCAAAATCTTTGACCAGGCTTTGGAATTTGGATGGCGACCTAAGTACACACTGAGCCAGGTGAGAGCACTTATCTTAGGAATAATAAAACATAGAAGTATATAGATGAAGACAGAACAAAAGGTACAAGAATTTTACCATGTCAGAACAATAGGAGAGTCTTATTTCTAAATTCTCCAGATAAGGTGAACTGTGTAGTAAGCTTGCTATCCCAGCATTATCCCATAGGATTACAGGTATGCACAGAATTAAACTCCGCCGTTCCGACCAAGGAGATGACAGGTTGTAAGCCTCACACATGGATACAGCCTAAGCACATTCAGCAACACAGCAACAACTTAAATTAATCAACTTTTGTCTTAGCAAATGCAGACCACCAAAAACACAAAACGGAAAATATTATATACGTGCATCTAACATAGTGAAGTTGCAAGCTAATCTATCCATGCCAAGTTGAATTAAAAAGAGGGAATAACATACTGAAAACACAGGACAATGATTTGGGATTTAATGACAATTTTTTCCTTATATGACATTAATATTAGTGACAATTCATTTCCTCATATTGAGAACTGAGAGGAAACGTTTCTTGTCTAGGAAAAGAAGGCGGGAGAACTGGACATGGTTATGCTGTTAAGCACGGTAGTTAATAAAAGTGAATGTATGAACACATGCATAGAGTCATTCTAAAGAGTCTCCCCATCAGATGCTCCTCTATAACATCAAGAATCGGCATTCCCAACTCCCAAGTACTTACTTTCTGCATTTCAAGAAGAGCTACATCTTAATTTCTCAGGCGATAATTAGAAAATTAGAACCACGCCAATTGTTTTTCTAAGAGATATTACATCATCCTTCAGACTTCAGTATACAGGAGAGAAAAAAAAATTGGAAAAGGAGAAGAGCCAACAAACTATCTTCCACATATTGTAAATTACATTACTTGTCCAAAACGAAACAGTAGGATATCTTTCAAAACCACATAAACTCCCCAAAACAGTATGTATATAATAAACTAATCTTAGGGTATGCTCGTCATGATATCATATAGGTCCACATTATACAACTTCAAGTATCATATAGTGCCTTATATATTGTAAAGTTTACAACCACGCCTAACTCATCCTCAATTTACTATAATCAGGTTCAAATGGTATCACACTGACACCAAAGAACCAAAATTGGAACAGAAAAAAGACTTAGAATATAATGAAGAAGCTTCTTTATTGAAAATGACACTAAAGTAGATATCATCAATTTCAATTATCAGCAATCCTTTCCTTTTTCTCAGAGTCTTTCCATCAAACTATTGGCAAAGTGGTTGGTTGCTTTCTACAATTGTCATAGAAATCTAATCTATAGGAAGCACTACATCATCAACAAAGACTTCAGCCTATGGTTATATCAAAAAAAAAAAATCTGTGAAATCTAAGAGAAACATGATAGAAAGAATAGTATACCTTAATGAACCATCCACCAAGAGTAACTGTCTTTACAAAACAAAGACTCTCAAGAACATCCCTTACAATATCTTGATTCCTCACAACACACCAAGTAGACGCGTAATGATGCTGAGGTCTAATATCGAAATCCATGGTAGCATTCATCAAACTCCCTACATCGCTCACCCGAACTTTCGTTCTGTACAAAGGACCCAAAACTTGCAAAGACGTCAGATTCGGACCCGAAATCTCCAACAAGCACAGATCATGTAGTTGTATATGATATTTGGGAGGTTGCTCCCCAACAATCCTCAACACCCTCAAACTAACTGACTCAATCTTCAGCTTATCAAACCCACTCCATTCTATCAGCTCCAACGTCTGCAACACAGGACACCCACACAAAACCCTAGAAATCATCTCCTCATCCAATTTAATTTTCGTTATACTCAGTAACTTCAAACAATTCCAATTATATAATCCTTCAGGAGAAAATCTACATGAACAAGTAACCAATTCCACCAAATTCGCATCATCATACAGAAATTCAGGCAAATTATACTCAACACCTGCAATCTGATGATAATTACTACTAGATTTCTGAGTAAAATCCAAACGCAAAGATTTGACCTGCTTTTGAACAGCGAATTTAATCCATTCATCAACGGAATTCGTATAATTTTGATCATACCTAAATTTGACGGAGAATTTCTCGATTTTTTTGCCAATGTGAAACCCTAACGCAGAGTCGACAAATTTGATGAAGGAGTTGCCATATTTGCGGTAGTTTTCGTCGGAGAAGTTGAGTGTGGAGACTGAGTTCCATACTGAGTTGAATCGTTTGGACAAAACGATGGTTTTCGCTGCTTCTTCGACGTAGAGGTGAGAGAGAATGTGAGCCAGTGCTAAATCGGGCAACTCAGTGAGTCGATCAGGAGCGATTTTGAGGCGTTTACCTCGCGCGAGTTCATGATCGCCGGCTAATTCGCCGGAAAGTTGATCGTCAGGTATTTGTTCGTCGACTACCATGAGAGTACTGCCAGAAACAAGTTTCACTTAAAAGTAGTGGAAGATGGAAAACTCAAGTGCAGATTGTTGCTTTGGTTTAACATGTAGATTGTAGTCTGTAGATATGTTCCTCGTCCTTTATTTTCAGTGTGCTCCTTATTCTAATTAAATTACCCTATTGTAATGTCAACTGTTTTTGTCCTCATCTACTTATACTACAATTTTTTGCACGCGATGCGTGCTTGAATTTTTTTCGAAACAGAAACTCGGTTTTCTTCGGCATAAGAGTCAAAATTTGAACATTTGACATACGAAGTATAATTGTTTTTAGTTGCAAAAATTGATTGGTTTAGTTTCTGTCACTTAAGTCTCTCACCATTCTTTTTTTTTTTACTTTTCAAAGTTAAATTCTATGAACAAAATAGAAATTTCATTGAATTTATTTATGATTTCTGATATTATAATTTTTTAGTTGATTTTTGAATTAAGTACAGTACTTCATACATTGTAAAGAAAGTGGACACTTTGATTTCAAGTCATTTTTTTCATAGGTTGTAGTTTGTAAGTGAATTTTTAAATTTTGTAAAGTTTACTCATTTTAGTGATTTGCATAACGTAAATTATGCAATTTTATGATTTTAGTTGACTTGTGAGTGATTGTTGTAATTATATTTTTGGTATCTTTGTTTGAAACCCCCTTTGATTTGTAAGTGAATTTGTAATTTAGAATAAGAAGGAGGGTAAAATAGGCATTTCAAAAAAGGACACTATTGCTCCCCCCTTCCCTTATATAATAGAGATAATATTGTGGAGAATGACAAAAAGAGAGTTAGGAAATATGTAATACTAGAAATGTAATGATTTTCAAAACTCACAACTAAAAAGTAAATAAAACCACTTTTTCTAGTAAAACAACTGTTTTGTTTTTAATTTCAAAAAAAAAACGAAAATTTAAAGCAAAAAACGATAATAAACAGGCCTTGAGTCAATTTAATGGTTTGATTTTTCATATTATTTTAGCTAGTATGTGAGCTAAATAATTTAATCAGGGGACAACGGTATTAATGTTCTTTGAAAAATATGATAGCAAGAGGAGTCGCTAGCTCTTTCTATTTGGCCCAATTTTGTTGTGAAATACCCCTAAAAATTCTAATGGGGCCACCATATTATTTGTACGTTCACTAGATCTATTTGGTCTTATCATTTTTTATTGGAAAATTCTATATGGTGGCCTCTAACTTTCAATTTTTTTATATGGTGACAGGGCTAAAAAAATATTACTAAAAAATATTTAAGTCATTTTAATTACCTGAAATTTTATTTTAGATACTACTCAAACGCTACTAAACATTTAATATTTTAAAAATTATTAAAAGAGACGGTCTAATTCTAAAATACCTAGTGAAAAACTAAAATACTCCCTCAAACCAAACCACTTAGGGCCTGTTCGTTATCGCTTTTTTTTCAGTTTTCAATTTTTTTTGAAAATTAAAAATCGAAACCAGAAAAAATAGTTTTCACTTTTTAGTTGTTAAAAATCATCAAACTCTTAATTAGCATTTTAACACCTAGTAAAAAACTAAAATACTCCCTCAAACCAAACCACTTAGGCCCGTTCCGGTATTAATATGGTTTTCTGTTTTTCAAAGTCATATGATATATGTCCTATAATGAATAAAAAATTAGTCAAATTTATTGGGAATGAACATGATAATTTTTAACAACTAAAAAGTGAAAACTACTTTTTTCTGATTTCGATTTTAATTTTTTTTTAAAAAAAAAAACTGAAAACTGAAAACAAAAAGCGATAACAAACGGACCCTTAATTTTTACTCCTTTCTAAGGTCTTGTTTGGTTGTATATAAGAAGTCATACTTCCTAGGAAGTTATTTATCCCATGTATTTGAAATTCCTAGGAAGTGTAAAATTGTGTTTGGTTGACAATGGGAAGTAGAACTTCCCATGGGAAGTTCTACTTACCTAGGGGGACCTAGGTAAGTAACTTCCTCCATTTGGAGGAAGTAGAACTTCCTAGGAAGTGCAAATTCCCATGATTTTGCCAATCAAACAACTTCATATACTTCTACTTTCTAGGAATTTGTACTTCCCATGATTTGTTTTGTCAACCAAACAAGACCTAAGCTTTTAACAAAGTTAGATGTGAAACAATACAAGATTCATATTTTAATGAATTTATAAATCCTCATCTTTTTGTTGCAAATCAATCATTTTATATAATGAGTTTCAACTACCCTTTAAACAATTAAACTCAGTATTTTTCAAGCTCCTTTAAATCACATATAGCCATATAGTAGTTGGTTCAGTTCGAGTCCATGTTTTTTTCTGAGTGAAGACTAAATCTTCAGGTAACATTTGACTCATATCTTTCCTACTTTTCACTTTTCAGATGCAACATTATTATTGATTGTTCTTCCATTAATACAGTGTTCATTTGTATTTGAATACAAAGGTCAATGGCAAAAACAATGGATGAAACATACACAATATACAAAGATGAGAATCAACCCATTGAAGATCGAGTTGAAGATCTTCTTAAAAGAATGACTTTGGAAGAAAAGATTGGTCAGATGACTCAAATAGATCTCTCTGTTGCTTCTTTTGATGCCATCAAGACTTACTCAATAGGTAAATAAGCAATCTTTTGAGCTTTTAACATTATCAAAACTCAAGATTTTCTTGATATTTTCTACTTATTAGAGATATCAGCACAGATGTTTGAAAAAACAATGCATTAATCAGGTTTTTAATTAGAGATATTAGAAAAACAGCGTGAAAACTCACATGTTGCAGACTTGTAATTACTAAAAAACGGAGGGAGTATATAAAAAAGAATATTTAATGACTATTATAATATTTGGCGAGTGGTTCGAACAAAAATGATGTCCCACACCCTACTGATATTTTGGAATCTTTGATACTGCAAAATCTTTGTTATTGATTGGAAATTAAATTTTAGTTATAGATACGTACTTTGACTAGTTTTTTGAGCCGAGCTTAGCTTTCTGATTGGCTAATGAACATTTCGAGTTAAGTTTAAATAACGTTATCAACTAGTATAATATTCTGATATTTTGGAATCTTTGTTATTGATTGGAAATTAAAATTTTAGTTGTAGACACGCACTTTGACGAGTTTCTTGAGCCGAGCTTAGCTCTCTGATTGGCTAATGAACATTTCGAGTTAAGTTTATGTTATCAAGCTTAGTTAGGAAAATCACTAAAATCGTTATATGGTAAATATATGTGCAGGAAGTGTGTTGAGTGGGGGAGACAGTGCACCTTTAAAGAGAGCTACAGCTGAAGATTGGATAAACACAGTCAATGGATTACAAAAAGGAGCTTTGGCTACTCGTTTGGGTATACCAATTATATATGGAATTGATGCAGTTCATGGCAATGCCATTGTGTATAATGCCACAGTATTCCCTCATAACATTGGTCTTGGTGCTGCTAGGTAAAGTTGTTGCCTATCACACTTCTTAGTTCTTACTTTTTAGGTGTCATTTTTAAGGAAATTAATTCTTCATAGTAGTACCTTCTTAGAAGTCTAAGGCCCTGTTTGGGAAATAGAGTCTAGAGTTTAGCTGTTAGAGTTTTAACTTTTTGTTTCGCAGGTTTGACAACTTTTTTTTACAGATGTGTTTTGTAACAATTAACTGATTACTAGTTATTACCAAGTAATTCATATTTCCAGCAAACTTTGATACAACATACATGCATGATTGATGATTATGTCATTATCAAGGTTGTTGTTGTAGTTTTTCATTTTTTTTTGCTTTAATCTTGTCAATTGTCATTATCAAGGGGGGTAGTTGTAGTTTGTCATCATCTCTGCTAGCTATATCAATGAATATAAGATAATTTTGGAAAGGTGCATAGCATATGGTGATAGTTTAATTTAAGTATAGTTTGTGGAGCAGGTGAAGATTTAGTCGTTCAAAAAGAATCAATTGAGATCAGTGCCCATAAAGATGTAAGATTGGTGGCTGTTTTACATTGTTTGGTTGGAAAAATCTAGTAGAAAAGATGTACCAATGCTAAGAGTATTATGAGCTAAGATTAGTTATTTCACGGCGGTGAAGAAATAGAAAGAAAATGACTAAGATATAAGATTGGTTGGTTACTCCATTTATTACCAATTTGTTTTAGAATGAAATCCTGTCGAGCTTGTGGTTAAACTCTCCTCCGTGCCGACTATGAGTACTTGATGCTAGTTATAAGTATTGGAATTATTTCCCAAAAGGAAAAAATCAACTCAGGAATTGGTGTAATTTGGAGTTACTATTGTCAACTTGCTTCTAGAAATTCCTATCTATTGAATGCTCAACCTTATTTGTTTACTTGAACTACTTATATCCTAGCTGGGATTTGTGGTTTCAGTTTTTCCTTGAATCTGTGCATTCTAACTAAGTAAATGCAATGCAAACAAAATAACATAAGAAGCCCTTGAAAATAACTACTGACATAGACAATTAGACATTCTACAAATTGAAAGATGAAACAATAATCTATTCTAAGTTTTTAACATAGTGCTTATCTCCAAGACATACTAGCTGCTAGCTTTAATGATGTTGATCATTGAAGAAAAATGTTAATTACTTCTGCTGGATGTAGAGATCCAGAACTTATTAGGAGGATTGGTGTTGCTACTGCCCTGGAAGTCAGAGCTACAGGGATTACATACGCCTTTGCTCCTTGTATTGCTGTAAGCATCTTTCAGTCTGCACAGCAGCTCTTTAAGCTATATCAGTTCGTTTAAATATTTGCAATTTCTGCCCTATGCCCAAGACTTTGCAAAAGGAAGGTTCACCCAGGTGCAGGCACAACACGCGCTGTGCGTCAGGGTAAGCATCAATTATTGCGTAGCCTGATGCATTGCGTGTTGTCCATGCACCTAAGCAATTTTTTCTATCAAATTGTTTGAACTTTGAAGTTGCAAGAAAAACTATAAATACTTCAATTATAGATATCCAAATGTAATATAGGATAATGGTAAACCCCGTTTTAAGTGAGGTTACAGAATTGTCCTAACAAATTCATATATTTCAAAACATTGAGAATTGAGATATCTAGCCATACTCTTGCATGGTTCGTCTAATCTAACAGTTGTTATAATTCTCAGGTCTCTAGAGATCCAAGATGGGGACGTTGCTATGAGAGTTATAGTGAAGATCCCAAGATAGTGCAGGAGATGACTGAGATAATCTATGGTTTACAGGGAGAAAGCCCTGAAGGATCTCAAAATGGCATTCCTTATGTTGGAGGAAGGTATGCACCACATTAGTTACAGCTCTGTTCGGCTGAACAGCAAATATTTTCGATACAAATTGTAAACACAAATCATTTTCCAACAGAATATACAATCTACAAGACACTCTCTGCATCATTTTGTAGTATATCGTTTCTCATATATCAGAATTTCTGCATTAGAATAAATGTTGACTCAAACTATATGTATGTGCTTTCGGAAAAAAAAAAGGGACAAAGTTGCAGCTTGTGCTAAGCATTATGTTGGTGACGGAGGGACAACTGAAGGTATTGAAGCAAGTAACACAGTTGTTGACAATGCTGGATTGTATGAAATTCACATGCCTGCCTATCTTGACTCCATTAGAAAAGGGGTATCCACGATTATGGTCGCCTATTCTAGCTTGAATGGAGAAAAGATGCATGGACATGGTAAATTACTCACTGATTATCTCAAGAACACTCTCCAATTCAAGGTAAATAATCGCCTTGAATCACCGTAAGACATTGAGACCATCTCATACAAATATTTCCTTTTCCCCAAACTGCATCAGTATAATTTTCTCTGTTATTTGAATATGTAGGGGATTGTAATCTCTGACTGGGAGGCACTTGATAGGATGACTATTCCCCCTCGCGCTGACTATACAAACTCCGTCTTGGCAGGAGTTCAAGCTGGATTAGACATGGTTAGTAACTTCAAAATCATCCTCTGGTTAATAATCACTTAGCACTTCATTTGCACTCTTATGTCCCTCAGAGATGCCAGTTTTAACATTTGATAATGTCTTGGTTTGTTATATATACAGATTATGGTCCCTTTCAAGTTTATTGAATTCATTGACACTCTAACCGACCTGGTTAAGAAAAACTATATTCATATGGAGCGTATTGATGATGCTGTCAAGAGAATTTTGCGAGTCAAGTTCATAATGGGTCTCTTTGAAAACCCTATGGCCGATTTTAGCCTGGTTAATGAGCTTGGAAGCCAGGTAATCATAACTAAGACACTTTTCGGTCTGAAGGAAAACATTATATATTTCCAAAGAATGGTTTTTTCTATTTTCCTCTGTTTCCTTTCAGATTGATGTTTCATTATTTTTTGATGCATTTTGCAGGCTCACAGAGACTTGGCGAGAGAGGCGGTAAGAAAATCTCTTGTACTGCTGAAGAATGGTAAAGAAGGAGATAGTCCATTACTGCCCATCCCTAAAGGAGCATCAAAAATACTAGTAGCTGGTACCCATGCTCACAATTTAGGTTATCAGTGTGGTGGATGGACAGTTAGTTGGCAGGGATTAACGGGTAATGACGGCACAAGAGGTAAGCTAAATCCTTAAATTGCTTTTCTCTATAATTCTTTTTATCAAACTAGCATATACTCCTTCCTCCTGAGAGGAAAAGTCACATATATACTAATAGAAAATCTACAAAAAGTAGTCACCTTTCCTGATAGGATTCATTGGTAGTTCTATTAATATCACAAATAATTTTGTATAATGACTGATGATCAGACGGTCAGTTAGAAAGAAAAAATGAAAAGGTAACAATCTGAGCCTTCTGGTGATATATATGATGATGTAATGCAAACATCCTCTAAGATTAAAAACTTACAGAAAAATATATTCTAAGGTTAGGCAAAATGTGTAGAAGTTGAATGGTCGGAAAATTAACATTTGGTGAGACTGTCTGAACTCTGAACTAACTGAAAGATTCCTGTCTACATATCATTGAGCAGGAACAACAATCCTGGATGCTATAAAATCTAGTGTCCACCCGAGTACAGAAGTTGTATACAAAGAGGACCCAGACAAAGAATTCGTCAAGTCCAATAACTTCACTCATGCCATCATCGTGGTAGGTGAGCTCCCTTATGCAGAGTTCGATGGAGATAGCCAGACTCTCACGATGATCGAACCAGGCCCCACTGTGATCAACAATATATGTGGAACTGTCAAGTGTGTGGTTGTTGTCGTCTCTGGCCGTCCTCTAGTGATCGAGCCCTACATTGCCTCAATCGATGCCTTAGTCGCAGCATGGTTGCCTGGTTCAGAAGGTCAAGGAGTTGCTGATCTGCTGTTTGGTGACTATGAGTTTACTGGAAAGCTACCAAGGACATGGTTCAGAGATGTTGATCAGCTTCCCATGAATGTTGGAGATCCACACTATGATCCTCTTTTCCCCTTTGGATATGGTCTGACAACTGACAAAATAATTTTATCAGAAAATGAGTGAAGGATTGAAGATAAATGATAAGAATCAAGAATTCTTGGCAGAAAGTGTACCAATAATCAATCTCTATGAAGGAGATAGGAGAAATACTATTCAGAGCAGCTTGTGCAGCAAGATGGTATTTGTACACTTTGATTTGTATAGAGCTGGCAGATAGGTCGTGTCGTGTCAATTTCACATTCATGTCAAAAAAGGTTGTAAATCAGTTGAGTGTTGAGACTAATCTGGTACTAACCTGCCTTATTCAATCAAACAGGTTAACTGTTTGACCTTGCTTAAGGGCCTAAGATCATGTAATCTTCAAATGTTCTAGTAGTTACTGTATTACAATGATGCAACATTCAAGACTTTCACATACCAATAGTACTTAATAATCACAAAATTTCTCAACCTATGCTACCTATTCTGACAGGTAAAACAAAATTTACTGACTACCAGCAATTTCACAGAGAAATTTCTCAAAACCAAGAGCAGAAGCCTGAAACTGAATTCAAGTCATAGCTTGGCATGCTATACTAGCAGCCAAATCGCGGACTACTCAATTCTTTGCAACTATTTGTATGTTTTGCAATGTGATTGGGAGGTGCGATAAGAAATGTTCCTATTTTGATCCTATTCGCGCTGTAATTGTCTTCATAGTCACTAAGGGTAGTGATATAGACAACATTCAATCTCGGTTCTTGAGAAAACAAAAGATATTAAACTGATTTTGCAGCTTGAGAAAATAGACGGTGTAGTAATTACAAAGCAACAGATCATCCAACACATGATTAGTAGCTTAATAGCAAAATGCTGCATAGTGTTATGTTTATAGTGTGACATAAAAGAAGTAGCTATGCCATTCATCATCCAACCTTCAAAAAACAGATTCTGGTTCCAAAACCGCGAACTAGAACTAACAACAAAGCAAGCAAGTTCTCTATCTTTTGAGTGGTTGAAACTTATATACCATGCGCTCAAGGCTATTTTTTGTTCAATTCATATTCTTTGCTCATTTGGAGCGAGCTCTACAAATGAAAAATTAGAAAAGAAATGCACTTAAATGTATGGTACACCCGGTTTTATAATATGATTGCAGCCTTATGGATTGGCTCACTTTTCCTTCTTTTCTTGGATCAATCATACGGTGCCAACGTACCATAAACATGAGTACATATGTAGTAGTAGCCTCATTAGACCGTACATCTTTCTCGGTATATCCAGATAATAGGTAGGAGCATAAACTGAAATATTATAGAGCTACAAAGATGGTTATTACCTTCCATAAAGATGGTTAAAGTCTTGAAACATATTTTTTCTCGGTTACAAATTTATTGCAACTCAGCATGGGGAGAAGGAACAAAATTTAAGAACCTATTACCAAATAAAATTATATTGCAATTAATTTGAAACTTGTAGAAAAGGTGTTGCAATATAGGAAACAAAAGAAGTATATTTAAAAAAAATTATTGCTAGTTTATGAAATTTCATCGTGACCGATATTTTAGCTTATTTGTTTATTTATTTAAACAAAAGTTATTATTAAGATGATTGCTTTTACAAATCTAGCAAAAATGAAGCTACTGCGTACATAATTCATTAGCAAAGCAAAAAAAACGCCGTTGCCGGGGATCGAACCCGGGTCACCCGCGTGACAGGCGGGAATACTTACCACTATACTACAACGACATTTGATGATAGCAACTTAATTAGTTGGTATTTCAACGAGAAAATCATATCAACCGACAACCATATCACTATACCCCCAAGCCGGAACTGTGAGGGGTGACCAAGCAAACATCAATATCTCTAATCTCTACATGTGATTTGTTGAGACATATGTCTTCATTTTAATTTCTCTCAACGCGCTCCTGAAGTTTCATATAATGTATATTCATTTGTAGATGTCATCTGACTTAGGTGATGAAGCTTTATAAAAATGGTACCTATAGTCTTTTATCGAATTCAATTTATATTATGAATCGCTCTCTAACATCCAAAGAAGGTAATGCTCGAAGTCCAAATATTATTAATTTCATAAAATTTTTGGTCTTTTCTGACTTGCTATATATCTAGACCATACAATCTAGACATACATGTTACTACTACACAATAAAATAAAAGAACACGTACATAGCATATAGAGCATCTCGAGTTTATTACCTTCGAGTCATTTTACTATGTTATTCAATAGCTAAGGCCTAGGATTGTGGTAGAAATAATGCCAACAATCTTACTACCTTCGTATCAAAGATATTTTACCTATCTTAAGTTCCTTCCACGTATATTTCGTTTGAGGATATCCCCTTCAGCCCTCTTCATCTTACCTCATTAAAAAAAACATATATTATTACGTCCTAAAAGAAATAGTACATATAACTATTATTCCCGAACACAACATATTATCTGAAAAGAACATATTATCAATTGCAATACAATTTAAAAAACTAAAAGGACAGATTTATATGATCCCCTTAGCAATTAGGTTTATGAACTACCCTTCCTATTGTTACACTTACTACAGTTTACTACAATCACAGCTGATTCAGAGGATCTTGGGAAACTTAACAGCATATGAAACACAGACAGTTCAAAGATACACTTTCCAGCATCCTCCATATCGTCCTTCACATTAATAATGTCAACGAACAACCTTTCCAACACCCTCGCATGTTTTAGGATGAATTGTAAGAACTCAACCATTAATTCACCTCCTTTACGCGGTTGCAGGCCGATGATCTTCACCACCTTGATATGTTCAAGTAGACAGTTAAGCGTTACATAATTCGGATTCGACATCCAGAAATTCTTCTCTTGATAATCAATATTGCAGGACTTGGAGTTCATCTACAATGCAAAACGTACAAGATGTATAAATGTGCATGGTGAGCTTATGAATGTATAAATGTGCATGGTACAAGAAACAAAGTTGTCTCATACAAAAGTGTATATATATTAAGATAATTTTTGGGTGACTCTTTAACTATATAGCAAAAGATTGACATAATCATATACCTGAATGCACCGTTTTTCGGTCATATTGATGATCAAGTTCTCCAACTTAGGGCAATTCTGAAGCATGATTGCTAGTCCGGGAAGTTCCCATTGCTTAAGATTGATATCCAACGTTAAAGTATGGCAATTTGAGAATAAAAAGGGCCAACATTTGACAGATTGAGCCTGTTAAATAATGTAGAAATCATTAGTTTTACAATGAAAGTATATAAATAAAAGGCAGATAAATATAAGGCAATGAATGTAGATCTTAATCACTACTACTTCCGTTACTTAAACTTATACTTTTCACGCAGGTATCACACTACTTTGAGCCTTTATATCTCTAATTTTGTACGTGTAAGAAATTTAAAGAGTCAATATTCTAAAAGTCCATATGCAGATAGTGTCTATTCCTTGGGCCTAAACCATCAGCTTAAGCTTTTGATTGAGTTGGTCCTTTGACAGATCCAACAAAAATAACTTATTCAAGCATTAGATCAAGTAAGACATTAAAAAAATGAACAGAAGTAAAACATAAACCTCACTGAAAGTAAATAAATACTCACGTAGATATTCCAATTTCCTATTAGGGTGAGTTTCTTGACTTGTTGAACACTTCCAAAAAAATCTATTGCACCATAATTGTCACCACCACCACCCTTCTCCTTCTCATAAGAAGGATGGTCATAGTAGTCCTCCTCCTCCTCGTCCTCTTCGTACTCCTCCTCGTCCTCTTCGTACTCCTCCTCCTCCACCACCTCGTCCTCCTCCTCCACCACCACCTCCTCGTCGCGAAAATTGAGTTGAAAGCTTTCATTGGAGAGTTCTAAAGTTGCCTCAACCAACGATGAAAAATTCTCAAGTATACACTTATCATAGCGATTAGAGCCAGAAATAACCAACACTTGAAGTGAAGGAGCCGAAACTCTCAATATCTCCCCATGTTGATTCCTACCAAAGACATATGTACACTCATGAAGTACCAATTCCTTCAAACTTTGAGAGACAACATCTAACTTCTTTATTCCCGTACAAGAATTCAATTCCAACAACTCTAATATAGGACAACCTATCAATATTTTTCCAAGCATATCATCATCTAAATTTTTTATGTGTTTCATTGACAAACTCTTCAACGACTTCCAATTAATATTCATCTCCTTAATCACCGTAAACCCAGCATATGTGACACTCAAACTTGTTAAAATCTCGTTCCTAAACAAGAATCTGGGTAAACAATACCTATTATCTGGGATAAAAAGTTCAAGCTCTTTAACTTTGCGATTTAGTGCTAATTTTATCCATGCATCAATTTCGTAATCACGAGGGCAATTATAAGGAAGATGGAAACAACACTTGCGGAGATTATTATGACGACCTTGGAAAATCAACAAATCATTGATATAACGACTTAACTTTTCATGAATGTATTTAGAGCCTTCATAAGATGGAATATGATTATTTGCGAAAACAAGGGAGGGAAGAGAGTGTCTGAGAGAACGCAAACGTTTAGAGACCAAGCCGGCACGATACACAGCGTCGAAGGTTGGCAGAAAACTAAGGATGTGAATAAGAACTGAGTCTGGTAATTTGCTAAGTTGATCCTCCATTGAAATTGAATTTTTTTTTTCAGTCGAAGAGAATAAGTATAAGAGTAGGAGGCACAGTATATAATAGGAGTACCTAAGAACCCTAATAATACACCTTCACCAAAACGTGGAGATATGATATATATATAGAGAGAGTTTAGGTCATATGTTCGAATCCCTTTTTCCCTTTTTTGTACTTTTGTATTGCGTTCGTGGCTCTGGACAAAAAAATATATCTCTATTATAGAGTTTAGGGCAAAAGTAGGAACGATTATGTTTTTTTTGATAGAGTTTCAGTGCCTCAGTGGTGAGATAAAGAAATCTTTTGTGGAATAGGGGATAGTTAAGGATGAGTAAGAGTAGGAATATGAGGGATTGATAAGTAACTCAAAACCCTAAAATTTACCTAGTTTAATTTAGGATAAATCACATCTTACCACCTAGACTTTTTACGTTTTTAGAAACTCCCACTTTAATGAATTTTTTTTTATAAATTTCCACCTACCATTTTCAATTTTATTAAAAACTCCCACCACTTAACGATTTTTGTTAAATTCCATTAACAAAACCGTTCAATGGGTCCCTCATATACATAATGTTAACGAAATCGAACTTGAAATAGTTGCAAGTCTTTCCAAAAAGTTATAATTCGTTCCAAACTTGCTCCAAAATTGTTGAGATTTTGCCCTTAAATTGATGAAATTGACTTTGATTCCAACGTAAATTAATAATAAAATGCATATATGAGGTCTACTTAACGGTTTTGTTAACGGAATTTAACACAAATCGTTAAGTGGTGGGAGTTTGTAATAAAATTGGAAATGGTAGGTGGAAATTTATAAAAAAACTTCATTAAGGTGGGAGTTTCTAAAAACGTGAAAAGTTTAGGTGGTTTTGAACAAAAATCCTTTAATTTAGGATAAAGATGTATACTTGCTTAGTTGCCCGAATGTATACTTGGGTTCATGTTAATATATATCTTTTCTTCATAATATTTATTAATCTATGCGTCATTTATTGATCTTTGTTGTTGAAATTTTGGCACTATTTAGAAAAACATAGAAGCTTTATGTGGATCTTGTTTGATTCATCTCAATTAATTAGTACTTTTATAGTATCGAACGACGTAGTTTTTGCCATGAATTTGAAGATTCTATATTTGACCATTTAGTAAAAAAAAAAAAAAAGAAGAAGAGTATCACTACAAACAACCATCTCAATTTTTTTATCATCTATAACTCTTTTTAAAAAAAGATAAATTGAAAAGTAATTGTAACAAATGATTATAGCAATAAAATGGTTTGTATTTGTCATTGTTAAATCCCAATTTTGATTATTGTTTTGATGAAATTATCGGTTATTAAGTGTGTATAATATATATTATTTATGAGGTGTGATTATATTAGTTATTGGCACTCTAAAATAGAGATGGTTAACAGTGCGGGTCAATCCAGTCTAGCCCACCTCGTGGGCCGTGTGGGCTGGGCCAGCAAAAAGCCCGATCCAGCCCAGATCAAACCGTAAAATTAGTGCGTGGGTCGTGGGCCAAATTTATTGAGCCCAGTCCACTAAAGCCCGCTACTAAAACCGCCCAGCCCGGACCACGAAACCGGTCCAGCCTGACCCATGAATCGGACCAGCCCAGTCCAAGTAAATATTGAACCAAATTGTGTATATTTTAATCAAATTGTGTATATTTTAATCAAATTGTATATATTTTTATCAAATTACATATATTATAATTCAATCAAATTTTAAAATAATGAACTTATTCATTAATATTAATAATTGTATATATTTTTAATTCATTTTAAAGATTTTATGTAGCAATAATGAATAATTTCAATGGTTAAATATTTTTTTTAAAAAAATTCTCATGTTGGTCCGCCAGCTCGGTCCAGCCCATTAGACCCACGAACCGCTTCCTGAACCGTGAAAACCGGTAACAGACTGGTGTGGGCCAAGATTTTTCAGCCCACGGAGCAGCTCGCCCAACCCATGAATTTCACGGTCCGATCGTGGGCCTTGAAATCTCAGCCCAGCCCGCTACAACCCACGGTCCGGCCCTCCCAGCCCGCACCAGTGGCCATCACTACTCTAAAAGAATCATGTTATAGCCCATACAATTTTTAAATGTTCTTGTTTATTTAGAAAAAACTCTATTATATAAGGAAAGGGGGAGCAATGGTGTCCCCCTATTAATTTACTTAATTGTCCATTAGGTTATCAACTATTACCAAAAAAAAAAAGAAAAAACAAATTAAAGTTAAACTCAAATATAGCATTAAAAAATTAACTTAAATAGTAAAGACAATTTTTTTTTTGAGGGGAAAATAGTAAATGCGATTAAGTTATAATTGAACTACCAAAAAATACACTGATCATAAGATTTGGTACACTTATGCTTAAAAAAGTAAAAAGATATTACATCAATTTAATATCTTATCAATCAATTTACAAACACAATCATTATTACATCAAAATGGAAAATTCAATCGATTCACAAAGTTAAATGATTATTTTAACACAAAGACTGTGCTTATAAAACATAAGAAATCCTACAATAATTCACTTAATATTCTTTTATCGTTCGTCAAGTTTAATTTTAAATACTTGAAAGAAAGAATATAAGTTTAAAAAATTTATAAAAAAATGGGTAAATGATAGAGGCTTAACCTACGAAATTTAGCAAAAAAGATATCTAATGTTCAAAATTTTACCTCTATTTATGCCTAAAAGGACTAGAATTTATATTTGACAAAAAAAAACCAGACACGCATCGCCAGCTGAATTTGATAGTGTTACATAAGTTCACCAACGTTGGTTACACATGCCCATACAATGATACAATAGACTTTTCATTTCAATTTTTTTTCGAAAAGAAAAAACCAAAAAAAAAAAAAAAAAGTCTCTATTTGATCTTCGATGGATCATATCATATACCAATTGTCAGTATTGCATGAAGAGGAAAATAGAAGGGAAGAAAGGAGTCAGACATCATATATATTGTCTAAAGTTAAAAGATAAGTTGAATAAAATAAAATAATCTTAATATATATATAACTCAAGACAAACAAATGTCATGTTGCTACATATAGACATTAACTTATAAAAATGTGTGTTTCAAGACTCGAAAACATGACCTCTCATTTACAACGCTCATATTGGTCTTTGTGGGGAAAAATATCATTTAAAGACATACTTCTATAGTTCTATTTTTGAAGATTTCAAATACACATCATTAAATAATCCGACGTATGACCTGGGACAAGAACTCGTTATTAAAATATATATATATAAGCCCTAACAACTAGAAGAGAGCCTCTTATCAAGTTGACTAGATATCACTTCAATCACAGCTAATATAGAGGATCTTGGGAAGCTTAGCAGCATATGAAATATAGACAGTTGAAATAAGCTTTCCTCTTCATGCTCTGCCCCGGCCTTTTCATCAATACATATGGATAATCTTTCCAATACCTTCGCATGTTTCAGGATAAACTGCATAAACTCCACCACTAGCTCGCCTCCTCTAAGCGGTTCCGCGCCGACGATCTTCACCGTCTTCAGATGTCCAAGTAAGCTCGAGTTTACATAGCTGGGATCTGACTGCCAGAAGTTCTTCCCTTCGAAATCAAATTTGTGGCATTCGCAATCCATCTACGTACCATGCAAGAGATCAAAATAAATGAGTTCCATTTATATAATACTCCCTCCGTCCCATAATATAGTGCCTACTTCATTTTTGGTGAGTCAAACTTTAAAATCTTTAACCGAATATTCTCATTTGTATATATAAAAAGCATATTCATGTAGGATTTTGTTAAATTCGTGTAGTTTCATAATATCAAATTTTTATATTTTTTATTCATACATAATTAAAAATATTAAACGTCAAAGTCACGTCTTGGAGACAGTGTAAAAAAGAAACAAGCACTATATTATGGGACGGATGGAGTACTATATATATATATATATAATATATACACACCCATTTCATATGTTTGCCTATAGATAATATATACATAACCCATTTCAATCATATTATTATAAATTGTCTAACACAAAGTTGCTATTATTCTTTTCAGTGTTCTTTAGCATATTAATTTAGGTTTCTTATTCTCCTCTTGATCTGATTTTACACCAAAAAAATAGATTAGTAGAAGTAATAAGTTATGAGAAAGTACATCACAATTCACAAACCATGCATTATTGTTCAAATCATATCTAGCTGAAAAAACTACAGCCATCAATATAATGGCTATGAATATATAGTGTTGATACCTTATCCCACTGCGGCGTCGTCATATCCATTGTCAAGCTCTCCAACTCAGGGCAACTCTGAAGCATAATTGCTAGTGCAGGAAGTTCCCATTTCTTAAGATTGATATCCAACGTTAAACTCTTACAATTTGAGAATGAATAAGCCCAAGGTTTCGTAGATTGAACCTGTTGTTCATCAATAAGAAATAATTTAGCTGTGATTATTTTCCCAACGGCAAATTTAAACAAATTGCTAGATGTATAAACAAATTTGGCGGACGCTGACCTCTATAGACCGACGGAAAATTACGTCCTCTTTAATATACTGACGCTAAATTTAGAAAAAACAGACATTATTTATCATCTAAAAAAGACGGACGGTATGTTGACTTATACCGTCTGCTTACTATGACGGATGCTAATGTCAGTCGCTATAAAGGCAGATTCTTGTTGTGCAAAGGGACAAAAAATTAGCAGGTAGAAGAGCCTAGCAAAAGGTATTCGAAACAATAAACTCGACAAATCAACTTGGTTCGTTATTTTTTTAAACCGTTTCTATTCATTTACTCTTTACGTCCCAGAAAGATACGAGTAACAAGGAAGACAAAGTGAAGAAACAAACGAAAATTCACATAAAGTAGTAAATACTCACATGGAGATTCCAAGTTCCTAATAGAGTGAGTTTCTTGACATGTTGAACACTTCCAAAGAAATTTATCACATTATCATATTCATAACTATCTTCACCATTATCATCATCACCATAACTATCATAAAATTCACCATCATGCCAAAAGCTTTCAAAAAACATAGTTGCTTCAACCAACGACGACAAATTCTCGAATGTACACTTATTAAAACGATTAGAACCAGAAATAACCAAAACTCGAAGTGAAGGAGCAGAAACTCTCAATATTTTCCCACGTTGATTCCTATTATTACTATATACACAATCATAAATCACCAATTCCTTCAAACTTTTAGAGACAATATCTACCTTCTTTATCCCTCTACAAGATTTCAATTCTAAAAACTCTAATATAGGACAACCTACCAATATTTTTGCAAGCATATCATCATCTAAATCTGTTATATGTGTCATTGACAAACTCTTCAAAGACTTCCAATGAATATGCATCTCCTTAACAACGTTGTTAAACCCAACCCTACTTAAACTCAAACTTGTTAAAATCTCGTTCTTAAACAAGAATCTTGGTAAACAATAAAAACGACAATCTGATGATGATCTGACAAATAAAATTTCAAGCTCTCTAACTTTTTTGCGATGAAGTGTTAATTTTATCCATGTATCAAGGTCGTGATCATTAGGGCAATAACCATTATAATAAAGATGGAAGCAACACCTACGGAGATTATCATGATCTTGGAAAACTAAGATATCATTGATGTAACGACATAAGTTATGGCCTTGACAAGATGGGATGGCCTTGTCTAGGAAAACAAGGGAGGGAAGAGAGAGTTTAAGAGAAGCAAAACGTTTTGAGACGAAACCGGCACAATACATAGCGTCGAATGTTGGAAGAAAACTAAGAATGTGGATAATAATTGAGTCTGGTAATTTGCTAAATTGATCACACGTTGAAGGTTGAAGATGCCATCGTTGAAAATCTTTTACTATGGCTTTGGAGGTTGAAGACGCCATTTTAAGAGAAACTTTTTTCAAAGAGGGAGAAGTAGGACTAGGGGTCTGTTCTCCCAGTTGAAGAAAACAGGTACTGAAAGTAGGAGGCACAATATATATATATATAGGAACCCTAATAATACATCTCCACAAACGTGTGAAGATAGGAATTAGAAAGTTTATTTTTTGATAGAGTTTCATAATTTCAATAAAGTCGTTGTAGTATAGTGGTAAGTATTCCCGCCTGTCACGCGGGTGACCCGGGTTCGATCCCCGGCAACGGCGTTAAGTTTTGTCTTTCGATATTATTTTTGTTTTAGTTTTGTCTTTCGATATTATTTTTGTTTTAGTTTTGTCTTTCGATATTATTTTTGTTTTAGTTTTGTCTTTCGATATTATGTTTGTTTTAGTTTTGTCTTTCGATATTATGTTTGTTTTAGTTTTGTCTTTCGATATTATTTTTGTTTTAGTTTTGTCTTTCGATATTATTTTTGTTTTAGTTTTGTCTTTCGATATTATTTTTGTTTTAGTTTTGTCTTTTAATATTATTTTTGTTTTAGTTTTGTCTTTCAATAATATTTTTGTTTTAGTTTTATATTTTATATTATTATCTTGCTTAATTACTCGTAGGAGTGAGATTTGAGTTAGGGTTTTATTGATTGACATTGTGATTATCCCTTGAATGCATGTGTTGCCTATGGGAGTGGCTTAATTATACGATTTAGGTAGTTTTATGCACCCTTGAGAGAGGGCTTAAAGCAAGTTAGTTAATTAAGAGTCAATAATCTCAATTAGTTGCTTGGTTTTCTTTCCTCTATGTTTCACCCTTCTAATATCCTAAATCATGATTGGTTGATGTTGGATCCTATTTGATTTTTGGTACTTAGTTTAGTTCGATAAACTTTAGTTGGTAGTTGACATATTTCGACTCTTTTTCGGCCTAACTTATTGTTAAATTAACACATATTGGTGTTCCTTAGTCCTTGTGGAAGAATGATCCTTACTTGCCACTTTACTTAGTTTAGTGGTTTAGTTAGTTATTTTGAGTTGAGAAGATAAGTAACGACCTAACTTTAATTTTCCTATATTAAAATGACGTTGTTGCCAGAGACTTCGACTTACATTGATTTGATGAAAGACAAACGTTTAGAGATCAAGACGGCACGATACACAACTTCGAATGTTGGTAGGAAACTAAGAATGTGAATAAGAATTGAGTCTGGTAATTTGCTAAGGCTATGTTTAGTTCACCTGAAATTTTCTGATCTGAACTTATTAGATCTGATTTGAACTTATTTTTTCTGATCTGATCTGATCTGAACTTATTTTTTCTGATTACAAGATCTTATCTTTTAGATTTTTCTCAATATATAAGAAAAAATATAGTCATGTGGGGTCTTGTTTGATTCATCTCAATGAGTACTTTATTAATATTCAATTATTATAATTTTTACTAATATGTAATGAAAGATATAATGATTTTTAAATATAAGCATAATCTGAACTGATCTGATCTGAACTTATTTTTTCTGCTCTGATATGATCTGATCGATTAGATCTGAAATAAGCAAAAATAAGGTGAACTGAACATAGTCTTAGGGTGTAGGACTAGGTGCGAAACCCTAAAAAGAAGTGTTAAATAATGTTCATTCTTTTTATAGAGTTTGACTGTATTTTTTCACCAGCAAAGCCCTACCTGCCCTCTCACATCTAATTTATCATTCATGTAGGGTTCATGAATGCTTCTTTTCCTTATTTCTTTCAAAAAAAAAAAGCAGATCCCTTGATTTCTTAAAAACTCATCATATATATTATATATTATATGGGAATTGGAGTTGACTCAAGTGGTGAGCATTTTCATCTTCCCTGACAAGGTTTAGGGTTCAATTCCTACTCCAATCATTTGCTTGGGATTTAGGGAGGTTTGGGGGTGTTTGGCTTGTAATGGGTCTTTGGGTTGGAAAAAATAAATAGGTAGGAGTTAGTGGAGTATTATTTTTTATTAGAGAGAGAGATTGATAACTATATGTAAAATGAATTTGACCATATAAAGAATAGGAGTGTAAAAACTAATTTGGGACAAACATAAAAGAAAAGTGTTCAAATTATTTTGGGTCGAATAAAGTATTATTCTTTCCATTTTCACGCGATGTGTGCAAAAGCAAATACAAAGTTTAATTTTTTTTAAGAAAATTGGTACATTGAAAGAAAAACTGATGTGCACTTCTCTCGTTCACTGTATTTTACACTTGTTCTTAGGAGAAAGGAAGGAAAGGATGGAAAAAAAACACAGATGCAGTCATGCACATGCGGCATCAATAGAAAAAATGTTTTTTTTTCCTTTTGAAAGGTTGAAAAAGTGGTATATAAAAACTGAGAAGTCATGGGTCAACAGTGAAAATCAATATGTCAATGCCTGAAAATAGGATAAGATTATCTCTCGCAAAAAAATAAAATTCATAGGTCTTAATTTGCTAGAAAAATTATTAAAAGTTATTTCTCGCAAGAAGCTAGTGGTATATTTTAGTTATTGTTTTGATGAAATTATCGGTTATCAAACCATAAAAATGTGTGTTTCAAGACTCAAACAACTCTCATTTACAATTCTCATGCTAGTCTTGTGGGGAAAAAATCATTTAAAGACATAGTATATTTCTATTTTCAAAGACTTCAAACGTACATCATTAAATAATCCGGGATGTATAGCACGGGACAACAACTAGCTACGTAAATGTCTGTGAAGAGAGCTTCTTATTAGGGTGACTAGATATGACTTCAATAACGGCTAATATAGAGGATCTTGGGAAGCTTAACAACATATGAAATACAGACCGTTGAAATAAACTTTCAACTGCATGCGCTTTCCCTGCCTTCTCATCAATACATATTGATAATCTTTCCAATACCTTCGCATGTTTCAGGATAAACTGCATAAACTCCACCACTAGCTCGCCTCCTCTAAGCGGCCGCGCGCCGACGATCTTCACGGTCTTCAGATGTCTAAGTAGGCAGTTCAAGTTTACATAGCTGGGATCTGACTTCCAGAAGTTCTTCCCTTCAAAATCAAATTTGCGGCATTTGCAATCCAACTACGTACCATATATAGACAATATTTTTTTTAGGTGAAATCGGCATAAAATCAAAACTTAAATATAATTTTGGCTAGAGAGCTTACAACAATCCGATAATATATATATAAGCTCCATGATACAATTATTAGGGATTTGGGGATATTTGATATTTCACATGTTTGCCTGATAATATATAGTATATAAATACCCATTTCACATGAAATTTAGTAGAAAATAATCTACTGATCATGAGGCTTTCCCAATTTAAATCAATCCTATTATAAATTGTCTAACAAAAAGTTACGTTGCTGGGAAGATGTTCACATACAAAAAATCAATATCTTGTGAGAAAATTTTCTGTTATGATTTATAATTTCAATGTAGATTGTGAAATAGGAGGATATTTCAACTCATTATACTTATTTCAGAAAATTAATTTATAGAAATTTTCCAATAATTCTAACACCTAGTAGAATAAGCATGAAATCAATTCCAATTAATTCAAATACGTCAAAACTAGTTGAATTGACGCATTTTTAGGTTTTCTATGATGTATCCATATGCGTTTTTTCAACTACCGCTAGATATTATTTTTTTGCAAGAAGGATCTTCAATTTTTCTCTCCTTACAAGAGAATTCTCCTTAACTTAAAAAAAATATATGCGTTTTATTTAACATTTTCAATTTTGTCACCAAGAGATTGCAAATAAGATGGTAGACACGAGTCTACCATCTAACTGGTGCACACCATTCTATACGGCGTTGTTTCGCATTATAATACAATGAACAAAACAACATCCTCAATGAACAAGCTAAGCAACATGAAGATGAAAGTAGAACAAAAGAACAACACACGAGACTCAATGAACATCTGAATCAGCAATGAACAACAAAGAAAAAAAAGATAAACATAAGAGGAAATATCTGATGAACAACCACTCAACCTAATGATCCGACAAAAAAAAAACACAATGAACAAAAAATATTTGCAATAAACAAACTAAGAAACATAAAGATAAATGTCAACAAAGGAGAATCGTCAAGATCGATGTTCATTGGTGAACAGTTGATATACATTAATTTCACATGTTCATTAGAACAGTTGATGTACATTAGTACTAGTCCACCATTTACCAATTGTCAAGTGATCTACATAGTACCTCAAGGCTCAAGGGTAATAATTTCTTGCTATCTTATAGGCTGGCCCCTCTCACCAAAAAAATATAATGAATCCATTAGCTACTTACTAGTTACTACTATTCTTTTCAGTGTTCTTTAGCATATTAATTTATTTTCTTATTCTCCTCTCGATCTGATTTTGAACCAAAAAAGTAGATTAGTAGAAGTAATAAGTTATGAGAAAGTACATCAAAAACCATGCATGAGGGAAGTAACACATGCAAGTTACGTAGTTCAATCATATATTCATATATAGCTGAAAAAACTACAGCCATCAATGGCTATGAATAGTGCTGATACCTTATGCGACTGCGGCGTCGTCATATCGATTGTCAAGCTCTCTAACTCAGGGCAACTCTCAAGCATAATTGCTAGTCCAGGAAGTTCCCATTTCTTAAGATTGATAACCAACGTCAAACTCTTACAATTTGAGAATGAATAAACCCAAGGTTTCGTAGATTGAACCTGTTGTTCATCAATAAGAAATAATTTATTTAGCTGTGATTATTATTTTCTCAACGGCAAATTTAAACAAATTGCTAGATATATATACAAAGGGACAAAAAATGTCAGTTGAAACTGTTAAGGTACTGAAACTGATAAGTTAGCTGATTGCATAACTTGTTTGGTAAAATTATTTATGACTGTAGCTGAAATATCTTTTTAGACTTAAAAAGATAAAAAAGAAAATAAAAAAATTTCAGCACATGATCTCAGACGCTATATTTTTCTCCAACTCAATTTCATTCAAATTTTGGACTTAAATTTTATTTAAGTTCCTCCACCAAACATAGCCTTTTTTAAAAGAAAAAATTAGCATGTAGAAGAGCCTAGCAAAAGGTATTCTAAACAATAAATCGACAAATCAACTTGGTTATTTTTTGAAACCGTTTCTATTCATTTACTCTTTACGTCCCAGCAGAAAGATACGAGTAACAAGGAAGACAAAGTGTGAATTCAGCTTACTAAAGTTGAATTATTATGAAGGAAACATCATTCCAGAGAGAGAAATAAGAAGAAGAAAATTATATCTGTATATTATATCACAACAATGCTTTACAAGAGATATATATACAAGCTACAAATGTAAACTTCCCTAACACACTTTATAAACTTCTCATACAAGTTGTCTAACTAACTCTGAAAAGTATACAGCAAGTTTCTAACTAACTTTATGCTAAATATAACTTTAAGAGTAGAATAGGTGTAGTAACACCCCCTCCTCAAGCTGGAATAGAGATGATCATTCAGAGAGAATCATTCCAAGCTTGACAGTCAAAAATTTGTGCTGCACAGAACCAAGAGCCTTTGTCATAATGTCAGCAATTTGCATATGTGAACTGACATGTTGTGTTGCAATAAAACCAGATTGCACATTTTCGCGAACATAGTGACAATCAATTTTAAGATGCTTGGTTTTGTCATGAAAGACAGGATTAGCAGCTATGTGTTCTGCAGCAATGTTATCACAAAAGAGAGTAATAGGAAGAGTAGGAAAGATGTTAAGGTCATTAAGAACTCCAACTAACCACACAAGCTCACTAGTAGTATGGCTCATGCTTCGGTATTCAGCTTCTGTAGAGCTCTTAGAAACAACTTTTTGTTTCTTAGTCTTCCATGAGATGAGAGAGGAACCAAGAAAGATACAATAACCAGTGAGAGAACGTCCAGAATAATGGCAATTACCCCAATCGGCATCACAATAAGCAGTCAACTGAAGAGAGTTTGTAGCAGAGTAAAAAAGGCCATGGTGTAAAGTACCTTTAAGATACTTGAGGACATGTTGAGCTGCTAGGAAATGAGGGACTCTGGGATCAGAAAGGAATTGACTAAGCTGTTGAACAGCATAACTGATATCAGGCCTAGTCATGTTAAGGTAGAGAAGTTTGCCGATGATTCTTCTATAAACTTCAGGATCAGGAAGTTTATCACCATCATAAATGCTGAGTTTAAGCCCTTTAGGAAGAGGGAAGGCAACAGAAGAACAATTAGCCATAGAGCAATCTGTAAGTAAATCAAGAATGTATTTTCTTTGATTTAAAAGAATGCCAGAAGAATCCCTTGTGACTTCAATCCCTAAAAAATATCTCAGAGGGCCAAGGTCTTTAATAGTAAAAGCTTTATGTAACTGAGATTTGAGATGTTGAATTAAAGAAAGATTGTTACCAGCCACTAAGAGGTCATCAACATAGGCAACAACCACAGTAAAATCAGTCCCATGCTGCATAGTGAACATAGAGTAATCCAATTTGGACTGAACAAAACCATGCTGAAGTAAGAATTTGGTCAACTCAAGATTCCATTGTCTAGAGGCTTGTCTTAGACCATAGAGAGACCTCTTTATTTTACAAACTTGTCCTGGAGAAGCTTTGAGATAACCTGGGGGAGGCTGCATATATAACTCTTCTTCAATGTAGCCATGAAGGAACGCATTGTTAATATCTAGCTGATGTAATTCTAGATGACAAGCTGCAGCCAATGCCATAAGAATTCTGACAGTGCTAAATTTAGCAACAGGGCTAAATGTGTGTTTAAAATCCTTGCCTTCAATTTGTCTATCTCCTCGAGCTACAAGCCTAGCTTTACATCTCTCAACTGAGCCATTTGGGTTGAATTTTGTTTTGTATACCCATTTGCAACCTATAGCTTTTTTACCTTTGGGAAGAGAAACAAGATCCCAGGTATTGTTATGTTCCAAAGCTGCAAGTTCTAAATTCATTGCATCAATCCATTTGCTATCTTGACTAGCTTGTTTATAATTGGCAGGTTCATGTGTAGATAAAACATTAGCAAGACTAGCTAAATGTTCAGGTTTATAGGTAGAAAAAATAGGAGATGTGGTAATATTGAAGCTGTGAGAAGTAGATTCAACAGGAGAATTATGATGCATAGTAGGAAGATTAACAATAAAATCTGCTAATTTTGTAGGTGGGTGTTTGATTCTAGAAGATTTCCTAATAATAGGAAGATTAACAGTAGGTGAAGAGGTAGATATAGATTCAGAAAAAGATGGAGGTGAGTGAGAAGGAATAGGAGAAAGAATAGAAGTAGAAGAAGTAGGAGTAGAAGGTAAAACAGGAGAAGTGGAAAAAGGTGGAATATGAGGTGGAGGAGATGAAGAAGAAATGACAGGAGGTGCATGAATAGCAGGATTAACTAGTTTTGTGCTAGAAAAAGGTAAAGAAGGAACAATAGTAGGTGATGTAGGAGCAAAAGGAAAAACATCTTCTTGAAAAGTGACATGCCTACTAAGGAGGATTTTATGAGTTGTAAGATCATAACATTTATAACCTTTTTGTGCAAAAGGATAACCTAAGAATATGCATTTAGCTGCTCTAGAAGAAAATTTGTCAGATGTTTTTTGAGCAACATAACATAAACACCCAATAGTTCTTAAATGAGTGTAAGTAGGAGGTTGTTGCATTAGTATTTCATATGGTGTTTTCCAACCAAGAATTGCAGTAGGCATAAGATTAATAAGGTAAGTAGCTGCTAATAAGCAATCTCCCCAGAATTTAATAGGCATATGAGCATGAAATCGAATAGCTCTAGCTGTTTCCAAAAGGTGTCTATGTTTCCTTTCTACTCTCCCATTTTGTTGGGGAGTATTAGGAAGACTCTTTTGATGAATAATACCTTTGCTAGAGAATAATTGAGTACAATAACTCTGAATTATTTCAGTACCATTATCACTCCTAATTACTTTCAAATGTTTTCCAAATTGAGTTTGAATATAGGCTAGAAAATGAGTGATAATAACAGGAACTTGAGTCTTGGAATGAACTAAGTGAGTCCATGTGACTCTACTGTGGTCATCAAGTAAAGTGAGAAAGTAAGTAGCACCAGTGAGACATGGATATCTATATGGTCCCCAAAGATCGACATGAAGTAAATCAAATGAAGCAGAAGCATGAGAAATAGAAGAAGGAAAAGGATGTTTGTGCATTTTAGCAAAAACACAAGACTCACAATCTAACACAGGTTGTGAAACAGAATGAAACATATGTGACATTTTATTCATCTTATGTACAGAAGGATGTCCAAGTCTTGAATGAAAAGTACTAAAAGAAGGTAAGCTGTCAACATGTAGTACAGTGCTTAAATTGCTAAAAGAAGAAGAAGGAGCTTGAAATTTGTAAAGTGCAGCTTGTCTGACAGCAGTAGCCTTGACATGTTTAGTCATAGGGTCCTGAAACACACATGAGGTAGGAGTAAATGTGACAATTAGATCATGTTCATCTAAAAGTTTGCCAACTGACAATAAATTGTGTTTGAAATCAGGTAAGAAAAAAAACATTTGAAATAAGAATGGTAGGAGTAAGGTAAACTGATCCAATAAGATCAACAAGTTTGATCTTACCATCAGGTAAGCCAACCTTGATAGGTTGAGAAATAATTTTGCAGTTAAGCAACAAGGATTTATCACAGATCATATGATCTGTAGCTCCTGTATCCACTATCCAATCAAGATTTGTATAACAAGTGGATAATAACTGAGAAGCAGTAGAAGTACCTGCAAAGTTGATGGAGGCTCCAGACTGTGAGCATTCTCCACCAGTAACAGGATTAGTCTTCATGAGCTTCAGCATTTCTTTGTACACAGCATTGACCAAAGAAGAGTCTACTGGTTTCTCTTTGGGAGGAGAAGTATCAGTAGAAAATGCCAGAGGATGGTCACCAACAAAATCACTAGTGTTAAGGTCAGATACATGAGCAGCCAGTCTATGTCCTCCACCATTAGACTGCTTGTTCTTGAGATTGGTGAACCATTCAGGAATGTTGCCAGTGATCTTAAAACATTGATCCACTGTGTGACCAGATTTTTTGCAAAAATCACACTTCCTATCATTCTTATCAGGCTTATGTTTCTTGTAATCTCTCTTTCCAGCAGAATAATAGGTAGGTGAATGATGATTTTGTTTCATAGAGTTAAAAGCACTGATTTGAGATGATGTAATTTGTTGTTTATCATTGAGTTTGTTCTGTTTTTCAACTTGCAACAGAATATAATAAGCTCTATTAACAGTAGGTAAGGGATCCATACTGAGGATATTTGTTTTGGAAGAAGCATAGTCTAAATTCAAACCAGCTAAAAACTGAATCAGTTTCTGCTTCTGATTAGCATCTAACAGCTTCTTAAGTAGACCACAAGAACAAAGTGCCAAAGCTCCACAATCACATTCAGGAAAACCTTCAATTAATTGAACCTCATCCCAAACTCGTTTCAGTTTAGAATAATACTCAACAATAGATGAATTGTCTTGTTGTATAGAGGTCATTTTCTGATGTAATTCAAATAATTGAGGTGCATTGGATTGTCCATACCTCTCAAGAATTTCCTCATACAGTTGGTGTGCAGAAGTTTGTAAAAGAAAACCTTCAGAAATAGTTTTCTCCATGGAATTGATTAGCCAAGATTGTACCATATAATCGTTTCTGATCCATTTTTGTAAATCTGCATCATCAACTTCAGATTTCTTGCTTGATCCATCAATGAAACAAAGTTTATTTTTAGCTCCAAGTGCCATACGAATCATTCGATTCCAACTCAAAAAAATTTCACCAGTAAACTTGTGTCCAGCAAGTTGTTGTTCAGGATGATCTCCTGTTCCTAAGAAGAATGGATCACTATATCCAGTGTTCATATTTTTGTCAAGAACTTCTGGTGTATTTGGAACAAAATTTCCAGCAGCTTCCTCCATTTTCAAGAATTTTGAAGATATTTGAAGAGGTAATTTTATCAAGAAAAGATCAGATGTAAATCTGATTGTATCAAATTTTGCGGAAAATGAATTTAAAGAACCTTACGGCTCTGATACCATGTGAATTCAGCTTACTAAAGTTGAATTATTATGAAGGAAACATCATTCCAGAGAGAGAAATAAGAAGAAGAAAATTATATCTGTATATTATATCACAACAATGCTTTACAAGAGATATATATACAAGCTACAAATGTAAACTTCCCTAACACACTTTATAAACTTCTCATACAAGTTGTCTAACTAACTCTGAAAAGTATACAGCAAGTTTCTAACTAACTTTATGCTAAATATAACTTTAAGAGTAGAATAGGTGTAGTAACACAAAGTGAAGAAACAAATGAAAATTCACATAAAGTAGTAAATACTCACATGGAGATTCCAAGTTCCTAATAGAGTGAGTTTCTTGACATGTTGAACACTTCCAAAGAAGTCTATCCCATCATCATATTCATAACCATCTTCATCATCCTCATTCTCATCCTCACCATTATTATCATCACCGTCACTATCACTATCACTATCACTATCACTATCACTATCACTATCACTATCACTATCACTATCACTATCACTATCACTATCACTATCACTATCACTATCACTATCACGCGGAAAGCTTTGAAAAAACATAGTTGCTTCGACCAACGACGACAAATTCTCAAGTGTACACTCATTATAGTGATTAGAGCCAGAAATAACCAAAACTCGAAGTGAAGGAGCAGAAACTCTTAATATTTCCCCACGTTTATAACTAGATACACAATCATAAATCACCAATTCCTTCAAACATTGAGAGACAACATCTAACTTATGTATTCCCTCACAAGATTTCAACTCCAACAACTCTAATATAGGACAACCTATCAATATTTTTCCAAGCATATCATCATTTAAATCTGTTATACGTTTCATCGACAAACTCTTCAAAGACTTCCAATTAATTTGCATCTCCTTAGCAACCTTAAACCCAACCCTACTTAAACTCAAACTTGTTAAAATCTCGTTCCTAAACAAGAATCTTGGTAAACAATATAAATAATAACGACGAAAATTTGATCTAACAAGTGAAATTTCAAGCTCTTTAACTTTGCGATCAAGTGTTAATTTTATCCATGTATCAATAAGTTCATGATCATCACGAGGATGATAAGGAATATGGAAGCAACACCTGCGGAGATTATCACGATGTTGGGAAACCAACACATCATTGATATAACGACTTAACTTATCTTCTTGACGAAATGGGATGTCCTTGTTTCGGAAAACAAGGGAGGGAAGAGAGAGTCTAAGAGAAACAAAACGTTTTGAGACGAAGCCGGCACGATACACAGCGTCGAATGTTGGAAGAAAACTAAGAATGTGGATGATAATTGAGTCTGGTAATTTGCTAAGTTGATCACACGTTGAAACTTGCCTGCTAGTATTTTCAATTTTCATGGCTTTCGAGGGTCGAGACGCCATTGCAAGAGAAACTTTCTTCAAAGAGAGGGAGGTGTAGGATGGACTAGGGGTCTGTTCTCCTAGTTTGTTTTATGTCGAAGAAAACAGGTCGTAAAAATAGGAGGCACAATATATAATAGGAGTACCTAGGAACCCTAATAATACACCTCCGCCAAAACGTGAAGATAGAATAGAGTTTCACTAGTCAGATAAAGAAATATATGTGGACTTTGATGAAAATAGTTGATGAGATTATTTTTAATAAAGTCGTTGTAGTATAGTGGTAAGTATTCCCGCCTGTCACGCGGGTGACCCGGGTTCGATCCCCGGCAACGGCGTTAAGTTTTTGTCTTTCAATATCGTTTATGTTTTTTGGTTCTCTGTTTTTTCATTTCTTTCTCTTGCTATATAACAGAATAGATATTGCTTCTTAAATCACAAAGAAAGTTCCTGTTTATTGCTATAGTAGTATTTTGTTACTCATTCACAATAAAATTCTGTTTGTTGGTTCTCTTCTCTTCTCCTTTTTTTTTCTTGATTATCGAACTACAACAGATAATTTCAAAAAAAATAAATCAGTTGTTTTATCGAACGTATTAAACTAGTCACTAAATGGATTGAACTATTAACTGAATGGATCGGATTAAAGAATGTCATTAGTGAATAGATTAAATTAGTCACAAAATAGATTAACCTAGTTCCTAAATAGATTAAACTAGTCAATATATTAATAAAAAAAGGTGGCATGTTCTCCTCTTACAAGACCAACTGCAAATTGAAATACCGTACTAGCTCTCGTGGAAGGCTATATCAAATAGTTTTGTTAAATAGGGTATGCAACATTGTCAAATCTCATTTATAAATTATAATGATTGTAATTTTGCAAAATTAGTATTTTATTTGATCAAAATTGCTTCACATTCGCTAGTTTCAACTTTCGTTCTATATGTCACATGACTCTTTCATTAGTGATATACTTTTACTTTCTAAAGTGATTGACTGAATGTAAATTTATTACTCCCTCTATCCTATTACAATCTCGACATTTTCTTTTTTTATGATCTCTAAAGCATACCTTTAACGTACCATTAGTGTTTTCAATTACATACTTATAAAAGTGACATGCACTATAAAACAATATAGCTTAATATTCGAACAAACTATTTATACTTATTTTGAGGACCTTACAATAAACACAGAATGACTCGAGTGATATCCCGAAATAAAATGTCACGTGTCTAACATTTCGTGTAGTCCCTCTCGATCCATGGTCACCTCTTCTTCAAAGAAACATTTGATTGCACATAAAACCCCTCAAAATCCCGCCTTTTAGTTTCAGTTCACTTCCAATTTCTGCTGCTTGTATTTTTTTGTTCTTCTCACTGTTCATTCCTTTTGGTAAGTGAAAATTTCTCCATTAAATTTCCTCCATTTTCGTCTGTTTTAATTCATTCATTTCTCAAGCACTTTTTTTCACCAGTAGAATAAATGAATTTCATAGGCAGATGATATAAATTTCTCAAGCTATATACTTTACTGAACTTGCTCAATCCTAACTAGGGTTTTAAGATATATTTATTTTTGATTTATGGTGATTTATCTTTGTGAAATTGTATAATTTTTTCATGGATTTTGCAGAATTTATCACTCAATTTTAGCAATGGAAACCGATGAATCGGAGCGAGTCGTTCCTTTTCAGCTTCAATTTGATAAACCAGCGCCTTCCCAGGTTTTCACACCCTTTCCCTACTAGAATTTAACGTAATATTGTTCTTGAATTTGATGATTTGTGCATTTTGATTAGTTGTAACCAAATTAACACAATTGACAATGTGTTTCTTGAATTTGATCATTTATGAAGAAAATAAAGACAATGTTGTTTGTGAATTTGATGAGCTGTGCATTTTGATTAGATAAAAATGGCGGAGTGGAATCCGGAAAAAGATTTATTGGCAATGGTTACGGAGGACTCTAAAATTATATTGCACCGCTTCAATTGGCAGCGGTTGTGGACCATTTCACCTGGTATGTGTGTGTATTATGCTGTTATTATCTCTCTTGCAAAAGAAAAAGGAGGGTATTGCTTTTGGCTGGGGCATTAGCTACTACTTTGTTGGCTCTGAATCGACCTTTGTTGGAGTGTATGTTGTGGGAGCTAAGATGTTGAGACTTGAGACCACATATGCGTGTGAATTGCGCATGTGAGTTATCTCACGCTGGAAAGGAGGAGAGATAATTACGAGTACCTTATCAGTCTAGAGAGTTACTCATACCATGGTCAATTGGTTTTTGATGAAACAGCTTATAAGTGATCCTACCCCTCTCATTATGGATGCTGCAACACCCACCTTACTAAGTGAAGATAAGATTGGGAGTGGGCTAACAGTGTGGACTGATTATGCTGTGTTAGTCATGCCGAGAATTATCGAATAGGGCTAAGAGTGTGGACTGATTCAGAGTGAATATCATGGTGTAGATGAAAATAGAATACCCATTAATACCAATTCTTTGGTATATGATAATATGAATATGACTTGGACCACACTGAAACTGAAAAAATTAGAATGATATTCACTACTTTTACATGGTAAAATAAATAAAGTGAAGGAATGGTAATGAAACTTATGTCTTTGATTTTACATGGAATGCCATATGCATGATTTTGGACATCTATCTCTAGAAGCAATCAACGTTCTTCATACATTCGGTTCACTACCTTTTACTACCCAGAGACATTGATATTAGTAGTAATAGGTAGAGAAAATTGTTTGTAGATCATATTGTAAGAAGGGTCTTGCAATTGTAACTTACTGATTGGCTTTTTTCACACTCTTTTTTAGGAAAGTGTATAACATCGTTATGTTGGCGTCCTGATGGTAAAGCAGTAGCAGTTGGCCTTGAAGATGGAACCATTTCATTGCATGATGTTGAAGTTAGTACCTTATGATGTTTAAGTATAACACAGTTTCTAATTATTACTCTGCACTTTGTCATCTTTCTGTTCTACCATAGTATGTTTATCTTTAAGGAAAAATTGACATCATAAATCTAGAGTTTGGGGTATCTTCCATATTACTCTCAGTTTTGAATTATTTTTTTAATAATCTCAAGTGTATCCTTTATTGGTCCTAGGTGACCTACATGTTAATTTTGTTTTTCCAGGTTCAAATTCTCATTCTTCTCTCTCCTCTCTCCCTTTTCCAATTCTAGGCCACCATAATTATTAGAGGACGACACGTAACTTTTTTTAACCTGCTAAATTGGTCATAATTTTAATTGGCTCCAATAAGGGAAGGAAGTTCCATACTTTGTTTTATTCATAAATAAATCAAACATGGGATTAATATGGGAAGACTCCAAAATTCAGCTATAGTGTTGATTTTTCTAATTTTTAAGTTTTTGATTCTTATTTGTGCTATAGCCGTTTTGAGGTCTCCGTCGAATATTTGAGCTGTCTATTGATGCATAATGTTGCTTTCCTTTTCCATTGCTTTCTTAATTATCGTCTTGTTTTTCCAAATGGTTTCCTTTGATTACAAGTTTTACGAGGATCCTCCTATAAACATGTTATAGTAGTGTCAGTATTTGGATCTCTCTCTTTGCCTTTCATTTTTTTCTTCTGTCTGTTTTCATTGGGGAAGGGGAGGGGCGGGGATGAAATGGGTATATTGTATGATCTATCGTTGACAAGGAACAACAAGTTTTGTTTTGGCAAAATTGGCTACTTAACTTCTCCTTTCCTTAGAAGACGGTTTCTTCTCTTTGTCTATCCTAACCCAACCTCAACAAGCAAAAGAAACAGAGATGCATTTTGAAGAAGAAACCTTTTGGGACTTTTTTGGCATGTTGCAAATGCAATTGCATGCTCAAAATCTCAAAGGTCCTCCTTAGTTGTTACCAACTGCCTACAGTTTATCAAGGTAAATAGCTGCCTCTACCGCTGTAATGGGTGCAATCGAATTACTGGGTTGATTTTCTTTCTATTAGCACTAAAGTTTCATGTATATTCCTGATTATAACGCAGAATTTCGTATTCTTCTGTTCTTCTTTGTGTTGACAAATAGGCAATAGGAGATCTATTCTCTTGTAAAAGATAGGACAAGTCACCACATTTGTTAGTTTTATTGAGGGTCTTTTATAGTCTATACATTGAAACGAATCTAACAAGATCCCACATGACTATACTTTTTTTTTTTTTTTGAGAAGTCTTTCCAAGTTAACTTCTTCTTTTACTAACAAATGTGGTGACAGAAAACTAAGTTACTTTTATAGTCTATTCTCTTGTGTTGAATTTGAAGCACACTTTTGCCACAGAAAGACCCTCAATTCTCATCTACAAGACTGCAAAGCACAAAAGATGAGAATTGAGGGTCTTTCTGTGGCAAAAGTGTGCTTCAAATTCAGGGGAGGAGTTAGTCTTATTGATTTTTGTGTTTTCATGGGACCAATCCTCTCATGGACTCGTAGTTAGCGTCTAAGTATAAAATGTAAGGGAATGCTTTTATCATGAATTTATGTACTTCGTTGTTTCAGTTTTCTGATTTTCAATTCTTTATCCAGCCTTCCATCCATTTTTTGTGCCCTGATGTTAATAACCATATCTTCTGCATCAATGTTTGCTTTGAATATACCGAATGAAAATTTAATGCTGAATCATTGTGCAGGAGCCTAGATGTGAGTCTGGACCCTAATCATATGAGAATTTATTTTTAAATATTGACAATTATTTTTGGTTGTGTTTCTATTGACACAGAATGGGAAATTGTTGAGAGGCGTGAAGTCCCACAGAGTTGCTATAGTTTGTCTTAACTGGGAGGAGGATGATGGATGTGGAGAGGTGATTAGAAAAATTTATCTTTTTTTATCTTTTTAATCTTTGTCTCTTTCTTGTTACCAGTTCCTTCTAAACCCTTCTTTTGAAAGATGAAAAACTCACTCACCTCTGAAGCAGAGAGGAGGTTGGGGATGGAAAAGAATGGAATGGGTTTGTGCTAATAGTGTGATTTTATGTCACAGGAATGCTTGATGTCTTTGTGTGTTCATTTTGAAATTCTTTGTAGTCATTACTTCAGATATTTCCTGGCTGTATTATAGCAACATCATAATTTATTTTTCTTCAGGATGGAGACAATACCGTGTCTTATGAAGACCGCACATTGCGTTTCTTCGCTCCTGCTCCAAGGATCCCACGGATGCCTGGAGTAGTATCCGGAGATTCCACTCTTATGGATAACTCTGAAGAACCATTTCAGAACTCGCTAAATACTTCGCATCAACGTTTTAACATTCTATGCAGTGCAGATAAAGATGGAGACATTTGCTTTAGCATATTCGGTATATTTCCCATTGGAAAAATAGTGAGTAAATAACTTCTTATAATATATTGGTTCTGAACACAATTTATTCCGAATTTATCTTAACCCTCAGTATAGGGGCAGCATATGGTAATTACATGTATTTTTGCAAAGTACTTTTGATGCTAAGCTCATCTGACTGTAAAGGAGCTTGAAGCGATTGGATTTGACCAATTTTATGAGATGCAACCAGAAACTGTGCAAACCTGGATGGCCCTGGAAATTAGCAGGTCAATTGTAAATTTTCTGGGTTGATGCATCGAAGCAAATACTTCACTGCATATTGCACATTCTTATAAGTAAAACCAACAAATATAACTTACATTACCTAGAAGTAGTTGACTTTTATAATTTTGAGTAAGAGTTTGACTTTTTTTTTTTACACTGTGTATTTGACTTGATTAAAACCAACAAATTGTGTTCTGAGCAAGCGGTGTTGAACTGGAAACTGAAATAGCTCAGATTGCAAGTTACCTCAACTTGAAATTGCCCCACTACAAATATTTACGAGTTCATTTTTTGACAGATCTAGTTGTGGTGCTATTTGTGCTCTCTCGACTTTGCATGTATTGTTCCATGCTTCCGCTGGAATATGAAAATTGAACTTTCAGAACATTTTTTCAGATAATCTTTAGGCTCTTAAGATCTGCATCTAACTCACCATCTTCCACCACTATTAGTTGCAGAACTTTACACAGATTAAAGCCTCTGTTTTATTTTGCTCTAATAATGAGAAACATCGTTCCTGGCTTACTGTTCTAAAATGTAATCGTATGACTCGTAGAAATGTATGTCCTTCGCTCCAAAAAAGGGGCCTATTGAACTCCTATGCTAACATGGTCAAAGCCCAACATTGTTTTTGTAAATGATAACCCTTTTTGTTTATGCCCTTTGGGAGGATTTGCATGAGTCTTGAGTTTGTCCAAAAATAATCTGGGATTGGCTGCAGATAGGTTTTTTTGGCATATAAAGGGGTAAAGGAGAAGGGTTGCTGTTGGACAAATTTCTTTTGGTTTTGTTGGTAGTGTGTGGTTGGGACGCATTCCTGTGACCTTTGAGGAGTTTCCTTATCATGTGCTTCGTTGTGGGTTGATTTAACTTTGCTAGCATCATTATGGGCCAAGGAGCTGGAACGTTGAACTTTGAAGAGTTATATGATTTGGGGAAATTCTGAGGAAGTGGGCTAAGTGCTCGTTTGGTTGGAATTGGAAGTTGTATTTCCTAGGAAGTTTTTCTCCCTTGAAGTTCTGTTTCCTAGGAAGTGGCAAAAGTTGATTGGTTGGTCATGTGTAGAAAAACTTCTCGTGGGAAATTCTACTTACCTAGGTCTCCCTAGGTAAGTAACTTCCTCCATATTTTGGGAAGTAGAACTTGCTACAAGGTACAAACTTAACAACGTCACCTTCTTTTACTTCCTAGGAAGTTCCACTTCCTATGTATTTTTATGTCAACCAAAGAACCTCTAAATTGTAGTTTTGTTTCTTGCTTGAGTAGATCTTGTCTTCATTTTCTGTACTCTTTTTTTGAGTTGTTAATATATACTTCCCCCGTTTCTTTTAAGTCGTTCACTCGTTCCACTTGTTTTTTCAAGATATGCAATGACACCTTTAACGAGCAATATTTTAGTTACTTATTAAAAGACATTGTATAATGAAACACATCGAAATAATCTAACAAGATCCCACATAATAGAACTCTTTTGAAATATACTACCTCCATCTCGCAATACATGATTGTGATATGGCAAATGAACCAAGGAAGTGGAGAGAGATAGAGTGAAGTTTTCTTTGTTGCCCATGTGATGGTTGTTTTGTCAGAAAAAAAGTTACCAATAAAAGAAATGCTACAAGTAGTATGAAGTATCCCTGAAAAGGAAAATGTTGCATGTATCATAATTTGTGAAACGGAGGTAGTATGTGTAAAACAATGCCAGAAACATGAAGTGGAACAACAATAAGAATTGCAGGGAGTAAACGTTTGAACTATTTCAGAAGATAAAAAGACAAATTACAGGTCTAGAGTAACAAGGAATATGATTTTTGGCAACAAAGGGACTATTATTTGTAAGAATGTTTTGTGTTTGACAATATCAGGAATTGAGTTTGGAGATCTTTGTATGAGGATCAGTGCCGAATTTTGTTTCTTAATTAGTGACTGACTGCTCCTGGAATTAGTTTATGATATGCCCTTAGCCATATTGAATGAGAATTGAGTTATCGAGTCATAGTTATAGTCTGATCCTGGTCACTTGGGGGTTGAGACTTGCCTGTTGACAATCTTTCATAAAGGAAAGTGACTATATCTGCTTGTAGTGTCAGCAATAGGATACATTGCCTTACTGTTCTATAGGCCATTTCTGGAATTCTATATGAATTGGAATTTTATATGAATTGTGTACTTGTCTACGGAAGATATGCGGCATCTGCTATCTCATTTTATATTTCTTGCTTTGTGGCAGTCATTTTGTTCTCAAATATGTCATTTTTGCTATTATCTACAAATCCTGACCTCAATTGATTTCTGGCAGAATATACACGGTTTGTCTCTTCCTGTAACGGGTGATCAAGTAGCTTGCCAGATCCTTGATGCTTCCATTTATAAAGTGAGTATCCTAGATATAACAGTAGTCCATCCTTCTGCTATCAATGAGGTTTTCCTTATTCCAAATTGAAGCTAGTTACAATTACTAATTTGTATGAGTGAATCTATACTAATAAATTGTAAGGCGTTCTTAAACAAGAAACTATGCCATGTGGCGCTGTCTTAGAGTGTTTATTTCATGTACTCCACATACAATTAGTATAAGATTTTATCCTATGGCTTCAAAGTTATATACTAAAGTCCTAACCACTAACCAAGTAATGTTGGGTCATGGGTGTTATAGCTTTAAAGCAAAATATTAATAAATGAAAATTATAATTACCCAGGGCATAGCCCGAGCCTAAATACTACTTGCTGTCTATTTTCTGTGCCATACGCATCAGCTTGAAAGTTCATAATTTAACACATTTAGTCAAAGCATGATTGGTATGCCTATGCATGTAAAGTTCATAAGAGGACTTCTAAAGGAGGTATATATTGACAACTGAAAGATCAACTTGGAATGAGCTTTTTTTGTATGTATAAAGTTTGAGGTAGATAATATTTATATTTCAGTCTTGGATCGAATAGTCTAGCAAGTGTGATTTGGTTACAGCATCTCAATTCTGTTTTACATAAACTAGAAAATATTTATTTAGCCTTTCTTCTATATAGATTAATTTAATTCTTGGATGTTATTCTTTCCTTCTTCTGGCATTAGGTTGCTTTGTCAAAGGATTTTTGTCGCTTGATCATCTTATGCTCTGGAGAATACTCTAGCGGTAGTAGTGAAACCACTCGCGGATTGTCTGGACATAAAACCCAGGGTATGCATTGCTTGGTGCTGGACACCTGTATTTTCCAGAAGAGGTAATTTTATCACTGTGAAGATACTGGAGATTTCATGGGAACTACTTGATAGTAAAACAATGTAATATGTATATCTTTGAGGAAAAGTTGACATCATGAATCCTGAGTTTGGTATCTTCCCATACTAAACCCAAAGTTGTTTTGTTGAATGATCTCAAGTTTAGGGACACCCGTTCCATATTGGTCCCAGTTAAAAGTGGACCGATTTAACAAGTAAAAGAATACACTTGTTTTGCTCTAATTGGCCATGGTAGCTTGATCAAAGGGAATGAGAGAATGGAGAGAGAAAGTTGAGAATTTTGACCCAAAAGGGGAGCAGTAATGACCTGTGAAATAGGTAATAGGTCCGTTGTAACCAATATGGGAAGGATTCTTTCAAACTTGGAATCATTGAAAAATAAATTAAAATTTGGATTATCATCGGAAGATACCCAATCGTCGGATTTACAATGTCAATTGTTCCTATATTTAATTAAGTAAAGTTTCTCAGTTGTGTATCAATAGATAATGTTCTGATGATATGGAGTATGATATAGAAAAATGCCAAATGTAGAACACTGAACAATATATGATCTTGTCATAAATTCCCAACTGAATGCTAATGAAACATATTTCTAATAGTTCAATGTCCAATAAAATCCTAAAATATATTTCTTAAAGACTGAGTCGCTTACAAGCTTCTTGAGTAAGCTTAACCTAGCCTGTTCTGCTCATTTTCTGTTACCCTGTGAACCATATTCTGCAATGTTCAAATTTCTACATTGTATTTTCTATACCTGTGGACATGTTTATTGTAGTGAGTTGCTTTCCCTTACCAATATTAACTTCCAAGTACCAGAATGTGCATGTTTCAGGTGACGCTAGGCAGATAACAGTATCCTTATCTTTTTAGCTTGATGCTTGGGATAGTGGTGTTTCATCCTTGTACTATATATAGTGTATGCTAAACTGAAGTGCTGAGGTCTTATCACTTGTGTTTCATGCTACCTTCAAAACTGAGGATTGACATGCCTGCTGGCAATCTTGAATCGTATTTCTTATTCCCATTGTGTTTCGCTTTGGGGATTGGGAGGGCTCTGATTATAACAGTTCTACTCGTGTAAAATGGATGATGGAGTTTTCATTAGCCGGCAGCTACCCGAGCTGGTATCTCTATCTTGCAGATGGATAGTCCTGAAATCATTTCTAGCTCCAATATTAAGCTGCTTGTGGTTGAATAAGAGAAACGTCAGGACGGGAACACCCTATATAAATACATGCATCTTTATCACTGAATGAATGATCCATTACAGCTGTTATTGTATTATATGGTTGAATGAACTTGAATTTGACATAGACAACAATGTGATAGTAAATTTTATTTAGCTAAATCTGTTAGTTGATATGGAAAATTACATATATTGCTGGTGACTCTACTTTTGTAGGAAACAAGAGCTTCATCAAGTAGCTCAACAGGCCTCCAACATCGAAGATTTAACTGAGGTCATTCGAGCATCACTTTCAATGATGTATAAGCAATGGTGTGATGCCATGCAGATATTCCATGACAAATTCCATTCTCTATCTACATTAATTGCTAGCAACGGTAATGTCAAATGAAGACCGCACTACAGTCTACAGCAGCATCCACATTTTGTTTCGATTTAAAACTTCATCTGTTTCATCTATAGGACTGGACTCGTCTCCTCAGGAAGAGTTCCTGAGCCTTTTAGGAGGCGCTCGAACTAGTCCACCTGTTCATCAATTTCTGGTCAATTCTCTTGGTGAATCGGTAAGGTCAGCTTCAAATGTTGTGGGAGTTGGGGGGGGGGGGGGACAGAGTAAAGATACTTATTGTTTTTTTTATTCTGAATAGGGACTCAAGCGTGTAATGAAGGCTGTATCTAATGCAGGAAATGAACTTCAGCTTATTCTCCTTGATCATATCCAGGTACCCTTTTTCAACTTCCTTGACACTCATTTCATGCATTATATACTTTTCATCACCTGCTTTAACTTTTCAACTTGATTAGAGGTAATGTCGTCAAGTAAATTAGGCAAGGGCGCAAAGTTAACTCTCCCTCTCTCTACTCTTGAGTCTTGAGGTAAACTCAAGTACATATCTATATGTTAAATAGATAATCATTGAATAAAGAAGTCAGCACCAAGCACAAATAGTTTTTTGGTTCCTCTGGGCGGGGGGTACTGGAAAGGATTTAAAAGGGGAGAAGGCAAGCGTAGAAACCAGAAATTTGCACTGTATGGAATTGATTTTGACCTGGTACAGATCGTGAATAGTAAGTCCGGGAACAGCAGGGTCATATGGAGTTTGAAAGAGAGCCTCAGAACTAGGTGCCTTGTTGGAGGGAATATGTTTCAAGCTCAGAAGTGTTATATGGTTGACTTTACGTAGTTTGCTATAACCCCCCCCCCCCAAAAAAAAGAACTGCGATCCGTAGAAGGCAAATAGGTACATGCAAGTGGTATACTCTTGGGCCAATTTAATAAAATTTGGTAAAGAATTGGGAGGTAAAACCGAGTTGACTTTCTTTTCAAAGGAATATAGGTGCTAAGAACCAGAATCTTTCAGAGGGTAAATCAAGGAGAGAAAAGGGAAAATGAGAAGATCAGTAGAGAGAGATGGAAGATATTTGCAGAAGAATAGAGTAGAAGAAATAGAGAAAAGAGCTGAGTTTGTATAGATCAGTGTTCAATGTAACTACTAGCATTCAAGAGGCTAGGTACTCCAATACAATGTATCAACACCTACTTTTCTGGATAATCCAGCTCCTCTCTATACTTGTCTATTTATAACAAAAGCAATTCTAAGTTCTTGTCAAGAAGTCTGTCATTCCCTTCTTACCTCCAGCATCCTTACCAGGCATTTCCTGATTTGTTTACAATTTGTAAAGTGCAAAGGTGGAGATTAGGAGGAGGTGTAGCATTACCCATTTAGCCTTCCCCCAAAGAGACACCTTGTCCTAAGGGTGAAAGTGAGGAAAGGTGTACTGAATGGTAGCCATGTCTACCCATGTGGCCTTGGAAGCCGGGAGGTTTTTCATTGCAATAACACATCTACTTGATACCCTTGTTGACCATTAGAGCACATCTCTGACAATAAATCCGGTTCAGTTTCCATCTCCAAGTCATGATTGAGCTGCGGTGTAATTGAGGGAGAGCAAGCCTGGTTACCAATCGCCAACTTATTCGTGACACATGAAAATTGGGTGGAGGCGAGATGATTCTGGATGCTTTAGCTTACAGGCTACTTTGCCAACGTGTTCCAGCACCAGACGCCACAAATCTGAGGGGTCAGCTGCTCAAAAGGCCTTTTTGCTAATGTCGTCTGTTTATAGGCCTCTAGTTTGAGGCAAACTTGGTCCCCAATGTCATAAATCATCTCCTTGCGTGACTTGTCCTCTATCATTTTTTCATTCTATACTGTGTGCAAAGTACAAATGTACCTCAACTCGTCAAGCATGTTCTTTGAGCTGTTCATTCAAATAGGAAATGCTGGTTTCAGTCGCTCCTATCTGACAAGGTGAGGAGGGTCCCAACCATACAAAGCGTTGAAATGAGTGAATTGTGTTGAAGGTTGACAAGAAGTATTGTACCAGAATACTGCCAAAGGAAGCGACACTACTCATGAATAAGATCTGTCATTGATGAAGCACCTAAAATATGTTTCTACATACTTTTTAACCACACCTCGGATTACCTGTCAGTTTGTGGGTGGTAAGCCATGCTTCTTTTCAGGGTTGTTTAGTGAAGTTTTTTTTTTAAAAATCACACTCATTATATTAAGTCCTGATCAGAAATAATGGATTTTGTAAAACTGTGTAAGGGCACCACCTCCTTCACAAAATGAGCTGCCAGTGAGGAAACAGCAAATGGGTATTTAAAAATGTGAAAGTGACCATACTTCGTGTGTCGATCTATAACCACAAGCACTGTGCTGAATCCCATTTGAGGGAGAAGCCCCCCTAACGAAATACATTGTAAGCTGATCTCCGAGCTGAGATGGAAGAGGCAAAGCTTGCAGGAGGCTCGACGGGTGGGTAGTGGCAGCTTTCTGTTCTTGACACGTTGCTCAAGGCTGCTTATTTTTGTCATCGTCTTGTGCATCTGTGGCTAGAAACACTCCGAAACAGAATCATATCATGAAGCAATTTAGCAATAAATGAAGATGTTTTAGAAAATCTTCCTTTGTAAAACATCCCCTGATCCACCAAGAAACCCACTTAAACACGACTCTTATGGCCCTTTAATTAGGCGGTAATAAATGATGGTTAATGAATATATGGTATTTTTTCCTAACTAGAATGACTCCATACCTCATCATCAACCTCAATGTTTTTACTAGGCTCACAACTAGGTGAGGTGGGGGGGGGGGGGGGGGGGGGTTGGATATATGTAGCCTTCTTAATTTAGTCCAACAATTTTTTGTTACTACACTATAAACAGGAAGCACAAACAATTTAGTAAACCATCTTAATTTAGTTAATTATAACCCATAAGCCAAAGGATAGCAAATCTTTGTCTTCGATGGAAATGGGCAGTCATGACTTTGCTAACTAATGTGAAAAAATTAACCATGATTACTTCTGCTTTACCAGCCTGCAGCAGAAATTATTGGATTTAGAATGGGAGAACTAAGAGGTCTTTCAAGGTGGCGGGCACGCTATGGGGGCATTGGCCTCGATGAGAAACTTATTGATAATGCAACAGAAAAAGTAGGAATGCTGCTTGTACAAGTAGTTCGTTTTGTGCAGATTCTTGCGTCTGTTTCTCAGCAGGTATGCTTCGTAAATTTTGTTTGTTCTTTTTCTTTTTCAAGTAGAAGTTTGATTAGCTTGTCCTTTGGTTTTGTTTTTCATACATCATTTAGCTAATGCCCTTTGTAGAGATAGGAATGTATTATTGTATCAATTAGTTGTCTCAATTGTCCAATTTAGGGTGTGTTCTCTTCACTTTTGAAAAATAAGTTTTAGGTTTAATAAGTTCAAATAAGTTCATGAGAATTCAGGTGAAGAGAACACACCCTTAGCCTGTTTCTCTTTTGTCTGTAATCTTTTAAAAAGCAAATGAAAATCAGGTACTACTAGTGAACAATTGTTATTGTTCCAGTTTTCAGTATCACAGTTTAAGAGACATTTTGATATGGCATCTATGCAAAGACCATGTGCAAATTGAATGTTTAGTAAGATATTCACATTAGCTCAAAGAATGAATTTACCAAAATTAGCCTTTAGATCTATAGAAGTCTCCCCCTTCAGCCCTCAACAGAACTTCACATTATTGTTTGGCAAAGCTAAGGATAGTTGTTAATTGTGGATAGAAAATTTGATAGTAGGATAGAGACTTTGAGAGAGAGAGAGAGAGAGAGAAAGTGTTGGGATGGAGACAACAAAGGGGTTGATGGAGAGAAGCTGAAATGTTTAAATAAGTTATGTAAAGTCTATTATGAGACATCCCAATATGGAAAATTCGAAATTATTACAGGAAAGAAGGGTGTTTGTTTTTTCTCTAGGTATGACATTGAAACTATAGGATGTTCTCAATCTAGGTAAACTAGTTGGGAATTATATATAAAAAAAAATTGCTCAGAAACATACTGTGAGATAAAAGGGGGACTTGGAGGATTGTCCTAAAGGGTCTTCATAGATCGTCAGTCCAAAGTTACTTAATCACCGTACTTTACAAGGGTGTGCTTCAAGGGATTCCCCTCAGTGCATATTCTACCACTTGAGAGATTCTCTCACTACTTGATTTTCAAGTTGTGAGAAAATCTCTCAAGTGGTAGAAATTGCTTCAGAGGGGAATTCCTGAGAACACTCAGTCCCTGTACAGACTTTACCTGATTTCGTGGTCCCTTCTCTTCTCTCGTTCCCCCATCCAAACGAAATCATTAATAAGTTTCTCTGAACTCCTGGCGGCTGGCTATACCCTAGAGATCCTAGAAAAGGAGTGGAAGAGAAGGGAATGCTTGCAGATGAGACTGGATTAAGGTAAATCAACCCCTTTGAGAACAATAAGTTAAGATCTACCCAACCAGTGACTCCCAAAGTCCCAAGAAAATTTGCTCCTGGGATTGTTTCATTACAATTATAAGTTATTTTTAACCCTGCAAAAACTTTTGATCCCAAATACACTTTCTCCACCTCGATCCAGAACTATGAAACTTCATTATCTTGTTCAGAAAATCACAACTGTACCTGTCATATCAAATAAATTCATTATTATGTTTTTGAAGTTCTTTGGCGCCCAATCACCACATCGAGAAAAAGCTCAAGACAAGCACCTCAAGACCTACTCTCTCCACCTAAAGCCCTAAAGTCTTGAACAGTTAAAACTCGACCAACTTGTGCAGAAAGCAGAAAACCAGCTATCATATTAAGTTGCTGAGCATTTCATCTTCTTGATAAATATTTATATCATGTTTCTTGCGTTTCCCCAAGATGTTTTATTATCTCTTAACTTCTCTTTCAGTACTCAAATTTTTCTAGCTGGCTGTTAAGGTGTATAAAGATACTTATGTCAGAACCAAGTGATCAGCTTCCATCATACAACAGGTAGCTGTGCTTTGTTTTATTAATGCAATTTGAAAAGATGATTGCCATTAGTCTCTCTTGTAGTTATTTTCTTTGCATGCACTTTTCAGTGAACTCGTGATTATGTTTCTAAAGTTTCTCTATGATCGGGATCCAGTAAAGCTGCTCTTGGACCAATCTGCGGTTGATCATAATGTACCCATCAATTTGTAAGTCATGTGCCTTTCTTGACCTTGCTCTATCTGCTCTCTCTTTTTCTACCTGTCAATGTGCGGTCATTGCTTATGTTTGCTTCAAATATGTATAAGCTTCAGAAAGCATAAACTTATTGTGAATAAGGGCACCTAGTGATAAGCTCATGCATGAAATCAATTATGACTTGCCAGAGGAACAGATCATGATTACTACGAATTGATGGTGTCATATTACTATTGCCTCAGGGATACAAAACAACGCGTTGAAGAACTTGTTAAACTAGGAGGATTTGCTGATACTGATTGCCTAAGCAGAACCTTGGCTAAGGAATTCCAGTTTATGGAATCCAGGTATCTCTTTGTGTGACCTGTTGTTTTTTATACAGAATATCAGACATATGTATCTTGTGTGTTATGTTTATATAAGGTTAAACTTTTTAATTGGAATATATTTTGTGCATCTCCAATCTTTCATTATCCTTTTTGTAAATTAGTCACATAGACGATTTCTCATGAAGATTCATGTTAGCCGACCCCAAATCAAATTGAGATTAGAACTTTGTTATTGTTGTATCCTTTTAGAAAATACTAAAATTAGCTACCCACTAATCCTTGGTGGCTTTTTCTATTAGAAGTCTTTCTGTTTAAGTACCCAGTGCATAGTTGGAAATTTAAACTTGAAAGATGCCACCTACTGTATAGTTGGGACAATGAGGTGTATTCTACTCTTGTGTGCTTAGAGAAAAACGTTATCGTATCTGCTCACTAATCTTCTCTAAATTGTATGAATTTAGCTGTACTTTTGATTTTGCATTTTTGCTAGAATTTATGTACTTTCATTTCTAAATAAATGCAAAACACTTTTGACTTTTTGCACTATATATATACTAACTTTGAAGCTCTCACAAATTTATAAAAGAAATTATTATTGTGTAAAGATATTCTTCGATTAGCGTGAATGTATATTTTCATAATATCAACCTTTTATAATTTTTACTAATTGATAATTAGAGATACTAATGGACAAAGTTGTGTATTGACAAATGTGAAAGTGAAATTGATGTATTTATTTAGAAACAGAGGAAGTATCTTTGAATTCTCTGCTTCCTTGCTGTATTTTGATGTAGCTGTCTTATTTTCCAGTTTCAAGGAGGCTTTCAATATGCCCTATACTACCATTTCGAAGGAGATAGTTTGTGAGCAGATGCTGCCTCTCTATCCCTTCGAATCTTCACCACCATCCACCTTTGGCAGTGTTCCAACATCAATATCATTCTACTGGGTATGTGTTCTGCAATACTAAATTTTTTTTACTGGAATTAGTTAGTTTTATTATTCAAGACATTCTTGCAATTGATACTTTTCGCGGCAACGATCTGCATCATGTATGCGTTTATTCCATATGCCCTTTTAGATGCCTGCTGAGTTTTCTGTTCCAATTTGTCTAAATCAATAAGCGGAAATAAAGAAGCCTAACATGATGAGTAAGCTAGATACCTTAGCATCTTCTTGAAAATCCTGTCTCCTTTAAGTGAGAATAGTTATCAAATGGATCCATCATAAATAGCTAGCTTTTTGGTTTAACTTTGTTTGGGATACTGCTTCTTCACTGTTTAGTCATATTCTGGAGGCTTGTGTTGTGCTATTGATGCAAATATGCAATGCAAGAATCACTTCTCTCTTTGAACAAAGGATGCAATTTGGCAACTACACAGCTTCATCTTCATTAATGTGTCATTCATCTCTAGTTTCTTGTATCTAATATAAAAACGAATTCATAGGGTTTGACTTGACTAATTAACAGACAACGAAAGAACATATTATCCCGTGCTATGCTACTTTATCACTTTTCAAGGATATGAAAGCCTTAACCAACACTTCGATTTTCATTGGGATACCCAAAATATCTTGATCAAATATATATTAAGTTAAACTATACAAATAGAGGTAAGAATTTTAACATTCAAAATCTAAAAAGGAATATATTTCATGAATATCCTGTTCTGCACCCCTATCCTTGTGGTAGTGCCTGCACGACAGTTATATTCTAATTCATGGTTGTTAGTTTGCTAAATATAGGTCTAGATCATTGTAAAAAGAATTAAGAATGGTGGAACCTAATAGACGTTGTGTGACATTCAACCCCTTTCTTCTTTTTGCATTGAATGTTCTGCAAGTGGGTAACATCCAAAAACTTCAAGATGTGCAGACAATGTTCTTCTTAAGGGTATTACTATAGCACTTACAAAGTGGTGTTACCTATTCTCATGCATTGCTCTTATACAGGATGCTGCTCCTGATGTTTTAACACGTGAAACCAGTGGAGAAAACCTTGTGGATTACATCACTTTCCAAGTACCTGAGTGGTGCTCATCAGATGTTTCAAATTGTATTTGCATACTACGAGGAGTTATAAGTGAAGCGGACAATATTAGAAACAGATATACTACACTTGAAGCCTTGTTGCTATCTGTGTCAAAGGATTTGAATTGCGTGGATCTATCTCTGTATAAAGTACTTCTACAATAACACTCGTGCCTTTTATCCTTGTTATCTCCTATTAGCCATGTTCCGGAATTTTGTCTGAATCTTCAGATTGCTGAACTTCTCTTTATTACAGGAACGTCAGATTGTTTTGCTGTTGAATGGAACCACTTCTGATAGCAGTGGACATGCGCAACTCATGATGGTTCAAACAAGCGACCTTCCATTTGTACCTATATCAAGATCAACCAGTCAAAATATTTGGAATTTAGAACAGTTGCAGGTAGGTCTTTCACATGCATTAGGAGTTTTTAGTATGCTAATGATCATTGTGACACTGTTGTTGTCATCAGAACCCTTCTGCTTGATAGCTCCTTCTGTTCAGTGCTACTTACATGTCTAAACCCATGTCTTTGGGAAATTAGATAGTGTTCAAGTCCTCAATTTATTCAGAACTTCAACTAAGGATAGTTGGGCCGGTTCTGTGGCAGTTCATGTTCCTTTTTGCTTTCTGGATCACAAGACAATGTAATATTTTCTCTATCAAAATGTTTATATGCTTGAAGAACTTGTAGAAAAATTTAGGAGACGAATTATTAAGAACTAATAATGAAGTAAAATATTAGGAAACCAGAGGATCTAGCCACAACTTTGATGATCAGAATTATTTGAAGCATATGGCTCAATGATTCATTAATGCTTTTCAAAGTTTTTGCACATTAAGGGTGAACAAATTGCTGCGCTCAGGGGATGCAGAGTATGACAGTCATAGACAAAGGTCACTAGCATTCAGTCTTGGGTGGGTGATAAATGAAGGAGAAAAGTTGCTAGTGTAAGAGGGTCAATTGGGTGATACCTGCTAACATCTGACTTACAATATAAAAAGACAAGCCGATGAATCTTTGTATCATTGCTCTAAGTAGCGTATTCATGCTCCTTTTTGCAACGGAGATGCACTCTTTCTGGGATGACTATTGTCTTAGGCCTGGAGGCCCTTGATTGTAGTCTTCCCAAATGGATGATCAGTAAGGAGCCTATATACATTCTAATATTTTTCGTTTTCTTTCTCAACTGATAGCTGTTAAATATCAGAAAGTTAAATTTCATATACTTGCTGTCATTGAACAAATGCCAGTGTTGAGACCAGTTCTGAACATCTAGTTGATAGATGCTGTACACAGCTAGTTGTATGTTTTTTAAACTTTTTGATAATGACAATCTGCTTGCACATTTAACTTTTTCTCAAGATATGCTGGAGCAGTGACTATGATGTGAACTCTAATAAGTTGAAGATCCGGATTTTATACTGATACGTGTGCTACTTTTGTAAATCTTAGGACTCTATCTTGCCTTTTCAAATGGAGGGTGCAAAGGTTCGAAGTATCCCTCACAATGTGGTTCCACCTCTTGCAGTAAGTTGTAAGTATTCTCTCTGCCTTAAACTTTACACATGTGGCACATTATCCTGGGATACAGTGGTATTGTCCCGCACTTCTACCTCCCTCCCTTTTTTGCAGTGATGTTTGATGCTCTGAGTCTGGGTGCAGAGTCTTATTTTTACGATGACTATCTTGTAGGAATGCAATTTACATCTCCTTTTCTCCCTCTTTTCTTCTCTCTCTCATACTTCATTTGTTTCTGTGGCAATAAAAACATTAAATGAGATCACATAAAATATTGTGAATGCTAATCTACTTGTGTTTTACGTCACTTTTTGCAACAGCATCCAGAGGTGTGGGTTGTGTTTTTGCTTCTAGAAAACGAGCTTTAGTTTATATTCTCGACGAAGATGAGGAGGAAGAAGAAGCTTCCGATATGGATTGATAGTTGATCATCCAATGCTGTGTTGGGACTTCTCGGAGGAAAAAAGGGGGCACCAGTGCTCAAGCCTCAAGCCCCATCATTGGAGGGCAATTCAACAACATTTAACTATACAGCAGGGTGACTGAATATGTGGTCTGTGTGATCCGAAAACTGCTTCTGAATTATTGAAGAGCACATATCAGAAATGATCAGATTTTGTCAAAGTTCTATCACCAAGGAGAAGAATTACTATCGCATTAGATATGCAGTTGAAGTCGTGAAATTACAATAGAAAGTAGTGTGATTTATGCAGATAATTTTTCTCCCTTCAATGTCATCTTCGATAATGGTGAGAGCTCCTTGTTTCAATGTACAGTACATGTGGTTTTATTAACAATCAATCAAATTATTGTATTTTGCTTGTAGTAATGACATCTAAAACGTGAACATCGAAGATGGGTTTATCTTCCTATGCAATAAATCTGTTGTTTGCCATGGCAGCTTCACTGTACACTAGACTTTCATGCTTCCTCAGGTCTTAACCGCTTATCCTGCGTAGACAGATTTTCGGTGGTAAGCCTCTTTAAGGCTAAGCATTTTCAAATCTATATCGACTTCCCCAAATAACGAGAAGTTAATAACAAATAATATACTATATGGTACCCGAGAGGGGAAAAAAGCCACAATAGTTTCTCTATTCTGAACCACAACAGGAGTCACGAAGGCTTCTCTCCACTTTGACACAAGGTTTGGAGTCCTCGAACATCACTCACAACAAGATCAAAGCTGAGTTTTTGGCACCTTTATAGCAGACGTTTACAAAACTTTACGCGTCTTAGCAGCGTTGTAAGTGTGGTGCATGAGTGATGCAGCCATTGCACTTGAAGGCAGCCATCCAAGTCACAAAAACAGGAAACACTAGAGTCACCATGCAAGTCATCAGACAGATGAAAACAATGAAGATTTCATTCAAGCATATTATTCCATCTGGTAATCAAGATAACTACCACTAACAATTATTGCGTCAAAATAATAAATACACAAGATTTTGTTAAGTTAGACCTCATCTAACCAGTCATGATACAACAAGTACACAGTGACAAAAAAAATGAACATAAAAACAGGCCTCTTATATTAAAGACCTTGATGCAGATTGCGGAGGTAAAGACCTTGATGTGGAGGTACAGGCAGAGATGGTAAAACAAAAGAACCCTCTCATGCTCGCAGAAGGTATCCCTGAAATTAGTCACTTTTCTGCTATAGCATCTCGACTCAGCTTCAAGTCCTTTTTATCCTTAGGGATCCATTACCAAGCAAGATCCATTACCAAGCAAGTCAAGAAAGCAGGCATCATCCCCACTATAATATTCGTCCAAGTTTATAACCTTATACTGCACTACGCAACTGTAGAACATTAGCTAGTTGGGGCCTAATGACCAGCTAATTGTAAATAAACCAGGGCCATCTTGATTGGGGTTCATATTTATGTATCATCCAACTCAACAAGCTGAGCCCGTCTCTCAGCAGCTTTCTTCCTGATAAAGATGCCCCACCTAAGGGCCGCTTTAAGCTTGAGCCATCCCACAACAGCTTTCCCAGAAGAGCGGCTTCTATCCTCATCGAAATTGAAATTGATTGCTGGTGATGGGGCATAACCTGCTGAATATGGGTACGGGTCCTCAGACACACTGACGGGATTTTGAGCTTGATGACCACCATTACCCATCCCAAATATGCGAAGCAGATGTTGCATGTCTTCATGTTCAAGCATCTGATGACTTCTCATGCGGATATCTTCCTCTGATAGCAAGTTCTCATTTCCCCTGTAATCTACAAAGTTGGAGGTTCCAACAGGCTGCAACCCGGACAAGGATGGTTGTGCAGGTCCAAGAGACAATGCATCATTGTTTCTGGAAGGCTGGCTTAGACCCGAAGTACCAATGAACTGATTCTGAGGCAAAAGTGATGTGGCATATTGAGCAGACCCGTTAAAGTTCATTGTTTGTGACTGTGCAGAGTATCTTGTACCCATTGCATCATGTAAACCTGAAACATACAGAAATTAGTTTGTGAGTCTTAACGATATATTCTGTTCACATAGTACTTCACTTGCATTTGCTTTGTGAAAAATCCGCCCAAAATAGAGTTTTGTAAGTGGGAAATACAGTTCATGAATTCCGGGATTTATACCTCCAATCTTCAGACCTGGATCCACAGAAGGCTGTTCCATGGGAGGAGCAACAGGTAAGCTGGGTAAAGAGAGTTCATGGGTGTAGAAATTGGGGTTTGGTTGGGAAACTGGTGACTCAGTCCTGGAGGAATCTTCGATCTTGTTCTGTTTCAAGCTCAAGAGAGACTTGCCATCATACTCCACAACATGGGTCCAGTTCTCATACGCTTTCTTTATCAACGTGTCTGCATAGACCTGCCAACATACTAGATCTTCAGCCACCATATTTGACATGCAACTGACATTGCTTATAGGATAAAGTTTTTTCCAAAGTTATGCTTCTTCTTTTAGATCATTACAGGGTTTCTTAAGCTACACAGGTCGCACATTGAGGTCTGATAATGGTCAATTATATGTCCGATTAGTGCAAGTATTTAGGCATATGGAAGAACCGAAGAACAGTAACAAAAAAAAAAAACAGTACTAGTTGTAAACCCTTATTTTAACAAAAAGCAAAACTACCAACAAGCGCAACTGTGCAAGTAACATTGAGATGTAGGAAAGCTATAGAAAGAGATAGGACATCAAGATTTCAAGCACTGACCTTCTGAGTGTCGGAAAGAGAATCAGTTGAGTAGTATTGGCCACCAGCAAATAGTCCGTTAAACTCATAGATGCTGTTGAAAATTACGCCAACCCCTTGAGGACCATCGGGATAGTAGATAAAAACCCTTCCACTAAGTACACACGTCTTTGCATGCTCGACAAGTGCATCCCACATCTTATTCGACATGCCACTTCCGAGTATCTAAAAGGATTCAGATAGGTTAAAACAAATCCCTAAGATCAGAAGACCATCAAACAGCAAATGTGTAACTTTCTTACATTTCGCAACCTCTGTGGATCTCTGACTACGAACCGCAAGAAATCTTCAACTGTAGTTATGCCACATTTATTTAGTCTCTTATGGAAAGCCCCATCTTTCCCAATCTTCTCTAATCTCCAGACTTCATCGTTTAATGCAGGAGGATAGTGTTTTTTGTACACTACAAAAGACAAACACGGCAATGCCGAAACTAGATTTAAATGCGAGGTCCAAGGAGAAAACGTGTACAATTCTGGGAAAAAAGGAATTACAGTTACACATGTAAAGAAAACACCAGTTTAAGAATTTAGACTCACATTCCCCTCTATGATCCTTGACAGTGAAAGCTTCAGTCTTTGCTTCACGGATACGAACAGTATCACAATGCCCTGCAACAATCCTCAGTCCTAGCCTGAACTGTCTGCTTCTTATCCAGCTTGAATTATCAGTAAATGTCAGTTCTCCAAGAGTTCCCACACCTTCTTTCAGTGTCACTTGCACATCTCCAGTTAAAAGGGGTCTCTTTCCTTCGCGCTCTTTCACCACATGACTCTCAAAATCTTCTTGGGTCCAATCGGCATCATCTTCATCATTGAAATCACCTTCAAGCACAACAATATCCAGTTTCGCAGATGATTCTGGACCCGTTGCGACAAGTTGCCCAGTATTCGCATCAATTAAAACGATGTGAATTGCAGATCCTTGCTCGCCTTCTACTTTGCCTCCGGTAAAAAGAGGTAAAGAAAGCCTACTTCTGAACTGAAGCTGCAAATTTCTCCCATCAGGTGCTTCGATTCGCTTGGGAGAAGACCTGCATTTTGAACACGGTCAACCTTCATACTGTTTTTTCAAATCTTCCTGTGTTTTTTTAGTTGCTACACTTCCTGTTTAACGCCATCCAATGCAACTTTGATAAACAATATCTTTAACTATGCATGGCCAAAAAATTATAAAATTTGATTATGAAACTATGAATTAAGACTAATCAAATAAGATCCCACTTAACTATGTTATTTCTTATACATAAAGAATAACAAATTGAACAAGGTGAGTTTGTGAATACTAATTACTATGCAAGCATAGCATCTAAAAAATTACAGAGGAAGTAACTATAAAGCTACAGCTTAGACTAGATAGTGAGCATTTGAATGTGGAAGAAAATTAATGAAAAAATTGGCAGCAATTGGTCAATCAGATAGCAAATTTATTAGTACATTGCAAGTCTTGACAAGTGGCGAAAATTGATATGCCTAAATGTTTTTCTGTTTGAAAGAGAGCCATAAAATGCCCTATATACTCTTACAATTTAAAAGTTGAGATTTCCAACTTATAACTCTCGCTAAATTCAAGGTACAGTAGCTAAGATGCAGAAATGTAGCAAAAACGAGCAAATAATGTCAAAATTCGAACAAGTAATGAATTTCACCTTCCGTTTCCAACAAGTCTTGCAGGCCCCAACTTTGCCAAAGCACGTTCTACTTCCTCACTAACCTGCTCATTGTTCATGAAGACCAACCATAAGAGAAGTACAAAGCAACAAGTCATAATATAGATACTAATGTATACATGTACATGGACAATTATAGACCTCTGAATTCAAATGTTAATTACAAGACCCTAACCATTTTAAGAGTATGCACTACTCCCAAACAACCCCCACAAATAAAAGAGAGAGAAAGAATGTCAAATTAAAGATAGTTATATAAAGCAGTCTGGTGAAGTGCATCTTGATCTCAAAACTAATCATCCAAAACTGTCCCCTATCAGGGAGAAAAGAATCATACATAAGTTTGATAATCTTACAACTCTTCGAAGAATGGGTTCCAAGGATGAGCAAAGTCTCTGCAGACTATCGACCTTAAGGGCTTCAACGATCACACTGCAATAGAGTGCAAATTACTTAGTGCTGCAAGCTCAAAAAAATCACACACATGTGAAGGAAAGCCATAGCATTAACAACCCCAAGGAAATGTCAAGTCCCTAGTTAAAATCATACATATACTACCAAAAGACACAATCTTTTTGTACCAGTTAAGGTTAATTGTAAGAAAAACTCATTTTTGTACAAAGTAGAACAAAACTTATGGAATTAGAACACTTAATTGTAATCATTTTTGTAATAATCATTTTTGTATCAGTCAAGGTTAATTGTGAAAAGCATTCTCATCTCGGAGATTTCGTTTTTTCTTTTTCAAAAAAAGAAAAAGAAGGTGAGCTCAAAAATCACAATCAACCACTCCAAGTAACACAAACTTATGAAATTAGAGTACTTGAGCTATATCAATAACTTCCTCACCAGTGTCACTCCCAGTTCAATTTTCAGTCTTAAGATTTCAAATGTTTATATTAAAAATTGTACAATAGAGTACTTAAAATCAATCATACTTTGTCCAAATAATTGTTTTCATTCTCCAAAAAAAAAGTGAGCTGAAAAACCTCAAAGATAATGAACATTTCAGACTTATAGGCTACTTCCATATCTTCATCTTCCCCCAAAATCTTGTTAAATATAGATTTGAGTAAAAATAGCAAATGATATCTATACAGTACCACCTACAAGCCTACAACAACAACAAACTTCACTCGGTCCCCCCTCCCCCAACCCAAAAAAAAAAATTAGAGGAATAAAAAGTGACAAATTTTCAATCTTTTACAGAAATATTAGATACCCTGATTTACATAACTAACAAAAATAGAAACTTTACAAAATTCAACCCCCCCCCCCCCCCAAAAAAAAAAAAAAAAATCCCACACAGCATCATACAACTGAATACCCAACAAAATGCAACAGCTCAATATTGATTAATCTCAAATGAAACTTACAAAATTAACCAGCACCCAGAAAAATTCATCCAACACCCACAAAAATTCAAGCATAAAAAACCTAAATTTTAATCATTAAAATGAAGCATCAAATTAGATACTAAAAGAGAGAGAAAGAGTAACAACCTAGCTAAAGCTGGTCTTTTGCGGTCAGGTTGAGCATCTTCATCAACATTAGAGTTAGAATCCAAAGATCTCTTCTCTCTTCCCCCCATACTATTAGATCTTTCCATGTACCTTGTCTGCATTTTTTTTGTCACTTCCTTAAAAAATCAAAATGGATCTAAAAAAAACCCAACAAAAGAAAATAAAGATTAAATCTTTCAACAACTAACTTAAAAACAGAAAAACCCAGAATCAATAAATCATACTATATCCTTATCTAATCCTAAAAATAACATCCCATAAATAATTTATTACTAAAGAAAGAGAAAAGAGAGCGGGAAAAGGTAGAACCTTTAAGAAAATTTTAAGGGTGTGTTTGGATACTTTTTTTTTTTTTTTTGTTGTTAGAACATTCAACGAAAGGTCTGGGAATTTTCCTTCAATACTGACGGCTTCATCAATCAGAGAAATGAAAAGAAAAAGGGGGAAAGAGATGAAGTGAAAAACGCGCTTAAAATGATTTATTTGTTTTGTTGAATTTTGAGATGTGTTTTTTTGTGTAATTTGTAGTAGTATTGTATTGTTGATACTGTAATAATAGCCAATAGGTGGGGGTCCTTGACACTTTGAGAAGTCACTCTCATTAATTCATTATTATATCCTTGTAGATTGCCTAAACTAACCTTATGGAAAATAACAAGATTGGATTACATGATAACATTTTGTAAAGACAAGTAAGATCATGATGTGAAGTTTGAAAAGATAACAATAGTTGTAGAGGGCAAATGGGACTCTATCTTTTTTATATAAAATAACGAGAGTCGTTTATTATTGGCGGTAAAAAGAATATTTATTGTGTGTAAAAAGAACTTGATAAGAAAATATATATTTTTAGAAAAATTGGGTCAAACTCGACCTAACTCGAAATCATTGAATAGTATTACGATAGATATTGTGCAAAATTCAATAGGAACATAGTATTTAGTTATTAGTAGTGTGGATTTAAAATAGTTATTATTAGACTTTAATGTCATTTATAATTTTGTATAGTTGGTTTATCTGTTAGGAAGGACTACGCTTAGTATGACTAACTATTTGCTAAATGAATTTTGCAAATTATAATTATAGACATCATTGTATGTATCATGCTCAAAATAATAATCAAAATAGGGTTACAAAATCTCATAATCAATTTATTAGGTGAACTTAGACATTGGCTCTTAAATTACTCTAATTAACTCATAATGAGTTGTACTTAATGTAATATAACCCAAACTTGATCCAACGATCTATTTATATTTATTGGAAATTACAGTTGAAATCTTGATAATTAGTTGGAAATATAAATTTGTATTTTGTTTGCGTGCTCATCCATGTTTTTGTTTTATTTGAATTCAAGTAACCTATTCAGGTCTCACTTAATTATCAAACTTGTTGTTGTAATTCTAATACAATAATGGTAATAGCTTTAAAATTACAACACTGCATAAATTACATTTCTAACTTCATTTAGTCTCATATCTACCCTTTGTTTCTTATTGTTTAACCAGTTTCAATGGTGAATGTTTGTCAATAATCTTTCTTTTAACCTTAATTAACTTTTATTGTATATTAATAAAAATTATAACGATTAATTATGAATAAAATACTCTTTGAGACAAATTAAAAAAAGCCTCATATGACTATATTTTTCATTATACATTAGAGAAATTTAGAAAATTCATTATATATTTGTAAATAGTACGTCAAGATTCCAAATTCGAAGAACAAAAAGAAATGGATGGACGGTTTTCTTTTCCAAGCTCATAAAAAATGTACATGTCCACGTTGCATATTTAGCTACTTCATCTTTGTATCATGAGTACTTTGAAGACACTTTTATAAACGTACTTTGTATAGGATCTACATAATTTATATTGCATATTTAGCTAGGTACGATAAATATTTTTTTTCGGATAACGTTTTTCTTAGATATAAAAAAATCGAAACAATATTCATTTATTTCAAATCCGGTTCGTATTATGTTGTTGTATCGAGTTAAATTTGAGCAGCTTGAATTGAAGACTTGAAGTGATGGGATCAACTCAAGTGTTGGAGTATTTGGAGGTTTTTGCTGACTCAGAGCCCTTGTTTTTTTTTGTGGGGGCTGCGCCTTAGATGGAACTTATTACAACCGTTAGTTGTAACTTGTAACAAGTACATCAGAGCCGTTGATTTTGTACAAGTCTGACGAATAATTCGCTGATTTAAGGGATATTGCACGTGGTTATTATTACTACTGAATACTTACTGAGTAGATAGTAGGAGTATTTTTTATGAAAGAAAGATAACTTGGAATTTTTATCAAGTGAGATAGTGACTTGGTGACGTTGCGGTGGGGTAAGTTTAGTCTAGTAAAGTGACCATAATTGCCCACCTGCCATTTGATTATAAGATTCTTTTGTCGGCTTGATCCATTTTCTCTTTCTCTCATAATCATATTTCGAGCATGAGGATATATAAGAAGTTAAAAATAAAAATATTAAGCGATTAATAAATATTGATGAGTATTTTGATATGAGTGATGTTCGAGGTTAGTTACAATTATTATATTTATTATTATTTATAAATTTCATATTTTATTTTATTAATTTTTTGTAATATTTTGTCCAAGACAAAATTGGAAAATAGATATTATAGCATGATATAGTACTTTTTAAAAAAATGAACTTATAAAGTATTAGGGATAATTAAAAATAATAATTTTAATAAAATTAGAGTAAGAAAATGTTAGTATTATTAAATAAAGTTGTTAGAAATCAAAAGTTTATTGAATTATCTATCAAATACAAAATAATATAGTGCTAGTGACATAAATAAAAGGGCACGAGGAATTGATAAGCTGTCAATTTATTGATACTCGAATTGGTTAAATCTTGTGGAATAATTCTTTTGAAGATGATTACATTAATTTGATACTTATAATAATGGCATATGGTTGCCTGTTGATTGGGGCCCATGAAGACTTGTTAATGGGTGGCAAATTATTGAATATTGAAATATTTGAAACACATTCGAGCACATGACCACCCACACAAAACACAATTATAGGCTTGGGAAGTTTGAAGCACTAATAGTAGATTAGTTACATAATATATCATCACTTCCATTATTGGAGATGAGCATTTTCAACTAAATAATATGTTGAAAAAGCTAGATTACACTATAAGGCTAATTTACTTATGAGGTCATTGTATGTAATTGTAAATTTGTAATGTTTTTGATCTTATCGTTTATAATATATTCAAGTGTACATGAACACGATACGCAATAACGCAAATAAGAATATATATATGGAACATTTAAAATGAGCTTCTACCTAGCATTTTCACCCCTTTCATGTAAAGTTTGTACTTTCTTATTAAATGAACCCCAACGGGTACGTATCTAAATCCATTCCTGCCCACCACTCGTATGGGTGCCGCACCTGCTTCATATCTGTGTCGTACTCGCTTCATCACCGACCACCGCCCCACATGGATACTCGCACCCGCTTTATTCCCGCACCGTACCCATGTATTTATATTTTGCAAGATAAAATTATTAATTAATAAGTATATAAATAAGATTTTAATAATAAATATGTGAGGAGGGTCGGGGTGGGGCGGGGAGGGCGGGGATGGGGCGAGCATAGAATAAATTCCACACCTGCTCCCCCACCCATTGATAATAATCTGCATCCCCACTCCATCCTCGCAAACCTAGACCAATCCTACCTCCAGGGACGGAGATGGTGCGGGTCTCCTACTTGCCCCGCCCCACTGCCATATGTAGGGGGTGATTAGTTAGTTAAATTGAAGTCATTAACTAAGTAAAAAAAAGTCAATATAGTTTGATTGCTTCAAAGTCCAAACTGATTAACAAATACTCCCTTAATTAGTACATCAATTTAAAAGAAATAAAAACCCTAGCCTCCCTCTTTCTTTTTTCTCTCTAAAACCCTAGCCTCCCCTACTTCTTCTTCATCAGTTAGGGGCTGCCATGGATGATTTCATCCATGGTAAGCCCCTTTTTCCTTTTATTTTCAGTTTTTAGTTTATTTTCTTGTTTTGTTGAATAAATCAGTATCTCTTTATGAGATTTCTTCAAACCCTGTTATGGGGTTTTTAGTCTTTGTTGTGGAGATCTCCTTCTCCTCTATGGGAGTTGTGAGTGTGGTTGTTTTGTTTTTAGGTATGAGAAATTGTTCTTGTTGGTTGAAGTTCAAATCTCAACATGAAGGTATTGGAATCTCGGATGCGGTTAACATGGCTCGATCAAGAAGGCTCTTCCCAAACTATGTCAGAATGATAGACTTCCTCATCAATAGCTGTTTGATTCAGCAAATACAAGGGGGCTGCGCTGTATTGCTCGATCTGGTTCATTATAGTTTCTTCGAAGACGAATTTGATTTAACCTTGTTTAATTGTATCTTGTTTTTCTTTAATATCTATTGTAGATGCCGTTTGGCCTTCAATTAATGAAATTTCTCTTTCAAAAAAAAAAAATTAGTACATCAATTTATTGTAATTTGCAGCCACCCTTCTCTTAAAAACAATTTGTTTTCAAGAAAAAAGATTTCTGAAGTAAAAAACATATGAAAACAGTTGGTGTAGAGATGCCGAAGCATTAATTGAGGAGAATAGATTGACAGATACAGATTCAGAGCATAGATCTCATTAAACAAACTACTTCTGCATGTGGGACTCAGCTTGGCTTAAGGATACAAATGCGTTCTTTCACCCTCACTTTTAATCCCTGGAAATTGGAAATTGACGAGCCAGGTGAGCAACTTTTTAATGCAAATCATGCAATTACTGGAAACACCTAGATTTCACCAAACATTTTCTGAGTTTTAGTCAACAGCAACATAGATTATACTATTACCAAAGAGTACCAAAGAATGAAACATTGATAATATGCTGAAAATTTTAACACATGGTGTCTTTACTCACTCATAAGTGTAACCTTTGAGATTTAAGGAATACTTACTTTTAAAAGGTTAAAAACAACTAAGAGCGTGTTTTTATTACCACTAAAGGAGGGTTGGATTGCTTGTTGAGACGCTGAGTGAGTATCCCGTTCGAGAGCAATCCAAAGGAAAACTCTTCTTATATCTTTGAAAAGGTAGAAATGTCCAACTAGTTCTCTAACACACTCTCTGTATCTAAACGGATTTGGGTTTAATCAGTGTTTTGATGTCAATACACGGGATATTAGACAAAAATCTAGTTAGCCATTTAGCTGGACTCGTTATATTTTATGATGAACAAACAATCAAATTCTTTTTACAGAAGTAATGTGAGGCCTAGGCTAAGCCAATGAATAATTGTTGCCCAAATTTTACAGAACAATTCCCTTTGAGCGATTAATGTCACACCTGCCTGTTCACCTAGGCCGGGTGGACAATATAGTTGCGTCCGCCGTCGGATGGTTAGCAAAGCACCCCAATTGTTATCACTTATCAGTAAGAAAGACAAGCATGTGACATGGTTGCAGAAGGGGTTGGCCAAAAACAAAGGAATTCTTTATGGACCACATTGTTTAAAGTTCATTTGTTTGTCACTGACGCACTGCACAAACTTTGTTGGTTCCTCCAAAACTCCAGTAAATTTTGCAAGAATAATTTCAGCAAAATGTAGGCCTTCAACAAATAAAATTAACGTTACAAGGGGTTTACAAGCTAGCTCCTTTTCCTTTTACCATTTATCTTCCCTTTCCTTCTCTCCCTTTTGCTAACTAGCTTTGTCCGGGATCTACCTTTAGTGGATTTTTTAAAAGCCTTCTTCTTGCTTACAGGAAGATTATGCTTTTTCTCGGCTACTCCAATAGACACTGCTGGTAATGGCGCTGATTTTTCGATTGGGTTTTCTTCTTCTTCGTGAGCAATCTCACTTGTTGTAACGATGACCTTCATATCGCCATTTTCATATGATGTTGTCCCTTCATCAAAAGAACAAAGTGTCAAAAGAAAGAAGAAAAAAAAAGTAGAAAGTGCAAAAAAAAGTGTCGAAACCTAGTTGTGTCAAGCATGTGTGACATGTCTCTCCACAAACTAGGAATATTAGTTGGTTTATTTTATCCCCCAAAATCTGCGGCATCTGCTTTAGCCAAAAGGATTTGCATCTCACATGCACCCCAGCAATGTCAAAACACAAAATCCTAGCAAGAGTATCCTAGGAGAATTTAATGTAAATCATTCATCTTTAAGGATATATAGCCTGATTTTAGATAAGAATCTTGTCACTATTAACTTTGGCATCTAAAACTTTAACAGAAGGCTCTTTATTATTTTTCAAGGTCCCCCAACCATGACACACATCAGAGTTTGGTTAAATGAAGAAAACAGAAAATGTATGGATCTTCTAATTACCTGCAATTGGTTTATCAGTATAGAACATCAAAATATTCATTGCTGACTTCACATTCAACAGTTATTTCTTACCTTTAAGCACTACAACTATTAGTAACCTATACATGTGATTAGATATGTATGCCCTAGATATAATAAAATTATACTCCCTTCGTATTTATATTATATATTTGATACTTCCCTCTTTTTGTTTATTTTGAAATAAAGTTGATGCACACTAGAAAGTTCTTAGAAAGGCACGACATCCCTTACTTTTTATACATAGTTAGGTTACAAAAGAAGGGTGACCTCTAAAAGGGGGGGGGGGGGTAGCTCGTCTGTGGATTGTGTTCCTATGTACTGTGTATGGAAGGAACTTCAAGGTCCAAGCCTCAATAGTGTATTTTCCAGAGGTGTGTAACGGGGATAGGAATCTGCCGAACAAATCCGGACACATATTTTAGAAACAGCTGGACAAACTAATCTTTTGATGCACGACTTAGTGACTAAGAGGCAAGAGCACACACCCGATGCACCTTATTTACTTGACCAGCCTAAGTTTCTTCACCAATTAGCTTGTGGGTTTAAAGTGGGAATTGGGACTAGTGTAGCAGCATTCCTGAGCGAGGCTCTGGGATCTCTTGTAAATCCCCATGATGTGGAAATGGAGGATATTAGGGGAAGCAATAACTGGACAAATTCCTGTGAAGTGCAGAGAGCTAGATTCCACTGTTCATTGTAATTCCTACTGCTTTTTTACTTATTATTTATGTAAAAATGGTCAGCCAAAATAATTAATTTGAATGAAACTTGACTTCGTAGTTCTTTATCAATGATTGAAAAAAAGGATTCAATTCGAAGGGGTTCCGCTTTTCATTTCGGTACAGAAGACGAGGATGCTTCACGGCTCTATTAATTATATCACTCCATACACAGAGAGAAAATTAGAAACGCTCCTAGGGTGGTTTCTCTCTCTCTCTCTCCCTCCTATCACATGGGCGAAGATTGTTCTCCTATCACATGGGCGAAGATTGTTCTCCTATCACATGAGTTTCCTTATAAAGTATGTCACTGCTCACCATGATATGAAGTATAATTCCACTAATGACATGGATGCTCAAACATGGTTCCATGTTTCAGAACCCCCAACAAGATTAACACAGTCATAAGCTAAACCAAATATCTCTGACATGTACCTAGCTAATATCTCACTGTAAACATTTTAAGCTATAATTTTCAAACCTATCATTTTCACAGACCCTAAAAACACTAACATTTAAGAGTATAAGTATTTTGTGTTTGTGTAGTTGGGTCTTGGGTGTTACTTATAGAAGCTAGGTCCATCCATCTAATAGACACATCAAATATTCACACTGATGTTTTGGACCCACAATAATCTAAGCAATATGTAAAAACACTTCATTGGACATGGCAAGAAAGATTTATTTAGAACAAATACACAAATATGAAGAAATTTAATAGAAACATGCTGCATTACAAACTAAATGAAGGAGCAAAGACTCGAAGATTGAGACAATACCAGAAACTGATGGGTTCAGCTCCATTTGATCATTAGGTTCCAGATCTTTAACATCTTCAGGTGGTGGTGCACCACCATACAGTGCATACTCTTTTTCCTTTCTCCTCTGTTGCAAAGTGGAAACTAAGTTAAAACAACTAAAACAGAAACTTGGTCATAAGATGTTAGGAAAATTATCATCCCCTAAAGGACAATCTTCAAGCAAGAAACAACCAAGCACAAACTAATTAGGATTTAAGACATTTCGATAAACCAAATAAAATCTCAATCAATCATAATATAGAACTTGAAAAAAGAATTACATTCAGGGCTTTTTAAAATTGGAATATGTCATTTACAGAATGAAATTTCGTAAGTCAGGTTCGAAGGTGATTATCAGTAAACATATATACACGAGTACTTCCATAATTCCTCTTAAATCTCCCAGTGAATCAGAGAAATGTGCCCTCAGGTCCATTCCACAGTTCACCACCATATTGTCTAAAATTTGTGCTTCTATGACGTGGTAGAACATAATTTTCATTTTGAAAAACGAAAAAAAAACACTAGGACCATGACCAAAGAATTTGGAGTCTGGAATGCTACACAAATCAAAACCATGATCAAATCATTCTTATTCTCAAATAAGATATGAGTGGCATCACCAACAATTTGCAGTACAAGTTAGATGTCACAGAAATCCGAAATAATACTATGGTGCTTTAAGGCAATTAGATTGTGGCACCACTTGACATCTAAATACACAAGGTTCTACAAACAAGACATACAAGTTTATCTGAAGTAAAAGCGTATAAGGTATTCTACATTGTATCCACCACCTTCTTACAAAAATATTAAGTTTACACTATTCACTTAGAAAATGTTGCCATTTACTAGATCAAGCTGGTGCGGATAATCCAACACTTTCTCCTTATACAGAGTGGAAATAGGGAAAGAAATATATCTCACGGAACACCTCTTTAGATATTTTAGATGCGCACCGCTTCCACCCAAATCCACCTCCAATAGCTTTAATCTTAAAATTTCAACAATGTAAATAAGCAAGATTTCAAGACTACAACATAACATATAAAAGAAAAGTAGTGTACGCAGTTCAGATCTATGACATTAGTTAAGTGAAAACTATAAACAAGGGAAAAAAGGTAAGTGAAAACTATAAACAAAAAGCACGTACATGACATTAGTTTTGTTTTGGTCACACCCATTCTCCCTCAAATGTCTTTTCCAATAAGAAAATAGTTCAGCATTCGCAGAGCCAGAATCTTTCAATTTCATTATAATTTATCTTCTTCTCCCCCAGGATTATTACCAGTGAAGCCTTTGTGGCAAAAAAGCACCGAAACACAATAATCAAACAAGTACAGCTATCACACAATTCAGGATAGAATGCATTACAAAATTCAAGGATAGATACAACTTCCATTATTCTCATCTGAGTGATCTCAAATGATAATTAAAAAATGAACAATGTACAGTACACCAAGAGCCATACTGAGCATGGCTAAAACGAGATTTAAAAAACGAATATCTACCTTCTTACGGTCATCAAGGCGCTTGCGTCTTTCTGCTTCTCCTTGCTGCTTCAGTGCTTCTTTTCTCCTCTTCTTCTTTCGTTTGTGAAACCCACCCACATAGTCCCTGTTCCAATAGAAATCATGGTTACTTCCTACAATTCAACAAGTTCTTCACTCATCAAATCACTCAATTCAATTCCCTTCAGATCCACAATGCTTATATTCATTAGACACTACTGGCCTACCCTAATATTCTTACTTAAGCACAGGTAAGCAAGTAAATTTAGGTTGATATGCAGCCCATATTGGTTGAAAATTCCAGATAATTCCATTCTCTAACAATTCACAAGTTCTCCACTATCCGAATTGGTAAATTTAGGGGTGAGATCCGATAAAGTTTCATAAAACGAGAAGGATACATGTGCATATTTTTTTTGAATTGAATGTGCATAGTATTTGAGCTAAATAAAATGAACATGATAAAAGACATGCACATTTTGTTCAAAAGACAGCACATTCAATTCAAAGTATAATCAAAAAGAAAAAAAATCCTTCTCATCCTTTTTATTTATATGTCATCATATCCGGTAAATAAAATAAAATCCTGACTTCATCTCTCTCAATAAGGCTAAGCTAAGCTCTAAGCAAAGAATATATGTTGTTGCTGCGCAGTTCCAGCAGAGATTTGAATAGGTTGGGTTGAACTAATATAATTTGAACTTGGAGGAAACAAACCCCAATACTCCAGGGCATAAAATAACAAAATAGCTGAACAAAAGCTTAGCAATGACAAGATCAGTTTCAGATCGATCAATAAACAAATCGAACAATGTGTAAGTTAGTGTTGTCAATCTGACTATATTTTCAGGTTTTTTTTTCCCCTTTCCTCTTGTGACAAAACATATTCCCTCCATAAAACTCTCACATAAAGGCGTTTCGTTTATTTCATAACAGAGGAAGTATGGAGCTTTCTCTTTATAATCCCAACCTATGTTACTCCGACACCTTCATTGACCTCAAAAACCAGGTGGCGTGGGACACTTCAGTTGGATACTTCAATCTAAACTAAAAACTTGTGTTTTTTTCTACAAAATAGCCGAGTCGGGCACTTGGACACACGTATCCCAGTAGACACTCAGTCCGAGTCTGAGCAACATAGATCCCGACTGCATAACTACTGCCAGTTCTTACTACGTTGCATAAATCGAATATTCATCAATAACTTAACAATTACAGGCAAAAAAAAACACAATATAATTACCAACAAATGTTTGACATACGCAAAACCTAGTTTAAACAATGAGAGCTAAATAAAAGCAGAGAACAAAGCTGTAAAAGAAAAGATACCTCAAGTCTTTCTCGTTAAAAGTGACGGAGAGAGATTTGTTACGAAGAGCTCTCTTACTGATGTGGTTGCCTCTGCTACCCACATCCATGGTTTCTTGCTCCGCTTCCATAGCTGGAATTAAAGGAGAGATGAGAATTGAGATGGAGTTCTCAGTTTTTCTGGCTTTTAAGTTTTAAGCCCTAACCAAAACCATAAACCCCTATTTCAATTTTAGCCTCGTTTATTTCCCATGATTTTAGGTATTTTGTAGAAGTGAGTCACTAGGGTGTTAAAAGAAAAACCCGATTCGCATTCTTGTAACGAAATAGGTAATAAGATTGAGTAGAAAACAAAAAAAAACCCTAACCCTCTCTTTTTTTTTCTCTCTAAAACCCTAGCCTCCTCTACCCCTTTTTCATCCGTTAGGGGCTGCCATGGATGCTTTCATCCTTGGTAAGCCCCTTTTCCGCTTTTATTTTCAGTTTTTATTTCATTTTCTTGTTTTGTTGAATAAATTAGTATCTCTTTATGAGATATCTTCAAACCCTGTTATGGGGTTTTTAGTCTCCGTTGTGGAGATCTCCTTCTCCCCTATGGGAGTTGTGAGTGTAGTTTTTTTGTTTTTAGGTATGAGAAATTGTTCTTATTGGTTGAAGTTCGAGACTCAACATGAAGGTATTGGAATCTCGGATACGGTTAACATGGTTCGATCAAGAATGTTCTTCCCAAACTATGTCAGAATGATAGACTTCCTCATCAATAGCTGTTTGATTCAGCAAATACAAGGGGGCTGCGCTGTATTGCTCGATTTGGTTCATTATAGTTTCTTTGAAGACGAATTTGATTTAATCTTGTTTAATTGTATCTTGTTTTTCTTTAATATCTATTGTAGATGCCGTTTGGCCTTCAATTAATGAAATTTCTCTTTCAAAAAAAAAAAAAAAGGTAATAAGATTGAGTTATTTTAGGGTTATTAAATACATTTCTTTAAATGGAAATAGTTTAATAATTCAAGACACATTTTCACGTCAATTGAGGTAATAAATGCTTGATTAAATATTTTATTTCCATTTTAAGCACCTTATACATAGCCCTAAGGGCTATGTATATCATTTTCCATTATTTTATTGGATTGAGAATTCTTTACGATTTTGACAATTATGTAAATTGATCCATTTTAACTTTTTATAGAAGCGAGTTGACCTAAAACTTATACAAATTGATATATTAATATCCACTCCGGTTAAATCATTTAAATTGGATTTATACTTTTGATATATACTAATCTCTTGATATGTATAGTTAAAGGCATAAGTATTATATCTTTATTCAGAAAAAATATGCGAACATTTTCCTATGCGATTTGCAACTGATCTCTATGTTTGCAATTGATTGCCTCCATGTGTAGCGCATGGTAACCTTTTCACATCACTGTATTTTAATTGCAAAATGAGGAAGAAATCGGTACAAAATAAAAATCTGTTTCATTTTCTTCCCTAGATTTTTCACCATTTCCATCCCTTTCTCTCTACATTATAAAGTCAACATCAAACATCCATGAAACTAATCAAATACAGAGAAAGAGAGAAAATAATGGCAATTCCCATTGCTTCCCAACCATTTTTCATCATCTTCTCCTACAATGCCTATTGCCGAGTTACTGTGCGTAGTTGGATATGCAGGCTGGTCGCACATAGTTGAACTCGGGGTTGGCGAATATTGAAGGAAGTGATGGAAGGAGGAGAGAGATTATGTATGTTGCGCAGTTGTCGTGGGAAAGTTAGCGAAAAAGACGATTTCTTTTTGATTTAATGGTGTTTTAGGAATTCCAGCAGCAATATTTGTTTTGTTTTATTGAAACGCGTTGACTCAAGCTTTATATATGGGTCGGTCACACCTATTAATATAGGTGTGATCGACCACATATAAGAATTTGCCGTAGTTTTAAGTTCTATTTAAATTTTGTCTTGGAGATATTGAAACGTTTCGCACTAATGTTGAGCTACTTTACATTCATATTGTATGCTTGATACGTTATTTTTCCAGATGTACCACTTCCATGTTGAGCATTATTCATTGACTAACTCTAACTATGTTCTTTAACCATTGCCTAAGAAAATAACATACTCCCTCCGTCTTTTTTTATTTGCTACAAGCACTTTTTCACAAAGACCAAGGAGGGAGTGGGACCATTGACATAAATGGAATTACAAAAAAGCAAATAGGTAAATTGTGGGACCTATGTATTATATATGGAAACATTTACAAAATCAAGAAGGAAGTGATGGCAAATTTGTAAATAAAGTGTGGGACCTATGTACTATATATGGAAATATTTGCAAATGTAGCAAATAAATTGAAACACTCCTAAATGACAAAATGTAGCAAATAAAAAAAGACGGAGGGAGTAATTAAAGTGATTTTTTTAAAAATTCGTCTCAATATATATTCTCAAACTATTAATCCTAACTCTAACTATATTATTTAACTATTGCCTAATATAATTCTAATTTCGTTTTTAATCATAATCTTCAACTATACGATTCGAAATCAACCAAATCATATCCATCGGACGTCTGAACATAAGTTGGACTCTTGGACACTTGACAAATGGTCTTTGGAGCTTGGAAGGCTTATGCCTTGTGCTTAGGCAACTCAGTGAGCCGTATTCTTCACTTCAACTACTAGAGTTCTCCAAATTGTAGAACGTTCCAATTCAATCATCCGATTTTCGTGGGTACCCACTTCATCACCTTTTTCTACTCTGTCGGCTCAAATGTAAATGTCAAACTTCCATCAAATTCCACGATGTCCCGCCTATTCAATTAATCTACCTACCTCAAATACATCACACAACTTCATCATTTCATTTTCCCCAAATTCAAATTCAATCTGATTCCATATTTTTAATCTAAATTCATCATCCAAATTTAATCAATGGAAATATCAGAAGGAGAATCAGAATACCCAATTATAATTTCCGAAAGAGTTACACTTAGCGGAACCCTAATTCCATTAGTCTTCAACTCCGACGGAACTCTTCGATGGATTGAAGGCGGCCATGAAAAGTGTTTATCGTTGGAAAAAGAGGTTCTCGGTGTTTCAATCGAAGGTTCTAGAATTATTCTTAAATGTGCTGTTAAGAGTAGTAGTAGTAGTAGTGCTGGGATCCTCTGTTGCTCTTCTACTGAAGGATTGGCGAGGAAGAGTTTAGTTCTAGAAGCTTCTTCTCATGATTCTCTTCACCTTTGGTTTCAGAAGCTTCGAGAATTTCTTCACTCTCTTGGTAATTCGTAATTACTATTTCTTTTTTCTGTGATTTGTTGCGTATATGTGTTTTTTGATTATGTTTATGAATATGTGTGATTTTGTTATTCATAAATCAAGCTACATTGAATGTAGTTTCTGGGTAAAAGTGATGATCACATTGTCAGTTTGATATATATGGGGATCATGTAGGTAATTTGATGATGTTTTGATAAATGGGGTTGGCAGCAGGTCAATGTATGAGAAATTCGTGAAATCTGATGATATTAGTGTTTTATTTTTGTAAAGCAAGATATTGAAGAGTTTATTGATGCCGAAATTTAAGATTTGGGTACTCTCCTTTTGTGTGAAAAGATGGCTATGAATATGAAATGTGGATGATCATGATAATTAGTTGCTCAATGCCGTTTTCTCATAGTTGTGCAGGCTTGTTTTAGTGGTAATTTCTTCATTTATGAAGAAAGCAGCAGGATGATGTGATTTTTGAGCTATCACGAATTTCGTTCTTAGCTTATCTAATATAGGTTGTTGCTGAAAAAAATTTAGTAGATCTTGCAAATATCACCATTGGCGGTGATGGTAGTTATCTTGTTTATTTGGATGTAGGTCGGCCCAAAAGGCTATTTGTTTTGGTCAACCCGTATGGTGGGAAGAAGTCTGCTTCAAAGGTATATGTGGACACTGTGCAGCCGTTGCTTGAGGATGCTGGAATCCAATTTACAGTGCAAGGTTTGTACATTTCTTCTTTTGCTTACTTGAATTATGCTTCACCAGTCATTGAGACTTTTAATCTATATTTATGTTGTGTTTGTTTTGATGTTATTGTAAATAGAAACTAAATACCAGCTGCACGCAAAAGAACTTGCTTATGGACTAGATCTTACCAAGTATGATGGTGTCGTTTGTGTTAGTGGTGATGGCGTCTTGGTTGAGGTGTGTTGTTCAGTATGTTCTAGAATGTATTTGTGGAAATTTCTCTATAGATCTTTGTGCATGGTAGTGCGTATTGTGTGGTTTGGGCTGTGAAGTTATTATGTTTGATTGGTAGTGAAGAGTTGAAGATTTATAGTAAAATGATACCAAGGGGTGATAAACCTATTATAAAGGAGGTCGAAGGTCATTTTGACAAATTATGATACTCCTATTATGATAGGTTTGGCTTTATGATGTTAAAAGTGTACTTAAACTAAAGAAATGCAAACATAGGTATTATTAATTGTTTTGAAGAAATTCGTGTTGGTCGCTAATCCTTTTCTTGCATCCATTACAAGCCGCATCTAAACAACATTACCACAAACACATTTTTTTCCCCTGATTAGGACATTGATTTTGAAAAATACCTATGTTTGCCGTTTATGGCTAATTTTTTCACCTATGTTGCATGGAGATTGGTTGGTGATCAGGGAATGATAGCGTTTTCTGAAACAATAAACCTCAAGTCCCAGTCCTTTTTGGGCTTCATTAACATAAAAATGGGTCGGGGTTCTGGGAGCAGAAACATTTCTGAGCGGGAAACAAGTCCGAGAGGTTTTTGTGCTTCATAGGTCGTGAGATACTCATATTGGCACAACATTAAATGGATATGGATACACAATCCTAGTCCATTCCTCCATTTTGCACTTGAATGCGATTGCCCATACAAACCAGAAAATCAGAAATTGGAGAGGGGAGAGAAGATTTGGGTGAGAATGTCTTGGTTTCAGAGCCAATCTTTGACAATAAATTTTCACCAATATAAGAGAAAATATTATCATAGGGGATCTTATTAGATTCGTTTTGATGTGTACATTGCAAGTTTCTTTCTTTTTGATAATTTCTATCAATAGGTGATTAAAGATAATAATGGTCATCGTGCGCATTAATTCCTTCGGAAAAGCAAATCTGAAAAACAAAAGAATTAAGGGAGTCTATAAAATTTATGAATATTGTATCCCCATAATCGGGTGCATATCCAGTTTGGTCCAGTGTCCCATATTTTGGAGTCACCATATCAAACACAGATTCGTACTTATAACCGACACCATTACCTGAGTGACTGAGTCTAGGTAACACAGCTAAAGTAATAAGTAGGAGGACATGACTATGAAAATGAGAAAGTATCATACTGATGCAAGCTCTGCAGATTTTGGATTATGTATAATGTATTCGTATATGTTCAGAGTCTTGGTAATTAATGCTCTTTTTTACAGCATTACATGTTATTTACAGGCATTCTGAACTTTAGTAGGTAACGAATGGCTTGCTGCAAAGAGATGATTGGGATGCTGCAATAAAAATGCCTATTGGTGTGATTCCTGCAGGTACTTGTTATGTCGTTATGTGCTTAATGTTGTATCTCTGAGTATAACATTTTAAAATGTCGCTTGACTTTGTTCATTTTATTATATGCTGGTTTCATGCTTGAAATTTGAAACCTTAGCAGCAGTTGTAAATCTTATTGTCCGGACAGACTTATGAAGCACATCTGTATCCTTTATCTTATTTTAAAGTACATATGTTTGAAAACTGTTAATTTGAATGCATTAGTAATTCGTGGGCATTTATTATAGCTTCATTGGTCATGCCTCATGAAAGCAAAGTGCTTAAGAACTTGCTAAACAGAAGAAAATGATCAACTAATTTGGTTTGTCTTTTGTCACCTTTGAAATGAATCTCAGAGATCTTTGAGAAGACACTTAATCATTAGATCTCGTCACAGCATGATCTCAGAAACATTATCTGAACTTTGTGTACGATCATATATACAGTGTATATGACACTTACATTTCAGCATGGGGGCTTCTTGTGCTTATTGTGCTTTTAAGTCAACATGAATTGATTAGCCATGAATAGGAGTCTGCACGTGTTGAAGCTATAATCTCTTGTGATAAAACCTTTGTGGGATGTAGGTACTGGAAATGGTGTGGCAAAATCTCTGTTGGATTCAGCTGGTGATCCTTGTTCTGCATTTAATGCCACGGTTGCAATAATTCGGGGTAAGTACTAGCTGTTGTCAAGCAACCTCACTTACAATTTGCAATTTTCATTCATCCAATCAACCAGTATTTTTCTGTGACAGGGCACAAAACGTCTCTCGATGTTGCTACTATTTCACAAGGGAAGACAAGGTTTTTTAGTGTCTTGATGCTTGCATGGGGTATGACCATATGAAATAGCCATCTATTCAAATTCTCCGATGATATGTTATTCAAACTTTTAAATATGATTTCAAGTACCTGTATTGGATACTTGACACTATACTGACAGACTTGCAGAATCTTTTAAAATAGTTGAGTCTGAGTAACGTAGGTACTGTCATTTATGCTACTTTGAATTTTCCTGTGTGCTCTCATTACTTACCTACTTTTTTGATTGCCTTATTGTTTGAAGGGCTTGTGGCAGACATTGACATTGAATCGGAAATATGGAGGTGGATGGGAGGTGCTCGTTTAGATTTATATGTATGTACTCAATAGTAAATTCCAATAAGATTCCCTTTCTTGCATTAATTTTTGCTTTCAATCACATATGATCATTTTAGAACTCAGTTTTTTTACACCGGTTATTGGTACGATTTCACATACATGCTGACCTCTGTAAACCTTAGTAGTTAAAAGTTGAACTTGAAACCATTAGTCTTATATCTGCCTTAACCAGGGTTAGTCCATCCATCTTCCTTCTCTTTCTTCTCTTTCTCATGGCTGAGAACATTATTGCTGATTTCATCAGTCTCTTTTGGGTGAATGCATGATGATTGGAGCTGGTGAATGTATATTTTTATGTTCCTGTGCCGAATTGTCAGCAAAAGCTTTGCTTCAGTTACGAAGATTTTGCCATTGGGACTTGTTATTTAGGTCATTTTTATGTCTATTACAGAATCAATTGCTTTTGATTATGGCATTGCAAAGGCTCTAAAGGGGTACCAAAGAATTTTGCTGAAAGGTGATAATGTAAAGTCTTTCAAGCTCTCAAAATGATTCAAGGTCCTTGGTAGATCTACAGCAGTACAATTGGAGAGGGAAGGAAGCTTAGCGAACAGGCATGAGAGTTCCTGGAAGTAATAATTGTTCAGAAGTTTCTCCAATAAGAGAAAGAACCTATATATTATTAATATCTTGTATGGCTATTTGATCTCACCCACTTGCTGATCTATAAGATGTATCTCAGAGCACTAAAGCAGACTTTAGCCGACTACTGACAGTTCCTGAATAACTCAAACAATGGATTTAGCTGCCTTATTTGGTCCTTAAAGTTGTCGTTGAAGATGATACATTACGCTAAATATTCAAGTGAATGTGTTTTCACAATTTTATGGCTTCCTCCTCCGTCATCATTGGACAATAATGGAGAAGAGGCTTGTGGGATTGATGTGAGGGGTAGGTAACTGAGAGGCTCTAGTTCCTTTTAGAGTTTTGAAGGGTTACTTCCTCTCGTGAAGGTTTCAAGGTCTATCTTTGGAGTCTTCTGTATAGCCGGAGTCAAGTTTTGCCTCTTTGCATCACTTGATTTTTCCTGATTATGTAGATAGATTGCTCTAAGATAGTTTGAGGTCCTGAGCCTTTTTGTCTTAACTCCTTTCATCTGGCTGCTGATGCTACTTAGGAGCATCTCAAGATTGCCAGTTTCCAAGAGCTGGGAGTGTGAAGTATAATGCAGCAATTGGTTCCTTTCTCTTCCTCTTTCTAGGAGTAGTAGGCTAGACTTGCTCGGCATTAGATTTAGATTATTTTGCACGTAGGTGTACAGTTGTTAATGCTATTCTTTTCTTCTAATTTCCCAGGCTGTAAAACGAATATTTCAGTTGAGGAAATATAATGGACGTGTTCATTTCATCCCTGCATCTGGTTCTGAAAATTATGTCGAGAAAATAAGCCAAAAAGTCGAATCAGTTCAAGATCTGCCATTTTACAGTTCGAATGGGAAGCAAACTGATGCTGATGAAAAGGGCTATGTAGGGCCTAACATTGACATGGAAAACATGTGCTGGCGGACCATAGAAGGGCCATTTATTTCAGTTTGGATCCATAATGTACCTTGGGGTAGTGAAGGTGCTATGCCCGCTCCTGATGCCAAGGTAAATTTTCTCGACATATAAGCTTAATCAATCTTGAAAATCACTTTTTGATGCCCACTTGGAGCCTTTTACCGAAATTCTGGCCAAACTCTTTTGCTAATAAAATGAAAAGGGCAGAACGAGAAGGACCTAGTCTCAATATTCCTCTTTTTGGTGAAATATTTAGATGCAAGAAAATTAGTTTGAGAATCTGTGACCCTCAAGGATAATCTGTCATCCTAGGTGATCAAGGAATTAGTTTGAGTTGCATTTCCACTCTTGTAATTTTCACTCCCATTGATGCTATCTGTCTGATTTTATTCTTCTATCTGTCCGTTTACACACCTCTTGTTCATGACGCTGGCAATTTGCAGTTTTCAGATGGTTGTTTGGATGTAATCCTTATCAAAGATTGCCCGAAATTGAGTTTACTATCACTAATGACTGAACTGAGCAGTGGAAAATTTGTGAAATCACCACATGTCTTGTACTTTAAGGTGAATATTTTGACTGTTTTTAAGATGTAATGCAACTTTATCTCTTGTATGTATGTTTTCTCTATTCTAATGGTTTCTACCTTTGGCTTATAATAACTTGCACTGTACTGTGAAGTGACGAATTTCAATGGCTAATAATTGATTCATATTTTCTCTGTGGGATTGGGGTGCTGAAAGAAAAAATAGAAGGAGAAATAGCTCTTGAAGAATTAGATTCTAATATTAACTCCATGTTTAATTAGATTGCAGATTGAAGCCGATCTTATCTCTTCACCATAACAGGAAACGAATAATTGAACACAGATATGTACCTCTATTTGATTGGAAGGCAGACATTTCCTGTGAAAAATGATTTTCCATCAAAAAATTAGTTCCATAAATCACGCCAATTTGAAATTAGTTATCCATTGTTTGGTTATTTACAAGTAAAGTTAGAGAGTGAACCAAATTAATGGAGGGAAACCCACTTTTCTAGGAGAATATGTGCTTCCCAACTAAATCCAGTATGTTCTTGTTACCGAAACTCATATTTATTGTATTGATATTAGGTGAAATCCTTCATTCTGGAGCCTGGTTCACGTACCAACGACTCAACCAAGGGAGGAATCATAGACTGTGATGGTGAGGTGTTGGCTAGAGGTAATGGTACATACAAGTGTGATGAAAGTTCGTTGATGTCGTATGATAATCTTCAAATTACCATTGATCAAAGTTTGGCTACTCTTTTTTGTCCTCCGCTATAAGTTTATTGTATATATATACTTCTTCTGATGGTCATCAGTTTGATTCTACTTTCAATCAACTATCGTGTGTATATTGGAAAGAAAACTCGATATTTGTTTTCGATTTTACTTGGTAATGGTTGTGGATATTCTGATTCAGATGCTACATTTGCTATTATTGGCAAAACTCATGAACAATTGTGCTCTTCCTTTGGAAAACCAAATTGGGAAGAATGATGGCCCATTTTGAGGCTAAACAAGGTTGCTAGCATCCAGTTACGTGTTAATTTGGAAAATATGTAGTATATTGATGGACTTCCTTGCAGAGATACACATATATACTTGCGATAGGTGTTATATTTGTCATAACAATAAAAATAGGGAAAAGCTAAATGCAGCCCTTAGGGCTGCATATAAGAACCTATAAATGGAAATTATTTTGTAAAACAAGCATTAATGACCTTGATAAATGCATGCTTTTTGTCATAAATAATCAACTTTATACTAGTTTAGGAAAGGTATTTAATACTTATATGCAGCCCTAAGGGCTGCATTTAGCATTACCCATAAAAATAATATGTGCGCGCAAAAATGTAGGCTCACGCAAGCGTGCACATATATATGCACAACTATTGGTGCTGAATATGTCATTGTAGATATTCATTATTCAAATGCAAATTGGAAATATTTTTGACTTGTTAATTGATTAGCTAGACAACACTCCTCTTTATCAAACCTTTTACCAAAATTATGTACCTTCATCAACAAGAAATTTTCGTTGGCAATTTCCCAACCTGAATAACTCTTTATTATGATTGTATCGTGGAGCTTATTCATGGTAAAGATTTGTTTGGATTGGGAAGTAGGTCTTTATGTGTTTGGATAATCTGATTACTAGAAAGACGTTTTTATTTCTTGGAGGTAGAAAGACATACTAGAACAAAAGCAATCAATATATTAGGAAATAATTCGTCTAACATACAGTTTTACATGGTTCATCAACGAAGATTAAAACATTTGTAAGAGATCTCTAATTCTTGATCACTCATTCTAAATATTATATACGTAATTTCAATGTCGAACTACTAAATATCTTTGTATTATTGAACATTTTGAAAACGGTAAAATTTTCTCAAACAACGAACTTTATATTAGGATTGTGAAAAATTAACTCAATACGTAACTTGAACTCGAACCTGACCTGAAATAAGTGGGTTTGGGTTAAGATTTTTGACCTATTTAAATAAATATTAATAATATATATTATACGAGTTTGAAAACTAGTTGTTGTACCCATGCGATGTGGAACTCTATTCCGGTATTCCTCACACCGTGAGATTGTGATAGTGATCAGTTGATGAGTACACTGACATTTATTTCCAAAATACCTTCCAAAAACTCCACACACACACTCTCTCTCTTTCCCTCCTTTACAACCGGAAACTGTCATTTACGTGTTATTATCTCTCTCCTATGTGCTATGTCGTCGAAGTTGTGCTTCAACTCTGAGTGTAAAGTTTCGAATTCCGAGACATGGAAGAAGGGATGGCGTCTTCAAAATCACAACTTTGCTAACCTCTGTCATCGTTGTGGGTATACTCCTAATCTTAACTTCAATTTCGCCTTTTTATATTGTTTTTTGATACGTTGTTTTTCTTTTTACTGGTTTAATTATCAGTTATGGTAGGTTAAGTAAGTAGGGTATGGTTGAAACTGGGGTATTTCATGGATTGGAGACTACTTATGTATGCTTTTTTTTTTTTTTTGTTTTTTCTGTCTATTTTTGTCAAGTTTAATTTGATTCTAAGTTGTAATTTCTAAAGTTTCTTAAAAGTAAAGTAATTAATGATGCAACGGAGAAAAGGGTTTAAGTGTACATGCACTAACTTTAGTAATAGTGTGTAGTTTTCATATTCTATTGTCAGTTTTCAAGATTGATTGGATTAGTGAAATCATGACTAATTTTATAAGCTTATCTATCTATACTAATATATAGTAAACCCCTCAACTAAAGAAATATTGTTGTGTAGTTACAAGGTACCAAAGACGCGACTTTTCAAATGAAAAGTGAGAGCTTAACAATGATCCAACATAAGATCATTATTTAGTATTTCAAAATAAAATATAATAAGATCTTGTAATTATATCACATTAAAAGACTTACAGAAGTAGTTAGATACCGAACACATTAATGGTAATGATAATAAGACTATTATAGACATAAACTCTTACTCCATTTCCTTGTATTCTTCAAATTATGACATCAACTTTTTCCTCACAAAACAAAAATTTACGAAAAGAAACAAATCGAGGCATCGTCCGGGACACTCACTAGTTATACCACCTATATCATATGACATTTAGAATCTTGGTATGAGAAACGGATAGTGATGTCGAATGAGCCTGCAAATATTCAAGTATTACAATAATAACTTTGTAAGGGGGATTGATTCTTCAATTATTGTTCATTATATTGGACGATTCTCTACCCAAAAAAGATTGTAAGGGATGTGTCTTAGAAGGCTGTATCAGTACATTTCAATTACAGGGTCTCTAAAATCGTTTGAGATCTGTTGAAATGAAAATGTGGTCTCTTGTGATTTGTTTGACATGTGCTTTATTTGAATTTATATCTGCTTTAAATCTCATATAGTTTTTCGATGAATCTTCTATATATAGATCATGAATATTCTTGTGTGTTTTGGCACTTTCACTTGTGATTATAGCCAAGATGCCATTTTCTCTGTAAACCTGCAAGCTTGAATCTTGGCGTGCATGTGTGTGTGTAACAGTGTAAGTGTGTGCGTATTAAGTATGTATAGGCATGTGTATACTACACACATGTTATCAAAGTTTTTAGTTTGAGTCTGGACCATTACATTGCTTCTTCTAGGATTTAAGTTCTGGAATCTGGACTTCCCCTCATACTCATGAGTCATGAAACTCAGTACCTTTAACTTTTTAGGGGCGCATGTAGTTTCTTTGGTAAGTCAGCTGTGCTCATTTTATTTTGCTCTCATAAAGGGTATTTTTGTTGAAGAGCTTACGTAGCATAGATGTGATTCTGGCAGTTTAAGTTGATTTGTGTTGTGGCTTATAGATTTCTGTGGCCAGCATGTATGTCCTTTCTGCTTACCAACAGCCAAGTTGTTCTCTCTAACTATCATTTCCATATGGATTGTTTCTAGCTTGTGAACAGACTATACTTCTGAAATTTATGCTATAACTCATTAGCACCCAAATTGGTGAAGAAAACCAATTTTTTTCCCTCTATCTTATCAATTTCCTGCAGCTCTTCCTGGTGGAACTTGCAAACAAGGGAGGGGGGGGGGGTGTGGACTTCTTTATAAATATGTCGACTTGCCTGCCACATTTGACATGTAAGCGTGAAGTCGTGAACGCTAGAGATACAAGTGTGCATCAAGGAATGCGAATTTCGCTATGTTGCTTGTTTTCAGGTTTAAATATCCTATGGAATATAAGGTTGGAACTTTATTTTCATTGGAAAAATGGTATAAAAAAGAGATTTGGCAAAGCCTCCTGCTTTCTATTTTGACCCCACAGGCCCACACTGGTCTGTTTAATACACAGATTGTGACCTTTTCACCGATGTTACGTTATCTTCGCTTGTGCCAATGTAATTGCTGTCATTCTTACAGATCCATATATGAAGAAGGAAGATTTTGCGAGACTTTCCACAAATATGCATCTGGTTGGAGATGTTGCGAGACTTGTGAGAAGGTATTCTGAAGCTGCAGTTTGCATTTATTTTAACTAACTTTGGACGAGCCTGATCAGATGGATGATTTCATCTGCTAGCATAGCATAATATATACTTCCTCCATTTTTTTTTACTTGCAACCTTTTCTCACTTTTGGCAATTCTCTATTACTTGCAAAGTTTCCATTTTTAGCAATATGTTCTCTCTTTCTCTCTCTTAGTACATGGGGTTTTCTTTTTCTCTCTCTCTATCCTTCTCCTCTCCTTGGTCCTTGTGCAAACCCAAATGTTGCAAGTATAAAAAAAAGAGGAAGTAAATGACATTCTTACTGGGATAATCACTTGATCTAGTGGGTTATTTACCCATATTCCAACAGGAAGAACATTTTCTAATTTATGCTAGTTTTCCTTGTGAGACTTCCCTTCATTTAAAAGTGTATCTTACCTAGCCAGAGAGAAAATGTAAATGATTACTTTTGCCTGCTTGTGTTTTCAGAATTGACGGCTTTGATTTACTCATTTGATAAAGCTGTTGATCTTGCTGTGCAGCGAGTTCATTGTGGATGTATTGTCTCACTTCATGCTTTCGTGGTACTGGATGCTGGGGGAATTGAGTGCATGCTATGTGCGAACAAATATGTGACCCTGGTAAGTAAACCTTATTGCTTTTACTTGTACATGATGGATCAGAGCATCTTTTCCTTATCCATAGATTTTTGGAGGACTTAAATTGGGTCTTCTCTATGGCATACCCTTGTACTTAATGAAATTCGTACTTGTATACCAACTTTCAACAAGTTCCAAAGCAGTACCCCTGAACTTTAAGATGTGTCTCAACTTTCAATTTTACCCTCACCATTGGTGTATCCAGGATTAAACATTTTGTTAGTCCTGAAAATGCATGTAAATTGAGCAGGTGGAGAAGCTCTGTGATGTAAACATATACTTAAAGCTAATAATTTTGATTGATTTGTTGACTATGTATTGGTTCTGAGAAATTGACGTTTATCATCAATATGCAATGGATTAGGGACATGGAATCCTGAGATCCATTCTCTCCCTCTGTGTCTGTGAATTGCATACGGATATCTTTTGACCTAGCTTTTGCTCTCTGGTTGTAGCTATAGCCCTATAGGGGACTGGATTTAGTGTAGGGATGGCATTCAAAGCCTCAGACAATTTTCGGGTATCTCATTTTGATCTTCTTTTAGCTTCCAAATGGTTATTATCGTTGCTAATTTTCGTGTCTCTCATTTTTCTGCATGATTGTACAATTTTCAAGTACTTAATATTAGTCAGACAATTATTTACATGATAGTGCGACTGTTTTTGCTATAAAAGCTTTCCCAGTAAGCTCAAAAACTTTAAAATTGATAGTTACAGCTGCGACTAAACTGAGTGGTATTTGTTCTATTATGTCTTGCATCTTACCTTCTATTGGTATTCAGACACCCAATCAGATGGGCACACCTCCACCTTTACCTGATTGGCTTGCACAATCTCCTGTGATGAATGGGAATCAGAATCCTGGACTTGCTTCTAATGGATTATGGCATCAGGGAAAAAATTTGTTTAACATAACTACTAATGATTTGAACTCGGGATCAAGGATGTCCTTTGAAGTTGGTATGTCAACTGGATTAGAGAGACTTGAAAGCAATAAACCTCGGAACTTGTCTTTCAGTAATGGGAGCCTGAAGCATAATGGATCAGAAAAGCCCGGATGTAATAGTGCAGGTAATTTCCTGTGGCATTTCTCCACATCATGTAATGTCTGAGGTGCTATATATATATATATATATATATATATATATATATATATATTTCTTCTGGGGTATAGGTATGTCCAAGGGTAGAATTTGGGAATTGGAATTATGACGATGAGGGAATGCTGGTGCATTATTTTCTTACTTTGCATGCGAATTAAGTAATGATAAATTTATCTAAATTTTGCTTTCAGTTGTCAATTGCAAAGAGGAACCCAGTCATATGCATCAGTCCACTCTGAAAGATGGACAATGTGCGCTACTTTCAGGAAAGGGATCAAGTTCTCTACGAGAAGATAATGATGCTAAAGATCACAGTGTGCTATCTCAGCAGCTTTACCCCCAGGATATTGCAAGGAGGCAATTGAGTGCAGATGATAATAATGCAGACTCTTCTTGTCAGAGTCTGATATGTAATTTTAAGCCAGTAGAAGTGGGGGTCCGGAAAGACTTGAATGCCAGATATCGGCCCAAGATATCTGGTGAAGAGTCAAAACTGATCTCAGGGAGGTATCCTTTTTTTACTTAATTACTCTCTCCGGTTTTTATTAGTTTACCCACTTCCTTGAGCACAGAGTTTTAGGAGAAATATGTATGTGGGTCATAGAAGGGAAGAGAAAGTATTAATTTAATGAACATAGTATTGAAGTTAATATTGTGGACCAATAGAAGTAGGTGAGAGAAACTTTATGTAAACATAAAAATATAAAATTGATGGGATTATTCCAAAAGCAGATAAATGAAGAAGTGGGTAATTAATAATGACAACCCACAAAGGAAAGTGGGTAAACTAATAAAAACGGAGGGAGTACTACAAGTTGATTAGTCTGGAGATGTATTCGGCAACAAGATGTAATGATCCTTATTTCTTGCATGTTATGAATATAAAGGCAATGCGATTTTCTTTTTGAATACATGAATGAACAAAATCTCACGCGAGATGCTTTTCATGGTTTGAACTTTGACGTAGTCCAGTACACATTCTGCTATAACTCCATTATTTGAGAAGATATTAAGTGCAAGTGATGCTGGGCGAATCGGGCGTCTTGTGCTTCCTAAGAAATGCGCAGAGGTCAACTTTTTCTTTTATTCATCTTACTCAACTGTTTACTGTTCTTGACGGTCTCTTGATCTGATGGACGTGTACTTGAAATTGATGCTAATGTGTAAGCAGGATAGTTCTTGTGGTAGTTGAGCCTCTAGTCCGATTTATTGAATTATATTATATGATATCCCTCTTCTCAATCTTATTCTTAGTGCTCGCACCTGCATTTCTGCTCATCTACTCTCGCTTTTATTCTCTTATATGGCTCTTCGACCAAAATTTTGAGGTAATATTACACAGTTTATACATTATAGTAGCAATAATTTACAATAAGATTATCTTTTAGAACTACTTGTAGTGACATTGCATACTAAAATGACATTATTGATATGGACTTCCATTTTGCTTCTTAAGTTGATGAAGCTTTAGTCAAGCATTTTAAACGCATGTTTTTCCTAATGAAGCCTTGTACTTATTTGATGAAAGTTTCTAAAAAAATTATATTATAAACAATCTACAACTGTATGGAATATTATTCTGGTAAGGTGGACAACCTTAATCTCTTGCTAAAGTCAAAGAGGAAGTCTATATTGTAACGCAGGAAGTGGTTTGTCTGAACCAATTACTGATTAAATTTTGGTATATGTAGAAGGGAAATGATGTATACAACCCTTAGAACCGCATATAAGAAGCTAAAAATGGAAATAATAGGTGATAAATTAGCATTAATATTGATTGACGCGTGATTATTTTACAAATTTCTAAACTAATACTATTATAGGAATGTATTTGATGCTTATTTGTAAATTGTAACCCTAAGGGTTGCATATATCAAAACCCTATAAAGAATAGGACCATATAGGCTATAGATGCTCTCTCAGAGAAGATAATAGCAGATAATGTTTTCATTAGTTTTAGATTGTAATTCATTATTGATGGTCCAGTGACAGTCTTAATCCTTTGGAGTTGATCTGAATGTTGCTGAGCTTAAATTTAGACTTATTTATTTATAGTCTTGTTCTTTCTATTATCATTGATATGGCACATGGCAGTATAGCTATGCTTTGCATGGGAGAGTATTACTGTATTAACAGGAAGAGTCCAGATTAATGAGGATTACTTGGGAAATTGTATTTCAGTGATGTTAGATCTTGTTCGTTTATGAGCTATATTACAGCTCGAATGGTAACCCTAGGTTATGAAGGATTTTTGGTAACGGCCACCTCAAAGCACAATGGGCTTAATGGTATTCTGTTGATGTGAGGTTAGGTCACATTTGGTTATGAGCAATAATACACATTGGAAATGCCAAATATGGGTCATTCCAGGTTCTAGAGGTTATTAGGTAGCAAGAAGCTCAGAGCATAATTCAGCGAAAGAGCATGACAGTTTGAAGTTCTCATAAATTTTAAGAAGGTCTAGTGCATCTCATTAAATGGTGTATCAATAATGACATTCAGAAATGTACACATACCAATAATGAGGATTAGACACCTTGTGTTATCTCAATATCATATCTTTGAGGCTGGTGCTTGCTTGTGGGTGGGATGAAAAATGTCGTTGTCTGAAAGTATATATATTATATTGATATCTCAAGTTTTAACTCTCTTCGAGACTTTTTTCCCCCTTTCCTCACGTGCTTCTTTCTTTGCTTCTACATTGTACTGAAGGTACCTTGATTGATCACTTAATTTCTTTAAATTCTCAGCTTTAAGTAGGCTCTTAGAAGTTGAATATGTGTACTAACCAAATAAATGTTTGACCTTCTCCAATCTTTGAGTGTATGGCCTCTTTAGTCCTTTATTTGTGGTCAGAAATCGATGCCCTCAGATTCCGTCTATGAAGTTGCACGCATGACATCTTCTGCTAGATGTTTGATCATCTATTCCGCTTATTACCTCTCTTATCTAGTCACTAGTGTTAATTCTTTCTTTTTCTCGTCACTTCTTTTGCTCTTCTTTGAGATCTTTTATTATTGCACTGATTTATATATGAAGTACAGGCCTAACTTCATGGTAGCCTACTGCTTGTCTTCTCATTTTTCAAATTGCTATTACAGAAAATGGAAAATTCTGATTTTTTTCCTAGTTACCAAGCTAGGCTGTAGGCTATTAGTTGTTAGATAAACCCAAGATTATACTAGTCTTAATCGGTAAATTTATGACCTTATATATGGAGCATTTAGAATTTCATGTACAACAGCGTTGTGTTCAGGGGATTAATTCCCTATCAATAAGTTAAAATGTCATCTCTTGAGAAAGAAAAGAGAAATAATTTAATGCATTGGGATGCACATCGTACATTTTACTTCTTTTGGCTATATGCCATTCTACACTATAGTCACCTATACTGGTGTTAAATATGGGTTTTACTTTATTTCATGCATTGATGAAAGGTTCTAATCACAATGGAACAGGCTTACTTCCCTCCAATATGTCAGCCAGAAGGGTTACCTCTGAAAGTCCAAGATATTAATGGCAAAGAATGGACATTTCAGTTTCGATTTTGGCCTAACAATAATAGCAGAATGTATGTTCTGGAAGGGATAACTAACTGTCTGCAATCATTGCAGTTACGAGCAGGAGATACAGGTAATAACCTTTCTATTTGAAGTTGTTTGCAATGAAGTATTGAAGCATATTTGAGATTTCTCATAGTTGTATCCTCTATCATGATAAGATGTTAATGCAAGTTCAATTATCAGATCCTGCTTTTGTTCTCTCATTTCCCTGGTCAGATCCATTGTCAGTTCTACATTTCGGCTTTACTATTTTGTATATCTGATTGCTTTTAAAATGCTTTGACTTTGTACCTCTATCTTCTCTTCTTTGAGCATAATTTTATGAATGACATTCCTGTAAAAAATCGTTCAGCTTTTTGGGAGTGAGTGGTCACATAAATACATACGCATATTGTATCTGCCTTTAATTGTGGAGAGCAAAGATCATGGGTCTGTTTAGAATGATGTTGAAGCCTGAAGGAGGTTAGACTAACAGACAACCGAAAATTAGTTCTTTTTGGCTATGTTGGGCATAGATATGAGCCTTGGTATATCTGGGAGATGGGGAATCTGAGATCTCTCATGTGATTACAATTAGACGCCAGCGGTCAAACTCCACTGCTCAGCCACCCTTGGAGCTTCAGTAACCTTTGTTTTTAGAGATCTTTTTATCCTAGTTGGTCTACAAAATTACCTTCTTACCCTATTATCTGAGCCAAAAGGGTTACTTGAAAAGCAGCGTAAATAAAAAGTGGCCCTTAATAATTAGTGAGAAATGAGAATCGTCTCATCTAAGAATTTCTATCCCCCCAATAGCCTTGTGACTTGTGACCAAACTATGCTTTTTAAATTAAGAAGCCAGGGTTGATACTCTTTTAAGGTGGAAACAAGGAGATTGTGGATTAGACCTATTGTTTTGATACACATGCACACTTGTAGATATCTGTTGAAACAATAAATCAGAAACTTCTGCCTCCAATTTTCTATTTCCTGAGGGGTGAGTCTGTTGTGTTTTTATATGATCTTAAGGCTTTGTTATGTGCGGAAGCTAATATGTACTACCTAACAACTTGGTAACAGTCCTCTTCGGAACCCAAGTTGTTTTATCGAACACTTAAATGGATGGGCCCCTTTATTGTTTCGTTTATCTGTTGCATTTTTCTTTGTTAACTGGATTTGCCTTCGTTGACTTTCTATTTTAATTTTTTCATTCTTTCTCTGTTAGAGATTTCTGACTTCTCTAATCTGTTTCCTTCAGTCTCATTTGGTCGCACAGAACCAGAAGGAAAGCTCATATTGGGTTTTAGAAAGGCTTCATGTGGTCCTCAGTCTGATCAGGTTTTCCAACATAGAGTCAATAGTTAATCTTATTGCTTTGATTAAGATCATGCATGTGCAGAACTATGTGCCTGTCACAATATGATTTTGCTTGATTCTCTGCAAATTTGAGTTTGTTAATGTTCTAGGAAATTTGTGATGGAGGTATATGAATCTTGTTATTTCCCTGATGTACAGATTTTGGTAATTGTATTTTATCTTTTCCCCATTGTTTATTGGCATAGGCTATCTTCTAACCCATGGCCCCATAAACTTTCACTGATAAACAAAATTCACTCAAAACTTGTTTCAAGTATATGCTTAACTGTCAAAATTCATCCAAAACTTGTTTCAAATATATGCTTAACTGTAGTGAACAGAGGATACATACAGCTCGAGTTCATGAGAAGATTTTCTAATTTACAAATTAAGTGGGGAAATTTTAGAGATTTATTTGGCTTAGGAAGTAGGCGAAGAGGAAATTAAGTATACCTGGAAATATTCGAGAGAAAAAAGAGGTCATTATAGGAGAATAATGTGCTAACTTATTTTGAGAGGATTATATAGGTAACAAATTGTATTCTTTTAGTAGATATTTGTGAGAGAAGAATGTGTCACTTCAAAAACATACTTATTTGTTTGTTGTTTATATGTAGTTGATGCTAATCCGATTACATTATCATTGCCTCCAACAAGAAGCGTTGTTTTCTTGAACTTGCATGTGTAGACTTTGTGATCTTGATTTAATTAAATAGACATATGTCTCTTTTTACCTTCCTCTCTTCTATTAGTTGTAGTCAGTGTATTGGTTTTGCACAGGCACTGACTTATTATGAATTGCTATCTGATATATGTTGCATTCACAAGTGAATCTAACCTATCACTTCACTTAAGGTTGATCTATGGAAGCCACTTGTTTAACACTTTATTTTTTCTTTTCTTTTTGCATTGCATCATGTCCCAAAGAAACTGATATTACAACCGATTAAAGGAATTACTTAACATCATTGAGTAACTATTCGTTGTAAGCAGGGCGTTCAGGCTGTTAAAAGTGGGAATGAAATGCACGCAGGGCAACATGCTGGTTATCAGAAGCCTAAACATAAGGAAGATCTGACTCAATCTCACTCAAAAGGTTATCGTACTTATTGAATAAGATAATTCTTCCAATAATTGAGCTGTCTAATGCTGTACATGTATCCTTGTTCTAAAAATGATAATTTTGTATATGTAGTGAACAAAGCTCCTGGAGCTAGCTCATTTATTCCAATTAAAAGGAAGAATAGCATGCTGAGTTCAAAGAGGAAGCGTGAAAGGGCTGACAACGTGGACTTGCTAGGGCTCAAGGTAACTCTAGAAGAGGCACAAGGACTATTCAGATCACCTCCCAGGCATTCCCCTTGTGTGGTAATAATTGAAGACTTCAAGTTTGAGGAATACGAGGTACACTTAGACAGCTTGACCCTTTTAATTTATGCTATTTCACCTTCGTAATGGTTTTTGGATGTTTAGAGAGCCACAAAGGGCAGTGTTGTTAACAGGTATTCAATCCATTTTCATGCGTAACACGGCCCCGCTCCTCCAGCCTTAAGTACCTACTAAGCTAGCTGCATCTTAACTTTTTGAATGATTGTGTTCCTTGTTAAAATCAATAATTGTTTGATGACATCTACAGAGAACTGAATCTAAAGTTCCCTTGTGACAACTGGTTGGTTAAGTTGAAATTTCTCACTGAGAGTGAAAAAGGTCATTTAGGCTTTACTATTTTGTTCTGAGCATTATCTAAAGGTTTTTCCTTTGCCATTATCACTTGTATGAAGATTTAATTGCAGTAGTTTGTGTTTTGGAAAAAAAGTTGGTTTTATAGACACTTGCCTGAACTTTATTTAAATTGTTTCCGTTCTAATTCCTAATTTTTTTCCTTCTCTTTGATTTTTGAAAAGATGCCGCTCATGTGATGAAAATAAGTGCATTTTACGGAAAAATAATATTATATTTAGTTTGCAATTCAGGGTGAAAAAAGTAAAAGTTTACTGTCAGAATCCCCATCTCATTTTTAAAAATTGTTTCTTTCTTTGAATGATTTTTGTTACAGAAACATATCTAGCAAATGTTGGATGCCAATTATTTATTTGATAAAGATATAGTATGAGGAACTCTAAATCCCATGCAGCGGTAATGTGAGTTCTTTTTTGTCTGATAGGATGCTCCAGTCATTGGGCGGCCAACAATAACTATAAGAGATTATCTGGGGTATATATCAGCTCTATTTTCTACTTGGTGTTTCTTGAATATGTTGTCGATATTGATTGGATTTTACCTGGACATGCTTGCCTTTGGCTACTGCATTTTTGTGTCGGTAATTTGTTCTTGTATCTTTATTGTCTCTTTTAAATGCTGAATGCATTGCATCAAATTGTAGAATTGGTCCCCACCTTCCACGGGTGGTGCAATCTTACTTTTTTGTGCTCCCCCTCTCTACATGTCAATCCCTTCCCTTTCCTTGGCGAACTATAACTTCAAAGGAATTTAACTGTTTCGTTTCTATGTTTCTATAAGTTTGCAATTCTCTTGGCATATCCTCATCTCTTCTATTACTTGGGAATTATGCAAATAGTTTGTGCAACTACAAACTTGTGTTTGATTTCTACCTTTTATAATGAAAAAATATAAGTGTTATTGATTTGATAGTTGTTGAGCATCTGAATCCCATGTTTCCTTTCTTATTGTTATAGTGAAGATATCCAATGGACTCAATGCGATAATTGTTTGAAATGGCGGAAGTTGCCATATGATTCTCTTCTTCCAGCAAATTGGACATGTGTAGAGAACGCATGGGATTTTGAGAGGTATCTTCCTGAGCTGTGCAAAGTCTACTACTTGTGGCATGTGGTCCGTGTTGTAACCTGTTTCAACTCATGTGAGTTTGCAACAATTGTTTCTGGGCATGATGGTTAGCGTACTGTTGTACATGAGTGAAACTCTTTTCATGTCTTCTTTGACAAATTTACATTCAATCTATAAATTTGAACGGAACTCCTCATGGTCTTTTGTCACCTTAAGTCTGCACTTTGATAGTTACATGTGAATTGAATATTTGAACTTCAAAGGCAAATTTCATGTCCTTCAGGTTGTAGATGGCTGGTGACCTTGAGTGCCAGATACTATCTTCTGATCTGAAGAGCTTTTGGAAATGCCATTGGGCTGATACATTTGGATGATGAGCACTACTTTTCTCACTAAATTTTTGTCATTTTTATTTATTTATCAGGTCATCTTGTGAGGCAGCTCAAGAGCTCACTGTAAAACAGCTTCAAGATCTCTTATCCATCAATAATTCTGGTATGAATTGAGATTTGTTGTGAAAGAACACTTGTTGTGCATAGGGTTGTGTGGCTAAGGGTGTTTCATAGTTTTTACTAGGTTGACTTTTATGGGGGCAGGTACTGTACAAAATACTAGGACACCCTATGATACTTTCAGAAGGGAGAGCATATATACTACTCCATAAGCTATGTTTTGGTGGTGGAGCCCTTTAAAGCAAACATTGTTCTGTCTACTTTAGATTAGGAGATTATATATTAGTCGAAACAATAACTTAAAACAATTTGGTGAATGAAAATGTATTTGCAACCTGAATTGAGATGTTTCATATTTGTAACAGCAAACCTTTTTTGACAAAAAAGCACACATATACACTTATACACCCCTTCATTGTTTCATTTTTGTGAGTTCAAGACCAGTTGTCCTTTTGTTTATCAACATAACATACTGTATTGACCTAATATTAATGCAATAGCTCAGATTTTTTCAAGTGATTTTTTAATAGATGTTGTAGGGAAGGGGGAATGGTAGCTACCAGTTTAAAAAAGTCCTAAATGATCATACATATTGTTTCATAGTATATCTTTATATGTGCAATTCTTCAGTTAGTTGCCATTGGGGGGTGGACTGCTGCTTGTAATAGCTATGTAGGATACGTAAAACAACATATGTTGAAGGAAAGGGGGAATGGTAGCTACCAGTGTCCTTTACTTTGTGGGTGGGTTATACAGAAGTGGGTTAATGGTCATCATACAAATCGCATACCTAACCCTCTTTCTGCTCATGATAATTCTTTTTAATGAAAGAATCAATTGGAGCAGCTGCTTTTAAGAAGCTGCAGGATGCTGAACTGGATGCTCATGGTCCTGAAGATTTAGAAGCACTTGACAGATTTGCTATTGAAGGATACTGTGAAGTTAGCCCAGCCTCTACCCCACCAACCAGCAAACACCCTCGGCATAGACTTGGCTGCTCTTGTATTGTGTGTAATCAACCACCAAGTGGAGGGCCAAAACACCCACAAAACTGTGGATGTAAAGTCTGCATGACGGTCAGGCGGCGGTTCCAGACAATGATGATCCGTCGTGGGAGAAACCACACAGAGAGGGAAAATGTGATTCAGGAATTTAAGTCGCAGGGTAATACTCGTTCATCTGTAAAATCAGACCCCGCCATTGAGGTCCTGAAAAGCAGCAGCAAAGTATATGTCAATGGTGACAGGAAAGTGATAAGCACCTCTGTGGAAGGCCAAATCGACCTGAATACCCAGCCACAGCGAGAAGAAGTTTCAACTTGCTGCAATTCCATGGCTTTGAAAAAGCAAGATACTCCAGATAGAGGTGTGTGCAAGTTAGGCGACATGGACCCTAAAATCAGTGGGTAGTGATTTTTCTTAAATACCCCTTTTCTTGGGCATGGTGGGGTTGGGGAGTTGCGATATTTTCATTAGTTGAGTGTGTTTGAAAGTGAGGATTTTAGGGGACTAATTTGTACATGAATCCGTGGCATCGTCCAGGTTTGCGTATAGCGAAATGAATTAGGAGCGGAGAAGGTTGTTCAACCAATGCACAGTTTTCACTAAGACTAGAAGGTAGATCAGTTAGAGAAATGGGCAAGAAGTTGAAGCTGTGTAAGATTCATTCAAGCTCAATTTGCTTGCCATTAGTACAATATTTAAGGTGTAACTGGATTAGATGTGTCCTCCAGTCTATCAATTGAAAATTATGAGCATTTATCTTCAACTGTTGGTCCACTAGCTGTGAGTTGTGATGCATACAATTTGAGCAGCTGCTGGCAACTTGAGTCTTGAGCCAAACGGCAAATTTTTCAAAACCAGCCCCATTCAATGCAATATCGTTTACTAAGAATGCTGCCCATCTAGTAGATTATTCATTAAGTAGGTAAAAGTTTTTCATTTTACTCCTGCTATTCCTTAATTAACGTTATGATTTATTAAAAGATGAACTTTTCACATCTATATAAATATATTAAAAGGCGTGTGTGACATTGTATATACGCCACGTGTTACTTCTGTTATTGCACTGGAATTGTCCAATGTGTACGTAAGTTATGTCAATTAACAAAAGTAAAATTAGATTGCACCAAGATTTGAACTCGTGACCTCTTGCTATTATAACATGACAAAACTACCATCTCAATCAACTTTTAATCATGCTTTAAGTGACCACAATAAAAATTTAAATTACCATATAGGAAAAGACATACTTCCTCCGTTCTGTTTTAAATGAAACATTGGATGAAATGACACTATTTACTGATCAATTTTAACTCCAATTTATCGCTATTATATAAAGAAAAACATAGTCAAGTGGGATCTTGTTAGATTCGTCTCGATACATACTATCAAATTATAACTTTTTTATATTTTTTATGTGTACACAACTAAAGATATTAATGACTAAAGAAGCGCGTTGGGTTGCGTGAAAAAGCAAACGTTTCATTTAAAACGGAACGGAGGAAGTAATACAATAAGAAGCCATCAGAGAATCAATCCTCTTGGTAAAAATAACCCGGAGGCCATCGCTTTGCATTATGAAAAAAGAAAACCTCACTTACAGAACTACAAAAGTGGAAGTAAGGATGTGTAAATCAATACACATTAAAAAAATCTAACAATCTATTTAGCATGGGAACTCTCATGAAGATCATGTTTCCCATTTTCGAAACTCGAGAGGACAAAATTTCTTTGAAAGACCAGCGAATTTCCTGTCTCAATGATATTCAGTCACAAAATGATATTTTTTCAACTAAAAATCTCTTAGCTAACTCGATAGTCTATGCCCTACTATATACATATTTTGTCGGTAATAAACAAAATTACAACAGATTTTTATGCAACAATAGTTATTTAATCCTAAATTTTGGATTTCACGATAAATGAACAAATGGGGTGTTCGGAGCCTTTTTCAAGGCAACAGAAATATGCCAAGCACCCGTGCATGTTACAAGTTACATCCGCATTCCTAGGAATGTTTCAGGAGAAAAATATCATCGAGCCTTGATAAGTCCAAAAATACCCCAAAAGCAGTCAAAATTGAAGGTTATACTACACGCTTTCGAACTTTCCCGGGACTCGACCTCCGAACGCCATGGGATGCCTCCTAGGGCCATATGAGGTCATTGAAAATAATTCATGTGGCTTGGAACGAATATATAGATGCATTTACGTTCATTTCAAGGCAATTTTGGATTTCACGAGAAATGAACAAATGGGGTGTTTAGAGGCTTTTCGAGGCATTGCAAATGGTGCCAAGCACATGTGCAACGTTACAAATCACGTCGGCACTCCTAGAAATAATTCGGTATAAAATATGACCAGGCCCGGAGAAGTCCAAAAATGTTCCAAAAACAACCAAAATTGAAAGTTATTATACACGCTTTCGAACATTATCGAGCCCGAACTCCGAACGCCACGGGATGCCTCCTAGGGACATGGGATGTCATTGGAAAAAAGTCTTGTGGCTTGGAACGTATAAATGGATGCATTTACGTTCTTTTCGAGGTAATTTTAGGTTTCACAAGAAATGAACAAATGGGGTGTTTAGAGGCTTTTCGAGACAACACAAATGGTGCCAAGCACCCGCGCAATGTTACAAGTTACGTCGGCGTTCCTAGCAATGTTTCGGGAGAAAAACATGATCGAGCCTGGATAAGTCCAAAATACCCAAAAACAGCCAAATTTGAAACGCTTTTGGACTTTCTCGGGGCCCAAGCTCCGAACGCCACGGGATGACTCATAGGGCGATGGAAAATCATTGGAAAGAAGTCATGTGGCTAGAAGTATTGTTGTTAAAATCCCGATCCGAATCTTACGATTCTACGATTTTACGATCCTGGAGGACCTCACCGATCCCGATCCTACGTAGGATCTTAATTTTGTAGGATCTTTCGATCCTGCTCAACCACAAAAAATCACATGGTGGGATCTTAACACGATTCTACGATCCTACGACTCTACGATCCGATCCTACCCTATAAAAATCATAAAGTAATTTCACATATTATATTTCTCCTATTAGATTTTGATCGCATGTTACTTCAATCTTATTGTATTGAAAAACTATCATCATTTGCTAACTAAGAAAATCATTATTAATATGTGTAAATTTTTAACATGAGGTTCTCACCATATTTTAGTATAATTATCTCTATTTCACCGAATTGTAGGATCTTACGATCCTACGATCCGATCCCACCGATTCGATTCTACCAACCCCTACGATCCAAAGTAGGATCCCGATCCTGATAACATTGGCTAGAACAAATATATAGATGCATTTACGTTCATTTCGAGACAATTTTGGGTTTCACGAGAAATGAACAAATGGAGTGTGTAAAGGCTTTTTGAGGCAATGCGAATGGTGCCAAACCACGCACATTATTACAAGTCATGTCGACACTCCTAGGAATGTCCCGGGAAAAAATATGACCATGCCCGAAAAAGTTAAAAAATGTCGCAAAAAATACCAAAATTGAAGGTTATAATACACGCTTTCGAACTTTCTCGGAGACCGAGATCCGAAAGCCATGGGATACCTCCTAGGGCCATGGGAAGTCATTAGAAATAAGTCATGTGGCTGAAAGGAATATATGGATGCATTTACGTTCATTTCGAGGCAATTTTAGGTTTCACGAGAAAGGAACAAATGGGCGTTTAGTGGCTTTTCGAGGCAACACAAATGGTGCCAAGCACCCGCGCAACGTTATAATTCACGTCAGGCTTCGTACGAATATTTCAGGAGAAAGTAAGACCAGACTTGGAAAAATCCAAAAATGTCCCAAAAACAGTCAAAATTGAAGGTTATAATACACCCTTTTGGACTTTGCCGAGACCCGAGCTCCGAACGCGATGGGATGCCTCCTAGGGCCATGTGATGTCATTGGAAAGGAGTCATGTAGCTTGAAACGAATATTTAGATGCAATTACGTTCATTTCGAGGCAATTTTGAAATTCAGGAGAAATGAACAAATGGGGTGTTTGGAGGCTTTTCGAGACAATGCAAATGGTGCCAAACACCCGCGCAACGTGACAATTCACATCGGCATTCGTAGAAATATTTCGGGAGAAATAAGACCAGGCTTAGAAAAATCCGAAAATGTCAAAAAAACAGCCAAAACTGAAGGTTATAATACACGTTTTCAGATTTTCCCGGGGACGAGCTCCGAACGCCACGGGATGCCTCCGAGGGCCATGTGAGGTCAATTGAAATAAGTCATGTGGCTTGGAACGAATATATAGATGCATTTACGTTCATTTCAAGGCAATTTTAAGTTTCACGAGAACTGACAAATGGGGTGTTTAGAAGCTTTTCGAGGCAACACAAATGGTGTCAAGCACCCGCGCAACGTTACAATTCACGTCGGCCTTCCTAGGAATGTTTCGGGAGAAAATATGAGTAGGCTTGAAAAAAGTCCAAAAATGCCCCAAATACAGCCAAAATTGAAGGTTATAATACACGCTTTCGGACTTTTCCGAGGCCGAGCTCCGAACGCGACGGGATGCCTCCTAAGGCCATGTGAGGTCATTAAAAATAAGTCATGTGGCTTGGAACGAATATATAGGTCCATTAACGTTCATTTCGAGACAATTTTTGGTTTCACAAGAAATGAACAAATGGGGTGTTTAGAAGCTTTTCGAGGCAATGCAAATGGTGCCAAGCACACGCAAAACGTTACAAGTCATGTCGGCACTCTAAGGAATGTTTTGGGAGGAAATATGACTAGGCTTGGAAAAGTCCAAAAATGCCCCAAAAACAGCCAAAATTGAAGGTAATACACGCTTTCAGAATTTGTCGGGGCCCGAGCTCCGAACGCGATGGGATGCCTCCTAGGGCCATGTGAGTCATTGGAAAGAACTCACGTGGCTTGGAACAAATATATAGATGCATTTATGTTCATTTGGATGCAATTTTGGGATTCACGAGAAATGAATAAATGCGGTATTTAGAGGCTTTTCGAGGCAACACAAATGGTGCCAAATACCCGCGCAACGTTGCAATTCACTTCGGCGTTCGTAGGAATATTTCGGGAGAAAATGAGTCTAGGCTTGGAAAAGTCCAAAAATGTCAAAAAAGGCCAAAATTGAAGGTTATAATACACACTTTCGGACTTTCCCGTGACCTGAGCTCCGAACGCAACGGAATGCCTCCTAGGGCCATGTGAGGTCATTAGAAATAAGTCATTGGCTTGGAACGAATATATAGATGCATTTACCTTCATTTCGAGACAATTTTGGATTTCACGAGAAATGAACAAATGATTGTTTTGAGGCTTTTCGAGGCAATGCAAATGGTGCCAAGCACACGCGCAACGTTACAAGTCACGTTGGCACTCCTAAGAATGTTTCGGGATAAAATATGACCAGGCCCGGAGAAGTACAAAAATGTCTCAAAAACAACCAAAATTGAAGGTTATAATACATGCTTTCGGACTTTTTCGGAGCCGAGCTTCGAACGCCACAGGATGCCTCCTAGGGACATTGAAGGTCATTGTAAAGAAGTCATGTGACTTGGAACGAATATATAGATGCATTTACGTTCATTTCGATGCAATTTTGGAATTCAGGAAAAATGAACAAATTGGGTGTTTAGAGGCTTTTCGAGGCAATGCAAATGGTGCCAAGCATGAAACACCTAGCAATGTTTCCGGATAAAATATGACAAGGCCCGGAGAAGTCCAAATATCCCAAAAACAACCAAAATTGAAGGTTATAATACACGCTTTCGGACTTTCCCAGGGCCGAGCTCCAAACGCCACGAGATGTCTCCTAGCGCCATGGGAGGTCATTAGAAAGGAGTCATATGGCTTGGAACGTATATATGGATGTATTTACATTTGTTTCAAGGCAATTTTACGTTTCACGATAAATGAACAAATGGGGTGTTTAGAGTCTTTTCGAGGCAAAGCAAATGGTGCCAAGCGCACGCGCAATATTACAAGTCTCGTCGGCACTCCTAGGAATGTTTCGGGGATAAAATATGACCAGGCCCTATAAGTCCAAAAATACCCAAAACAACCAAAATTGAAGGTTATAATACATGTTTTCGGAATTTCCCGGAGGCCGAGCTCCAAAAGCCACGGGATGCCTCCTAGGGACACGGGAGGTCATTGGAATGGAGTCATGTGGCTTGGAACGTATATATGGATGTATTTACGTTCATTTCGAAGCAATTTTACGTTTCACGAGAAATGAACAAATGGGGTGTTTAGAGGCTTTTCGAGGCAACACAAATGGTGCCAAAAACACGCGCAATGTTACAAGTCACATCGGCGTTCCTAGAAATGTTTCGGGAGAAAAATATGACCGAGCATGGATAAGTCCAAGAATACCCCAAAAACGGCGAAAATTGAAGGTTATAATTTACGCTTTCGGACTTTTACCGGGGCCCGAGCTCCGAACGTCATGAGATGCCTCCTAGAGCCATACGAGTTCACTGGAAAGATTTCATGTGGCTTTGAACAAATATATAGATACATTTACGTTCATTTTGAGGCAATTTGGGATTTCACGAAATGAACAAATGAGGTGTTTAGAGGCTTTTCGAGGCAATGCAAATGGTGCCAAGCACACACGCAATGTTACAAGTCACTTCGGCGCTCCTAGTAATGTTTCGGGATAAAATATAATCAGACCCAGATAAGTCCAAAAATGTCCCAAAAACAACCAAAATTGAAGGTTATAATACACGCTTTCGGACTTTCCCGGTGCCCGAGCTCCGAAAGCCACGGGATGCGTCTTAGGGCCATGGGAGGTCATTGGAAAGAAGTCATGTGGCTGAAACGAATACATGAATGCATTTACGTTCATTTCGAGGCAATTTTGGGTTTCACGAGAAATTAACAAATGGAGTGTTTAGAGGCTTTTCGAGACAATGCAAATGGTGTCAAGCACACGCGCAATATTACAAGTCACGTAAGCACTCCTAGAAATGTTTTGGGATAAAATATGACCAGACTCGGAGAAGTCCAAAAATGTCCCAAAAATAGCCAAAATTGAAAGTTATAATACACGCTTTCGGACTCTCCCGGAATCCGAGCTCCGAACGTCATGGGATGCCTCCTCGGGATATGGGAGGTCATTGGAAATGAGTCATATGGCTTGCAACATATATGGATGTATTTACGTTCATTTCAAGACAATTTTACGTTTCACAAGAAATGAACAAATAGGGTATTTAGAGTCTTTTCAAGACAATGCAAATGGTACTAAGGACACACGCAATATATGCATTGCAGATCTACCTCTCCCAACTTATACTTCGTCTATTTACTTTAACTTGCAAGTGGCAACACTTTTCTTTTTGCAAATCTCAAATTAGTTGCAATACTTGCACCACTACTATTTTGATATGATTTTTTTCTCTTTTCATAACATAAATCCCTTTTCTTACTCTATTTCTCTCTCTTCTTCTTAGTTCCTATGCCGCTCCTCTATTTTTGCAAATAGGAATATACAACGTATCGATCATGAAATCAGCCAATGACGATTATACAACTCTCATTACCTACGAATTTAATAATGGAAGATCTTTGACGAATTCTTTATCATAGTTTCTCCAATAATGTCTTTTGACTTCATAAGGCTGTTTAGGTAATACGAATGTGGTAGGCTAGTGTCATTTAAAATATTTTTCTTGCTGCGTAGAATTGACAAAAGGCATATTATTTAAAACAGTTGGTATACATTTCGTCAAATTCTTCTATTCAAACCTCTGAAATGTACTATTCAATAACTTGAGTTTGGTCACCTAAGATTCAGAATCATCAACCATAATATATGAAGTATATACATCATCCAAGAATGAAAAATTTATCATCTACTCCGATCATATTAGAAACAAAGAACAAATCTTCAAATCCTATCACTGGGCTACAACTAGGGTCCTTGCCATTAAAGATCCTTCCCTTTGGGATCGGTTGTGGACGAGGGAACCGTTCAAATCCCCGACTCAACTCACTCATGGTCAGATTTTTCTTAACCCACTCCCACGGGCTTAGCCGGTAAAGCTAGACTGGGTAGAACCTGTATCATGTTCCTCCTATCTACTAAGGTCTTTCTTAGTGAAGTATGAAGAAAACCGCGTTTTTGTGACATGTTATCAATATGCTGTAAAGAACCACTTGTACAATGCTATGTGCATTTAACAAACTAAAGAAGGTTTGAAGAAAACCGCCTTTTTGTATGCTTAATTTAAGTTTGCTTGAGTAAATGCTTGTAGATGATGAGTAGCTTTCATAGGTGAAGGTTTGAAGAACTAAAGAAGCTTCAACCAGAACATGGAAAAGCAAATAAAGTTCCTATCAAGAGCTTCAACAAGAACAGTTAAAAATTCTAATCAATAACACTGACCAGTTACCACATATGTAGGCTGAGAAATTATCAGAACATTTCTCAGAGAAAGCGCATACTGATTAAGCACACTTTGGAACAATTCGATAACCGCAGTGCTAACAACAGCAAGATAAATTCCATTCATGGTTGAACTGTTTTAACTCTGACATGAATAAAACAAGGACCAAAGTGTAGTTTTTAACATATTTTGTCAATTCAAAGTTACAAAAATTCTCCTACACCTTTAACATCATAAATCCATCCAACGTTTGAAGGAAACAAATATCATCCTTCACATTTCAGCAAAAAAAAGCAACAACATGCATCAACTACATATTAGAAAGAACACCACATAGTAACATAGTATAGATAATTATTTACAAGCTCACCCAAATGAATCAAATCAATTTCCAGCACTAGGCAAAGCAGCCATAAAAGAGTTGTATGAAGACTCGAGATCAAAGTGAAGCTGTCTTGCTTGTTGCTCAGTGAGTTCATCAGCAGCACCCATCTTAGACAAGCGTCCGAGCCACTCTTTCATTTTGGTCTTCCCCTCAAAATCAGGTGGCAATATACTAAGCTTATTTAACGACGTTGAGAGGTCAGACAACAAGGGATAGACTTGATCAACCGCCACCATGTTCAATTTTAAAGAGTCCATCGACGTGATGAAGTTCTGAACACATTCGGCCACCGTAGCAGCTGAAGTGGTGGAGGAAGCAGCAGAAGCTGCCCTATGCTCTACTGTAGCAGGCACCCCAGAAGTAACAAGCCTATTCAAAGCAGCTGAGCAGTCCATCTTATACACATCAACAAATTTCTCAATGCTAGGGACTGTGTCCTTCAATGAACTAGATAGGGTTTTGAAATGGGCAATCAATTTTAGGCATTCATTTTCATAGTCTGATGGGGAGATTATATCCCTAATGTAAGCCTTTTCAAGCTTCTCAGTAGCCTTAATAATGGCAAAAAGCTCAGCAAAATTCTCATACATTTCTCTTTCACGCTTATCATTCCACAATTTCACTTCCATCTTGGGTATACTATACTATGTGGGTTTTAGGGAACCTTCAATCTTGAATTTTTTTGGGGTTTTTTTTTAGGGTTAGGGTTTCTGAAATTGACAATTTGTAAGCTAAAAATTGGAGAAGGAATGGGACACGCGCAGAGAATACTTGTCAACAACAACTGAACAACATAATCAAAAAACAAAGATGCAAAACAAAGCATCGTCAGTCTACATTTCAATCAACCCATCAACAAAACAAAAAACAAAAAAAAATCACAGATCATACTCAATGAACAATCAAACAAATACCCAATTATTTACAACATCAACTAAGAAATACCCACTTACAGAAAAGCTAAAAAAATCACATCTTTGACAAAATAAACTAATGGGTTTATCTCAATTTTGTGTAAGAAAGAAAACCCAGAAAGAATAACCAAAAATTAGGTAATAAAAGCACAAAACAAACACCCAATTCATTTCTTCCAAGTACTAAAAGAACTTAAACTAAACACAATGAAATTAAGGGGAGAAAAATTGTTGAGAGAAATATAAAGTTAGGAGAGAGAGAAAAATACTTACGGGAAAAGATGAAGGAGAGATAACGCGGTTTTGGAGTGATGGAGCAGCAGGTGAAAGCAGGAGAGAGAAAGAGAGAGAGAAAGAGGTTGCGTGTTGATGGTGTGGGGTAGAAAGAAAAGAGGCAATGTAGTGCTGATTTTGCTTACGTATTGCCTGTCCTATAAAGCTCACTGTCTGTGCTTGCCTACTATTTTTAGGCTCTATAGAGATTATGGATTGTTTTTAACTCTTTCTAAATTCTACTAATTACCTAAATTAACAAGGCCTAAAACCTAATTACACACCTAATTTTTGTTTTTATGTTGTTAAGTAAAGATCTTTTCTTTGTTAAATGGAAACAAATTGACTGATTTACATATTCAAGCACATTTTTTTAAGCCACCAAAAATCCACCATATACTTAAGTATTATTTTTATTTTTTTTTTGTGTGTTTGCACCTGGTTCACCCTTTGGGATACATCCGGATCGAGGTCAAGTTCGGGGTGGTTAGGTTCCATTCCTCTCCCAAGGGTGTTGCGGGGATTCGAACACAGGTCCGTCCTACCAAAGCCAGTCCCCATCACCATTGGGCCAACACTTACTTGGTATATACTATTTTAATTGGTATATAAACTTAAGTATTACTCCCTCCGTCCCTTAATAGAGTGTCCATTTCTCCAATGCACGTTTGCCAATGCACGTTTTGTATCGTTAATATATTTAATTTCATATTAGTAAAAATTATAAAAGTTTGATTTTCTTAATGTACGTAATGAGACGAATCAAACAAGACCCCACATGACTATGTTTTTTTCTTATATATTAGAAATATTTTTTGAGGGCTTTCTTTACCTTTGAATAGTGTCCAAAAAAGAAATGGGCACTCTATTAAGGGACGGAGGGAGTATAACTTTATAAGCATTGTACATTTAAAGTTCTTGTGTTTTTTTGCTTATTATTTATTTGGAGCACTCTAACTCTTTTTATTTAACTTAGATATCATCTATTTTAATTGGTAAAGTCTTGTAAGATTAGTTACCAAAACTTTAATTATTAGCATCTACATTACGTTTCTTAATCGACCTCTAGAACACAAAGGAAAAAAAAACTTCTTATTTATCTAAATGAGTAAATAAATAAACCAAGAATGACTTGGCCTAGAGCTGATCAACTCTAGCTCGACCTGATTTTTGGCAGGTTTGAGAAAAAAAATTTGGCCTGCGGTCGGATCCGTCGCGATTTTTTTTTTTGCTTTGGGCAGACCAAAAATGACTTTTTAATTTTTTCTGCCCGAAAAGCCCGCTCATTTTAATCTGAAATAGCAGGTTTTGGGCACATAAATTTGGTCCGGTCCTGCCAATGGATAATTTTTTAAGGAATGGTCCGGGCCAACTCCGGCCCGGCCCATGATCACCTCTATCTTGGCCTAGTGGTTAAGATTGAGGTGATGTAAACAATTAGATCACAGGTTCGAATCCCTCCTCCCCTTCTTTGTACTTTTATTGTTTTAGTAGCTTATATGGATTAAAAAAAAGCAAATAAATGAAAAGTAATATTTAATTTATCATATTGATGATAATACCCAAATATATAATGGGAATAGTATGTAGAAGCCGATCCACTAACCTAGAAATGATCTAAAAGTCTTCACATGTGAAGATCAAGGATTACCTTATTTTTGAAGTAGCCAGACCATTCCCTCATATGTACAATGTACCCGTTATCAAGATGGATTGGGCTGCTAAAGATGCATAATAAATTCAAAGGCCCATCTCTCTCATTGGGTATTATGGGGGAGTTACGAATCAATATCAAACCGGAAAAAACTTGGTTAACTCACCGGGTAGACTACCCACCCCATAATATAAGGTTGTGGTAATTATGATAGTGAAATCCAACTAGACTTAAATACTAATATTTTAATTGTCTATTAGTAGCGGGTAGTCTACCCGGTGGGTTACTCAAGCAATGTCCTATCAAACCTATAGGAGTATTGACGTACTTGTAAGTATTAATGTTTTTCCAATGATCCTAACAATTAGTTAGAATTTACATAGGACTCTCTTCCTTATCCGCTATTCTTCCTCACTTGTATGCCTCGAAATCACTTTATTAGTTACTATGTATTATTTCTTTGATGCCTATTAGAAAGCTTCTGTACTAAGAGTAATCCTAAATAAAGGATAAATTTCGATATTTTTGATCACCTAGCTTTTAACTTAGGTGAATTAGATGAAATTTTCTAGAAAATAGAAACAGTATTAGTTCCAAAAAGTTCAATACAGTCTAACTAATTAGGATTTCATCTTCAATTGAACCATGGCATAAAGCAAGTATTTCTGCATTTGTTACTTAAGGGGTCAAAATTTTATATCGTTTTTACTAATATACATATACATATTGTTAGGAATATGAGTCTACCTACAACTCCACCTCTTTTCCACATCTCCTTAGTATGATATTGTCCGCTTTGAGTCTATTCCGCACGAATTTGTTTTTGACTCCTTCCCAAAAAGCCTCATACTAATGTAGTTTGTAAACTCTTATACACTATGCTACTCTTTCTTATCTCCCCGATGTCAAACTTGGGATGTATACCCAACACATAATTAGTAGAAAAAATGTCAAATTGATATACATATATCTACTTACTTCCTCCGTTTCTTTTTACTCGCTACATTTCTCATTTCACGGACTCCTAGGCAATTTTTGGAGAAGAGAGAGGTAGAGAGTAAAAAGAAAAGGGACCCATGTGGGAGGAGAGATATAGAGAGAGTTTATTGCCCAAAGAAGAAGTGTAGCAAGTAATGTGAAACTTCCCATAATGGAAAGTGTAGCGAGTAAAAAGAAACGGAGGAAGTATTTGTTATCTTAATCACTTGGTCTCTTAAGGCAGAAAATGTTTACTCTTTTATTTACTTTTACCAAATCTATTGCCTTCTTCTTAGAGCGAGAGCCCTATATTCCAATATCTTATACACCACTCAATGCCATACCTGGATGACTGGATCTACAAAGTGCATCATGTTGCTACGTAAGGACTAAGGAATATGCCCAGTAAAAATCCTCATATACGATCTAGTTGAACTACAATTTAAGGTCATACTTAACAACACTACTTAAAACTAGTCTGTTTCAATATGCAATGTTGGCACCACTAACAACAAGAAAACGATAGATGTTTTGAAGATTATCTATGTTTATATGTACACTTCCTGCTTCCAATGAAAAGAAGAAAAAAAAAACAGTGATCAACAAAGATCTAGTAAGATTATGACTCGTGCTTCCTTGACAGCCAAATAGCCAAATGGTTAAAATAGAATGCTACATCAGAAAAGAAATTTCCAGGCAAAGTCATAGTTCTTTCTAGATAAGGCATTGCCTTTGATGGTCGGCAATCACATAATTACCGTACCACTTAATTAGAGTGTTTGAAAATTTGTGCCCAACTCCACAAAAAACCAAAAGCTGGTTACTTGTTAGTTGATGCGGATAATTATATGTCTCTAGTTCCTTTCATATCAACTTCATCAAATTTGAAGATTCCTAAACGTACGGTGAACAAGGAGGATAGAACTCCAGGTAGTCAGTTTTAACTTGAATCTTTGTAGTGTGCAAGGACACAGTAGCGGAGGTAGAACTAATGTATAGCGACGCCATTTATCCTGCTGATGAAAATTCTATTGTGCTCCCGTGAGCACAATGAGAACTGTGCTGCCACAATACAAAATAGAACATTTACGAATACAAAAACGAACATTTACGAATACGAAAACGAACATTTTACTGTTGAAGTGGAACATTACAAAATTCATTTACGAAAACGAACATTTTATTGTTGAAATGAAACATTACAAGAATTCATTTATGGAAAAGAATATTTTACTGTTGAAGTGGAACATTACCAGAATCCAAATACGAAAATGAACATTTTTGGTTGAAGTGGAACATTACTAGAATTCAATTACTTAAATAGAACATATGCTTATCAAATATAGAACATATTTTTAGTGAAAACAGAACATATTTTCAGTGAAAACAGAACATATTTTTGTAAATGAATTTTGTAATGTTCCACTTCAACGGTAAAATGTTCGTTTTCGTATTCGTAAATGTTCGTTTTCGTATTCTTAAATGTTCTATTTTGTATGGTGGGAGCACAGTTCTCATTGTGCTCCCGGGAGCACAATGCACGCATTAATCCTGCTGACAAACGTTATAAATATTACTATGTCAGATATTTTTAATTGATTTATTCATTTTCATAAACCTTTAAATATTTTTTCCTGCCAAGTGGGTGCAACTTGCAAGTGCCCCCCTACTTGCAAGTGACATTAACATCATTTTTACTATCATTATAGTTTTTGGGCCGGGCCGGGCCGGGCCGTGTCTAAAAGTGAGGTTAGGGAAAGGGATTAGGCGCATCACGCATGCAGTTGGACTGTTGGAGTTGAATTGGGCTGCTGCATTGCATTCATTAATTGGGCCGATTTTTTTAAGACACTAAAAGTCAAGAGAGTGTATTGACTATTGAGCCAGCTAACCTAGGAGAGAGAAATCTGAAATTTCAATAAAGAGACAGTGAGAGACCAAGCAGCCATTTTTCCCCTTTCTCCATCCTATTGTCTTCTTCTCTTGATTCTTCATTAAGGTATGTTAATACTTCAATTTTAATTCTTTTTGAGTTATAACATGTTTATGTATATATAAATTTTTATTAGTTTCTCAGTTTCTTGCTTTTTTTTTGTTCAATTTAATTGCTCGATTTTTTTTTTGTTGCTGAATTTTTTTGTTTCTCGGTTTTGTTTATTTGTTTGCTGGATTTTTTATTTTTCGGATATTTTTGTTGCTTGTTTTTTAATTTTATTATGTTAATTTCTTCATTTCCTATTTTCTTGCTTGTTATATAATATATGGGAGGTTTATAAGGTTTAGGGTTTTTGTTTATGCAAAGGAATTTTTGGAATAGGTTGCTTCCCCTTCCTTGAAACCGACAGTCACAAAAATGAACAAGGGGAATCTAATTCCTTTTTCTAATTATTAATCAAAAACACAGTGATGATCTTGGTTCTTTTTAAGGTTTTGAGATGTTAAAAGAGAGCCTTGAAAGAAGCTAAGCATGTAAAGTTTTATGTTTAGCTAATTTGCCATTTTACAATATGTCATCTTGTTCTAAAGTAATAGTAGCTTTGTGCTTGTGTTGCTGTAGGTGGTTATTATATCACCATGAGAATAGAAACGTGCTGGTTTTGTTCCTCTAAGGTATATCCCGGTCATGGGATCCAGTATGTTCGCAATGATGCAAAGGTAATTTAATGGATTTTTGTTCTTTTTCATTAGGTAACTAATAGCTTGTAAAATATTTCCATTAATCGAATATGGGCCATTGTTAGGAAAATTTAAGCAGAGTGTACTTGTCAACATCTTCATCCCCCTTCGTTTTGGGAATATTCTATTTCAGAGTGAACTTTAGGCAATCCTAGATCATTCGCACGCCACAGGGGCAGCTAGGTGTTGGGGGAGAGAACAATATACCTGATGACTATTTGAGAGATGAAATGGTGCATGTGGCATAGGTATAGAATGGAGATGAAGAGCACAACATCAGCTCCAAGTAGTGGGTGATCCAAAGTTAAATGCTTGGTTTCCTCCATTTGTGATTGTAGCCTTTGCCTATGTCAAGGATAAGGAAGATACTTTCAAATTTGTGTGTTTTTCGATATGCCTAATCATCAAGATGACCTTGGGGTGGAACAAAAGTAGTAAAGAAAAAGTAGAGTTTTTATATTGCTTCTTATTCCATCTTATTGGAGAGTGTTACCTATTGATGTTTACAGTCGACAAGGTGTGTAATGTTCGAAAAGGTTGTATTTGCTAACATTTCTAATATCTCATGTACCCTAAGAATATAGAGCTTGGCGTGAAGAAGTTTCAAAATCTTTAGCTCCGGATTGTACTCTGTTTCAGTTTGTCTAAAAGAGTAAACACAGATACCCAAGCCATTAGTTATTTAGACTTGCAAGAGAACTCAACATTCCATCCTAGATTCTTTTACCTGTCCTTGCTTTGCTGATAGTGTACTCATGTAATATTTGATTACTTGTCCTTGCTTTGCTGATGCGAAATTATGCGTAAGAATGCAACAGTGCATTTTACAAGGTTCACTCAGGACTCTTGGGTTTACCCTTCATCAGATATCAGTTTGGTGGCATGAGTCGTATCATTTAATATAGTAGCAACTAGCAACTGAGTAATTCTTTGTTCAGCGGATTTCTTTTAGTCATATGACTAACTTTGCGAGCTGATGTTGCATAGCTAACAACGGGATCAAATCCCCCCATCTAAGCGGAACGCCCTAATTTAATTTCCTTTCGGAAATTGAACGGGCGTGGGCCGGGGATAAAATCCCCCCTTTGCTTCCCCCCTTGGGGGAACCGAAGGAACAGTTATTTTCTTTTATCATTTTAGGTTTAATATGATTTGATAGACTACATGTGAAAAATCTGATTAAAGTTGCAGTCTAGCTGTTCCTTGGTACAGTTGCTTAATAATCTCTTGGAATTGCTTCCGTCTGCAGATATTTAGATTTTGCAGATCCAAATGTCACAAGAACTTCAAAATGAAGAGGAATCCGCGTAAGGTTAAATGGACCAAGTCATACCGAAAATTACATGGAAAGGATATGACACAGGTACAAATCAGTGATAACACGATAATGTTTGATCCTCCAAATATTGTTCTAAATTCTAATGTAACTCGCATTTGTTTCTTGGGCTTCCAAGGACTCTACTTTCGAGTTTGAGAGGAAGCGAAATAGGCCAGAAAGATATGACAGGAATGTTGCCGAAAATACATTGAAGGCAATTAAGACTATTTCCAAGGTCAGAGCTTCCAGATACGACACTCACATAAAGAAAAGGTCAGTTCCTCTTCTTCATATGGCAGTAGCTGCTTGAACAGCCAAATTGGAATCATATTTATATTTTTCTTGAAACACAAAAATGTTATCAAAAATTATCAAACGAGACGACTTAATTTTAATATAAAAGTAGACCTAGTCATTAAATAAATTAAACTAGTCACGGAAAGAAATTAACCTAGTCACTATTAGGCTTATTCTCTTTTTAATATTGGACTTACCATTGTCTAATTTTAATTTAAAAGTAAGCGGTCTCTTACAAGACAACAAATATTAATCACGTTTCTTTGGATTTATGTTTGCAGGATGATGGGGAACAAACGCAAAGAGCTGGACAGAGACAGGAAAGAAGTGCGACAAGACATCGACATGGTCAAGGCTCCTTCGGCCCAAAACAAAGATCCTTCTTTCACTTTACCAAAGATCAAAATCAAGAATTCACAGCCACTAGAAGAAAATCATGCAATGGAAGAGTAGTTTGTGAGACTTTACTATTAATTGAACCTATTACACTGTATCAGTCAATCTGCTTTTTTTGTTGTCACTGTGGTTGTATTACAAAGATGATTTTTCTGTTCCTTAGCAAAAAAATCGAAAGAAATGCTTCCATGGATGTTGTGTTAAGAGAGTCTTGAAGTAAGAGTGAGACCGTTATAGTAAGATGTAGACAAGTTCAAAGTTTGTCTTAAAACTGTGTGTCATCATCATAGGTTGGGTGCCGGGGATGTGAATCTGAGAAGGCCTCGACCACATCTACTTGCCTGGCTTATTGAGTTATTGGTCAGTCGATTACATTCAAGTCGCTTGGAGTTCGCTGGTGTGTTGCCTATTCTTTATTTTTTTCTTGGGCAACTTGACGTATGAGGGAAAAACCTTTCATATCAACTTCATCAAATTTGAAGATTCCTAAACGTACGATGAACAAGGAGGATAGAACTCCAGGTAGCCAGCTTTAACTTGAATCTTTGTAGTGTGCAAGGACTGTGAAGAACACTAGATAAACAAGTCTTACAAGCTTTGGTCTCTCCACATTTAATAGCATAGTGCCAATTTGTCATAGATCTTAACTTCTTAACTTGCATAATGTCTTGAGTTTGGTCTAGAAATTACTCTCGCCTTTTCACTGGATTCATTTAATTCCTTTTAGTCGACCTAAGAAGTATTCATATTCGATAATTACTCGACGGATCTCAAAATAGATGAAATAGAGCATATGTGTTGCCTTAACTTTGTTAACTTTAGAAGAAAAGGTTTTCTATTGATTGAAATGTTGTACCTATTTATGGGATATAGATAGAGAAAGAGGAAAAACTTAGGATTTTACATAGTACTTTTAATCGGAAAATCAATCGGAATTATTTGGTACCTTTTACTCAATCGTGTAAGAAACATACAGCCATACACAACTTGAATTTATTGTGGAAGAAGATTATTTTCTTTTAGGCGATGAAGATTATTATTGATAATACACCAAATGATGATTATAATAACAATATTAATAAACACTAGATTTAGAATATTAATTAGTTATTAGGCTCGGGTTATGCTCCGGGTAAGAAAAAATTTCATTTATTAATATAATACTTTATAAATATAACACTAAATATAATTTAGTTTAGTGGTTAAGACTTTAGTATATGTACTTGCAAAAAATATTAAAAGAGACGGTCTAATTTTAATATAAAAGTAGACTTAATCACTAAATAAATTAAACTGGTTACCGAAAGAAATTAACCTAGTCACTATTGAGCTATTGGGTTTACCATTATCTAATCTATACTAATATATTAAAAGGCGTTCATAAGAATGTGTATGTGCCATGTGGCACTTTCCTTTAAGGCTGTAATGTAAATGCTCTATTTTCATGTCAAACCCCTCAACTAAAAAAATAATGTTTTGTGGTTACAAGGTATCAAACACATGACCTTTGAAAGGTAAAGTGAAAGCTTAACCATTGATCCAACATAACATCATTGTTCAATATTTTAAAATAAAATATGATAAGGTTTGTAATTATATTACATTAAAATATTACACAAGTATTTAGATAACTAACACATTAATGGTAATGATAATAGACTATCATAGACATAAACTCTTACTCCAATTTCTTGTATTCTTCAAATTATGACGTCAATTTTTTCCTCACAAAACAAAAATTTACGAAAAGAAACAACCCGGGGCATCGCCCGGGACACTCACTAGTTTTAATTTAAAAGTAGACAGTCTCTTACAAGACAAACTCATGTACTTGAGGTCTTGAGATTGAATTCTAAGACTACATGAATATTTTAGATTCAATTACTAGTTTCTTCGGTAGCTTATAATTCCATCAACTGTTGCTGTGGTGTAGTGGTTATCACGTTAGTCTTACACACTAAAGGTCCCCAGTTCGATCCTGGGCAGCAACATGATCATATTGCTTTTTATGTGCTCCTTATGTTTAACATGCATTGAGTTTTTTTTTAATGCACTAGCTAATTAAACTTGGAACTTGTCAATGAGGGTGATTCTTTTCATCTTTTGGCAACAAGAGATGGTTCATGGTTAAAATTATATGTAGACACTAGACTATATTAGGAGTGTAGAATGCAGTATTTAAGCTTACTTTGTCACAAATCTAAAAATTTGTTGATAGTAAGCTTTAAGTTCATTTTCTATTTCAATTATCTAATTAACAAACATATCCATTAATATGTTAACCATAATCAGTCCCCTCATATAGGGATTAGTTGTGTCCTTTTACCTAGAATTATGTTATTTTCCTAAGTTCAGATTCAGGTGTATATAACGCATTCTTTATATATGCACATTTAAAAAAAATAGAAAATATGCTCTTAAAACGTTAAACCAATTTAACAATTAGCATATAAAGATAAAACTTACAAGAGAAGGAATATAAAGTATATTATCTCAATACAAACACGAAAGAAAGATTACAAGTGTTGTTCTTTTTTTCATGAAAAAAAAATCAAAAAAAAAAAACTTTGATTTACACACCTTCTCTTTTTTTTTTCTTAGATTGTATGTAATCTGTATATCATCACTCATGGACTAGTAAGTGATTACTCTAACAAAATCAATGACAAATAAAAAGAATAAAAACCCTAAAGACTGGTAATTATAATGTACACAATAAGTCAATAACATTAAAATATATTCCCTCTTAATTATTTCAATAAGATATTAAGCAGCACGATTAATCATCTCCATAAATTGTTGCATGGATTGTTGTCTTTGCAATCTCATATCTTCATTAAACTTATTAATAAACGCTTCAACTCGCCGATTCAACTCATCTTGACCCAGTGATGGCTCTTTCTTTAACTTATTGGTCGTCACTAAACTGACAGGTGGCGACATGCTATTGGTTTGCTCCTTGAACGTCTCAGATTTCTTAACCATCACTGGTAAAGGAAAAGAGTCGTCGAGTAAGTCGATCTGACGGTCGTGGTTATCCCACGTGTCAGACTTCTTGATGTGTCTTGTTAAAGGTATATGTCGTCCTTCAGTTATGGCCTTCCAAGTGCACTCTAAAGTTTCATGTTTCTTTGGCTTTGATACTTTCAATGCTTTCCCACCTATCAATTAAAATAATGTTTATAATGTTAGACAAAGATTATTTATTTCTAAGAAAAATATGTTTTTGTTTTTGCATAGGAATATATTTTGGATCATCTATGATATTATTATTGTAATGTTAATCAATCACTTTCAAGTTCTAATAGTTTGTCTCCCTATAATTTTCAAAAATGAAAAAGATTGTTTAAGAAATACTAATACATGAGCTTAATTATCATTCTTGTAGTAATCTAGAAAGAGAAGGTAATACTATAATACCAGTAAAGTAATCATTTTGTTTTTTTCCTTCTAATATCAGGTCAAATGCAATGAAATAAGATAATTAAAACACCGTTTTATCAATAATAAATCTCTAAATTATAAGTTTTAGTATGGACAAACATGAAACTTTATAATGTTATGGACTCGAAACACATGTGAAAATATCATCCACCTATCTAAATAAATTATGCATTACATACATATATTGGTGCATATTAACCGGTTGGTTGTAATTTGTAATTAAGCAAAAGGTTGAGAAGAAAATAAGTAAAAGTAAATGATATTTACTAAAAGTTAATGCTACTTATGTTATACTATTTGTATAAGAAAAATTATTATATGGAGTATTAATGTGGTATAGTTCATTAGATGAATTAAAAAATCCCTTGATTAAAAATTTCCTTGAGAAAATTGATAACCTTAAACGTCAACCTAATACTCCAATGTGAACATTCACACGAAAGTAGAAAAAGAAAAAAAAAAAAAAAGTATATAGTCAAGGTCAACTTTTCTAACGGCTCCATTAGATCTTAGTAAAATTTCACTACCGACCAGTACAGTAAAGCCACTTCATTCTTATACGTTTTGTAGTTTAGTTGCACGAAGATTCCAGCAAATTTAATTAAAGTACACATTTTAGAAATTATTAATTCGGTCAAACGTCACCTCATAATGAAACATCCAGATTACTGCGTGCTCAGATCTAACTAATTAATTAGACGGGAAGAAAGTAGATTACCGATTAGAAATAGACAAATTTAAAATAATTAATTCTGTTAAGTTAGATTTCACTGATTATTAATCTTCATCTCTAGTAAGTATATTTTCCGCGGGATAAACAAAGTTTTTTTTTCCAATAAACAGCCTACACCATTCAATCAACTTCACAATCATTAATATCCTACTAAAATTACTCACTAATTTCTTCAATCCCATATTAGTTTACACTTTACAATTTATGACTATCATCATCAAATTTTATAAAATTTAACCATAAATTTCTACCAATATATGTAATTTTGTTATGAGAAATTGCGTTTCTTTTAGTCTCAATGTGATAACGATATTAATCTTTATTTATATTTTTTTTAAAGAATACTAATGGTTAAATATTTGTCTTAAAACAATGAAAATAAGATGACAAAATAAGTACCATATTTTGAGCCGAAAAAGTATACAAAATGTGATCATAACTCTTTTTTTTGTTTTATTTGACTTTAATGATCAAACCAGAACATACTAATTAGTTATGACCATTAATTTGTCGAACATTATATTGAGTTACTATTGTAGAAAAAAAGTCAAATATGGCCTAAGTTTTGGGGAACCATGGAGATAAGTACCACTTATCTCCCTTCCATAAAAAAACAAAAAAAAAAACATTGTTAATTATGAAACACATACTATTATATATCTTTATACACTGTATATTTTTTCTAATAATGCACATCTAAATATCTAACAAAGTCTCACACCCTAATGCATATACCTTGAAAAATGTGGTGTAATTTGAAATATTTAAAAAACATTAAAAGAAAAACAATTGGAATATTTAAACAAAACCATATTTAATCTTAGTTGGAAAAAAAGAAGTTCTTGTTGATATTATAAAACATATATAGGAGTAGAATTCAAATAATAATTTAAAATTAAGAAAAAGAGACACCATTATTATACTACATATATATGAGTATGATTAGTTGATTAATAAAATTACCTTCAGCTAGAGCTGGTTTAGCCGGACGACGATGATGACCAAATCTCGACATCGCCGGCGGTCTTTCCGATGAAAACTCCGGCGAAGCCTTTTTCAAAGCAGTATGTCTAATCAACGGCGTAGTAGATGAAGGCGGAGGATTCCACGTGGACCTCTCAACCACCGTATTAGATAATAATAACTCATCATCATGATTATTATCTCTAATAACATGCTTCATCACTAAACTATCATCATTAACAACCTTTATTTCCCTCTCAACAAATAACGACCTATTATCAACATCTTTTACAGAAACGACGTCGTTGTTGTTGTTGTAGTGAGTGTAACCACCTCCAACAACATTATCAACGACATCGTAGGGGGGAAGAAACTCTTCATGATGATGATGATGTGGTGAAGATTTAGTAGGAGGTGGTGGCGCAGGGTGGTTGTGGTGGTGGTGGAGGCGGGAGATGGCGGCGATAGCGAGGATGATGGCGTTAATGATGAAGTAAAGATAGGGAGGCCGAAGCCAAGAGCGAAGTGTGGAGAAGAGAGAAGGGAGGTGAGAGGTGGCGCCGGTGGCGGAGTTAAGGAGGTTTGGAATAGACATAGAGATGAGAATGGCAATGGAGATTACGCCGGTTGACATTAACATCATTTTTACTGACATTATTATAGTTTTGGAAGCTCCCATATTATATATTATATATTATATATTATATATCGACTACTTGAGTTTTTTTATTTTACTTAGTGCCCTTGTGTTTTACGAAATTTGATAAGGTGGTAGTGTAGGGAAAGTTGGATGGGTTTAGAGGGGGAGGAATGGTGAAGAGGGAGGATTATATAGAGATATATTGAGGTGGTGGGGTTGAAGGTTTTGACGCGGTTTTTGGGTTGATTTGAAGAGATTAATTTGCGCCGTTGGATGAGGATCAAGTGGTGATTGCAATTGTCAATTTTTGGTCAGGGTATGGGAGTGCAGTTACTATGAAAGGAACTAGATTTGGCTGGACCATAAAATCATATATGGTCATTTTTTATAATTTCAAAATGTTTGATGTCAATAGTCTTAATTATACCAATTACAAGTTTTAGATTTCAAAAAATTCATATATAATAATATCCTATATAAATATATTAAAAGGCGTTCTTCAGCAAGGAACGGTATCACGTAGGTTTTTATTGTATGTAATTCATGTATAGTAAAAAAATTTAGAAATTGCATAGTATATGATTTGATCTATGACCTCAAGTTCATATACTAATGTTTTAACCACTAAACAAAGTTGTATTTAGTGTTAAAGTTTTAAAGTATAATATTAATAAAAGAAACCCGTGGCATAACACGAACCTGATAACTGTCTAGAGTTAAAATGCACCCGATTTGTAGTCATCAAGTCATATGTTACTCATTATGCATATAATATAAACTGAAAAAACAACAATGTAACTAGCTTATGTGACGTAGGAAGATTAGCGGATAAGTTCGATAAGGAAGTTCAACAAAAGAGCGTGAAATGATTTCCACTAATCGGGCTTACGGAGTTCGATTGCTTATTGTGATACCTTTCTGGAAGCAGCACGGGCCAACGAGTCAAACTCACCGCTATGCGGTGACCTATTGGCTTTTTAAGCCATCCGAGTTCGTTTAAGGCCCGAAATTAGCATTTTAATTATTTTTGGATTTTATTATTTCCTTAATTTCGTATTAGGATTTTGTGTTAAGTATTTAAACATTATTAGGTCATTATTGGGAGGCAGTTTTTGACTTTTAATAATATCACATAGTTCCTACTCTTTTTTAGTGGATTTCGGAGTTTTTACAGAATTATCGCTTGTAAATCTGATTGTTCTTGATCGAGATTAACGCTTGCTTTTCTCCATAATTTTCGACTGCGTCATTATGTGGTCTAATGAAGTCATCTGCTAGGACCAAGCACATAAAAATATCTCAGATAGTTAAACATGTCATGAAATAATAAGTTGAGACTTTCTAATATTCAAGGGAAATGGAAATGAGAAGTCGACCTTGGGTGTGGAAATTAAATGGTGGAACTTAGAAGGCCAAAGACTTACCAAGCCAAACATAATATGACATGATATACTTTAATATCAAATTGAATCAAATAAACCACCCATTAATACAATTAATTTATAAATCCAATTATTGTTATTGCATTTTCGTTAAAAATGCTAAATTAAAGTAGTGCACTTTGCATACTGTTAGAGATAAAGTATGATACTAAAGATATGATAAATATAAGTAGGATATATCCTAACTACTAATATATCCTACATATATTTATCATATCTTTAGTGTCCTATTTTATCTCTAACACATACCCTATATTATATATCTTATTTTTACACAGTACAACTTTTCTTGAGAAAGTCTTTATTCGATCTAATGTAATTAGTTATTTATGAAAAACTTACATATATATATATGCAAAACGTACCGGTTGATTCCAATTAACCAACAAAATGTAGTAGGCCATATAATTAGTAGCAAAGGACACACATAAAATCAAAACTTGATAAGAAGAAAGATAAAATTCAATATATTCTTGTTCCTGTGAAAATTTCTCCCTACTGAGAGAAATTATTACTGTAAACACTAACTTAAAATAATGATAAAAAGGAAAATTGGAACTTATCAACACTCTAAAAGGTTGTGGCAGCCTGTAAAATGGCGAAGAAAATCAATGCTTAGAGAGAAAAGTGAGGAGAGAACGTGGGCTATCAATTCTCCAATTAAAGTAAACTTGTTTTTTAATGTATAGTTTTATAATTTCCTTTGCTAAAAACATGGACACTTTGCATCTAAGATGAATATGTTATGAATAATGAGTGTCAACGTCAAGGCGTGTGTATCCAATTTTTATACTACTAGGTTGGTCACCTAAACAGTCCAAGAAATTCATGAAAGTGATACCCCCTACTATTTTGAATATTACTTAGTTAAGAAGTGTTAAATAAGTAGATACTTAGAAAATTATTTTATTTATTTTATGTGTGTATAGTATTATTTTCTTTAGTTTTCTTGAAAAAAAAACTAATCTCTATACCAGTAGATGGGTATATTCAGTTATGGAGTATCATTTAACCTCTAAAATGGAGTTTTTTCACCTTAATCGATCCATTTTCTGCATTGTTGCAACATCATTAAGCATTTTTATAATTTTAGATCTCACAATACTTTGGCGGTTTGGCCCTATTCTTTGGACATATTTTCAATTCACTTTAGTTCAATAGTTTCTTTTCATGATTTTCAATCAGTTCAGTTTAATACAGTTCAGCGGCCAATTTAATCTAAAATAACATGGCTTGCTCAAAATATCTGATCACGTGTCAATTACATTAATCAGCTTTATTATATCCCTTGGATAAAGTTCTGCTAGGAATTAGCTTAATGTCGGTAAAAGTAGTAGACATATGGAGCTTCCTTGATTTACTAAAAACCAAATCTAATGGTAAATTTACTTAATCTATAGTTTTCCCCATTTTAAGATCTACTACTATATTTGCAAATTGTTCTCTCACTATCAAATCTTTATTGTTGAAACTTGTACACGAAAGGGTCCTTTTCTTTCTTTGTATATTTATGCTTGCCGCCATACAACTAAACAGGATATCCATTTAGTTCCTGTCTTAGAAGTCTCTATATGATCTATACTAATTATAAGTATATTATATGAATATATATGATGGCCTATTTCTGCTTAATTCCATTTTTAAACAGAGTATATGCCATTTGTAACCTCGTCTTAAGTAAATCACCTTTTAACTCACCAGTTAGAAAAAGCTTATGCATAAAATATTGTTTTTAATTTCTTCCAACTATGGTTATGCATGTTCTCTTTTTCTAGAAAGATTAGTTAAATGATAATATCTTTAATTTGTGTGCACTTTTACATAGTGAAGACTGAAGATGTGATGATGCCAAGTAACCAGTCGACATATATTTATATATTCTATGATAATGACTAATGTATGATGAGTTGCAAGAAATTAAATTTTCTGTAAGTCTTACGTTTCAGTTTACAATAATTAAATATCAACTTATTTAATTAGGTCTAGCATATCATTTTCTTTTTACCAAATATTAAAATCATATGCAAACTGGTGTCCTACTTATTATCACTGTATATATTTGTCTATATTTCTATTATATAAAGCAACATATATATATATATATATATATATATATATATATATATATATATATATATATATATATATATATATATATATAATATATATATATATATATATATATATATGGGACACCAAAAAATAGAAAAAGGAAAATTAAAGTTAACTACCTACCTTAATAAAAAAAATCGAGATAATCGTATATATATTTCTGTTATATATAAAAAGCAAGCGCTAATCTCGAATCAAGAACACACAGATTTACAAGCGATAAATTTGTAGAACTCCGGAATCCACCAGAAAAGAGTAAAAACTCAGTGATATTATTAAAAGTCAAAAACTGCCTCCAAACATTAACCTAATAATGTTTAAATACGTAAAACAAAATCCTAATACGTAATTAAGGAAATAACAAAATTCGGAAATAATTAAAATGCCTATTTCGGGCCTTAAACGAACCCGGATGGCTTAAAAAGCCTATACATCACCGCATAGCAGTGAGTTTGACTCGTTGGGCCGTTCCGCTTCAGAAAAGGTATCACAATAAGCAATCGGACTCCGTCGGCCCAATTAGCGCAGTTCAGTTTTCGTCGCGCTTCCTTATCGAATTTATCTGCCAACCGTCCTACGTCACATAGCGTGTATATAAAACTAGTAGTAATTATGTAAATATATATAGTCCGATAAAAATCACATGAAATCACCCCCTAAAGAGCATATATGATGTTAAGTCTCATGTGATGAATCACTTCCTTTCCTTTTTTCTCTTCTAGATAATATAAATCACTTTTTCTATAAGATTCTCTCAAGGACTTGAACCATCACCAAAAACTTTTACCTAATCCACTTGAAGAAAAAAAATTACCTAAATTTAGCAATCTTATCGACTTGAGGAAGACCAAGTCAAGGCCGGGTTTCTATGATTATTTCGAGTTTCGACCGTTAAATGTTAGTGCATCTTTTTTCTCGAGGTAAAAAGGGGCTCAGGTGGATAATAATAACATGAAATTTCATTGGAACAACAAATGATTATGCGCAGCGCAACACACTCACATGGCACTATTTTTGTTAGAGAATTGGAAAACTCAAAGTTGACACTTTTAGAAGTTTGCCCAAACCTTAAATTTTATACTATTCTCTGTCCCCTTCTTCCTTAGCTCCATTAAGGCCTTATTTGTTAAAAAAAAATTTTGGTTGGATGGATAGATTAAAAGACTATTTGATGGATCAGATAATTTATGTAAGAATAAAGTGGTGCAAGATGTAACACTCCTAAGGTTTTTATGAGGTACCCTTCAATCAGGGACGAAGCCAGAATACATAAGCTAGGGGGGCTGATATAACCTACAGGGCCAATATAACTAATCGCAAGTGTGGAGGGCCGAGATTTTCACCACTTTTCTATAGAAATTTGACAAGGGGAGGGGGGCCATGGCCCCTGTCAAAACCCCCTCCCTTCGCCCCTGCCTTCAATATTTCAAAAGTCACATGATCTATGTGATATTTGCAAAATTGCATCATATACCTCTAAAATTTGCTTCACTATATACTCCTAATAACTATTAAATGTCATAATCAACATCGGCCCAAAAATAATTGCTTAGAACTTCAAAATTAATTACTCTTTTTGTTTACATTACCTCTTCCACTAGTCTCAACAAATTTTTGTGTTTTGGCTAATTGTTCGAATGAGGACTAGTTAGTTAGCAACATATTAATCACAAATGAATGGAATCGATTCGATTAAAAATAATATTGCAAAAAATCGATTTTCTAAAGTTATGGTATTGTAACATGTATTGTATTTCAACTGAAATTGAGAATTTGAGATTGAGGTGAAGCACATTACATAAACAAATAATATATAACAATCGGTTCTAGTATATCTCTTGTGACTTGTGATACCTTTTCTTCTTAAGAAGAGGACGTTATTAAATGATTATATGTAATTCATTAACCAAATATGATTTTGGAAACTGAAAGGTATCTCATGTAAGTTGTAAAAGGTAAAATGTATCTCATAGAAATACTAAAGTAATTAATGATCTTAAAGATGATGTTAGAAACTGTAAACTTGCGGGGGATGTGTTGGAGGATCCAGAGACTGAGGACCAATAAGGTGGCGCGGGCCCATGCGCTATGCACGTGCTCCCGCCCCATTCTCTGTTGAATGCCGACCATTTTTGTTATTGCCACTTGCCAGTGTTTTGCCAGCAGAGTTTGCAATACTTGTAAGTTGCAACTGTATCTGTATGCCTTACTATAAACAAAAAGATAAACCACTTTCTATCATTTTCCTTGCTTGCCTCTTTTTTTGAACGAGAAAAAAGTGTACTATTGTTCATGCTTCTCTCTAACGCCCAACCCCAGACCCCACTCATTTGCATATATACGATGATTCATTTTGATTTTTGACACTATTTATATGTGTAACTTTTAATATCTTTTTGTAATTTGTACTTAAGAAAAAATATAGTCATGTGAAATCTTATTACATTTATCTTCATGTATATTTTCATAATATCAACTTTTTGTAATTTTTTCTTATCTGATAATTAGAGATATAAAGGTTTTAAATAGTGGATTGACATGTATGCCAAATGAAAAAGGATCAACTTAAAAAAACAAAGGTCGTAATAAATTGCATTTTCATATACTACTAATACAATATTCTAGAGGTTTTTGTTTTTGTTTTACAATATAGAGTAACTCCATCCTTAGGATTAGCATATTAAATTAGATATTTAGTAGCATGACCTTTCTCCTTGTATGATTATAAATTTGTAGTCTAGTGATATTGTGATATGGCGTGAAGTTAAGAGTGAGCCCATTGGATGATCTACAAGCTAGATCATGAGGAGAGAGGGAGAAAAATATTATAAAGAATTAGGAGAGAGAAAAAAAGAGGATAGAGAGAAGGATGATCAGATCATTACAATGATCCGATTATTGTTGGATCATAGTTGAAGCTCATGAAAGAGAATAATTAGTAGGCCCCATGTATGATGAGTTGGCAACAATCTAATGGCATTAAGAAAAGCAATCCAATGGTTAAAAAGCCTAAATTGTAGATCATCCATTGTGGGTAAAAAAAACATAAAAACTAATGATAGATCATAAGTAAGGTGGAAGAGAGAGGAAATATTAAAATAATTGATGATCCAAAATTTTGGATTAACCATTGTGTATGCTCTAAGGGTAGAAGTCCGAGCTTTCAAGTATTTCAATTTTCACATAGTTGGTAAAAAGTCTAAAACGAAGGTACTTTTTCAAAGTGATGTCATTTCATGGTTTTTGTGGAAAGAAATTAAAACAATAAATTACATGAATATTTCTAAAGTGTGAAAATGAGAGCGATAACCAATAATGTAAATTTTACATGGAAAACCTTTCCTTAATAAGTAGAGGAAAAACCACCAAAGGTTCACTAATCCTTCGCCAAATATTAGCGAACTTCAATCTCACAAGCCCGTTAATTACAATCTCTCTCAAGAATATTATTTAGAAACCTAATAGTATTTGCAATATATCCAGGTGGAATCATCGCAACAACTTCAACCTGCTAACCATGTTCGAATGTTGGGCTTGTAATAACGAATATATGGATGCTTTCACGTGTATTATAACCTTCAATTTTGGTTGTTTTGGGGTATGTTTAGACTCCTCCAAGCTAGGTCTATTTTTTGCCCAAAAACCATACATCCTAGGGGTGCCGACATGACTTCTAGAGTAGCCACGTATTTGATACCATTTGCGTACCCTCAAAAAACCTCTAAGTACCCCCATTTACTCATTTCTCGTGTAATTCAAAATTACTTCGAAATGAACGTGAAAACATTTATATATTCGTTCCAAGTCATGGAAGTCCTATCTAATTACCTCCCATGTCCTTAGGAGACATCTCATGGCATCCAGAGCCCGGGCCCCGAGAAAGTCCGAAAATGTGTATTATGAGTTATGACCTTCAATTTTGGCTGTTTTTGGTGCATTTTTGGACTCCTCCGGCATCAGTCATGATTTTCTCCCTAAACATTCCTATGGGTGCCAATATGACTTATAAGTTTTAACGTAGCCCTGGTGTTTGGTACCATATGCGTTGGCTCAAAAAGCCTCTAAATACCTTATTTATTTGTCGTGCAACTTAAAATTGCCTCGAAATAAACGTGAAAGCATTATAGATACGTTCCAAGCCATGTGAGTCCTTCTAATGATCTCCCATGACCCTAGGAGCCATCCCATGGCGTCCAAATCTCGAGCTCGGGAAAAAGTCCAAAATCGTGTATTATAACCTTCAATTTTAGCTGTTTTTGGGGAATTTTCTCACTACGCTGTACTCGATTATATTTTTGTACCGAAACCTTCTCAAAGTTGCCCATATTATTTGTAACGTAGTACGGGTGCTTGGTACCAATTCTGTTGTCTTAAAAAGCCCTTAAATACCCCATTTAATTTATTCATTTCTCGTGCAACCCAAAATTATCCTGGAATGAACATGAAAGCAATTATTATATTGTTATTATTATTCTTATTAACACATTCAAGATGACGAGGCCAACAAGTCACATGCATGGACTAAGAAGATGATAAATACATCTCAACAAGTCTATATATCGTTATCATAATTAGCTTGAATATAACTAAGGCCCTTTCATTGTTTAAAATATATATAAATTTTAGTAGGATATAATTTATATGGTTGGAGTTACTTTATGTTAGTAAAGTGTATACCCTCCAAGTGGCCGTATTCAACCCTTGATTTCTAATTGTAATATTATGAACTCTAATATATAATGAATGTACACTTTATTTACCAAAAGAAAAAATTACACAAACAAAATTAGGTATCGCTTGCACGTATTTTTTTTAAGCGGATTGTTTGTAATTACATTGCAACTAATTATTCGTTAAGAAGATGTTCAGTTTACTTATCCTTCTTGGCTCTTGCTTGTCTTTAACGAGGGTGGGTCTCATGTAGGGATGAGCATGGCTCAAATCTAGGACTGATCCAGCCAGACCAAGACATGTAAAGTTTTGATTTGGCCCCAAACCAACAAGGTCCAAATAATTTAGACCTTTATCTAGATCCAAAATGAGTCTCAAGATTATTAAGAAGACATCCATTTTTTTTAACTCGTGTTTCTTTTACGTCCATTTTTAGTTATTAAAATGATAAAATACCATAATAATACACTCATTTTTCTACAAAATATTCAAAATCAAAATACATTCACAACAACAAGTTGACTTGAGGTCGGTCGACATTAGATAAAGTGAGAAGTTTAGGGATCGAGGAATACTTGACTCAATAATTGCTTGAAAAACTTAAAATTCATATATTAGATTAAAAATTATTTCATTGCTCTGTATACATTTCAAGTAATTTTAAAACAATCAGTTGACGAATAATTAGTTGCAAATTAAAAAGTCTGATTGGTCTTTATATTATATGGTTAGAAAGTGGTTGATATTATGAATTTATGAGAGACATTAGCCCTTGAAGCAAGTTTTCAGAAAAGTATACATGCCTCATAGTCAGAAAAGGATGTGTTTTTGAAAAAACACCTAAAGAGACAGCACGAGTTTATAGATAAGTGGCAGTTATAATATCCAGTTTCAGTTGATGGATAATGGACGGTGGAGAGATTGACTATTAAAGGCAAAACATGTAGCGTAACACTCAGTTGAACAAATTTCTTCATATATTTTTTCGTAGACAATGAACAGTTGATAATTAGTTATGGTCTTATGGGGAGATTGGCATCTTCTGAGGAGAGTGAGAGGATGACTAATGACAGGTTTTATGGACAAATCATGCATATAAATTCGAGTATCAAGTCGTCGTTAGTGGTCAGACAACTTTTTTTTTTTAAATGTATTTCTCGATGAATATTTTATTATGCACCCGGGTGGCCGGATATACTATACGATGCATACCATGAACATGAACCTAAAAACTAGTTTTTTTTAAAAAAAAAGAAGGCTAATATATGTTTCCTTTCAAAAACTTATGTAACTACGTTGTTAACCTTTGTTTATTTATTAGGCTAGTAAGTTTTTTTCGTTTATTAGATAAGTATTGTACTCAATATGCAATTGTTCTATTCAGCTTTTTTCGAAGTTATTTCATAACAAAATTAATTGACATAATTTCATATATAGGTTTTAGCATCTTATAAGAAGTTTAAAAAAAAGTTGAAGTAAATTAAGATGAGTTAAAATAAGTTGAATTAAGGGAGCTTGAGTAATGTGTGAATACCGGCAACATCACCGACTTTACTACATGATAACGCTCGATCAAAACTTAATTAAGGAGTATCTGTTAACTCGGAAGGAACACTACAAGAGGAGGGAGAGTGAATTGCAATGTGGAACTTATTGTCCAAATAACGCGACATATAAAACATAAGCAATAAGGAACTAAAAGTGCAGGAGAGATTTTCACGTGGAAACTTGTCTCAATACAAGAAGAAAAACCACAACCTCCTCAAAATTTAAAGTCTTCACTATAATAGTAAACCTCCCTTATGCAAGGGATGAAAATCGGACCTCTGTCACAAACTCACAGGAGTCAAAGGAAAGTCTTATCTTATGTATACAAATATGTTACATTATTCACAAAAATATCCAACTTCATTATTTTCACCATTTATTATTGGCTACCAAATACTTAGAACATCAAAAATTTGCATGAAATATAGGTGAGGTTTTGTAATTGTGTAAAAGAGGGCTGGTCCATCCGTCCATGTCATGGAGCTAGATTCAATGGAGTTATGTAATATATAGTAATATACTCTGATATCCCATACCCTGCCATACTCATGGAACACGTTACTTGTAAATACTGATCATATTAGCTGAATCTTTGATGAGGAAAATCTGAAAACGTTAATTACTCCATTAATTAGACCATTCAATTGTTATGATCTTTTTTCTGGTGGAACATTACGTCGGTTGTATATCTTTCTTGCTTCCTCATGCATTCCACAAAAACTACATACATTTCTTAAGGTCTTCATTGCTAATTTAATTAATCTTTTCAATTTGATTTCCCCATGTCACGTAATCTTTTTTAATAATGTTGCAGAATCTGGAGTTGTTATAGTGCATCATATACTCTTTTCTAGTTTGACTTTGGGGAATCTAAAGTTGAGAGTAGTACTGATTTTGGGTGCAAAATTAATAATGCTATTCTACAAAACAATTCCTATTTTGTTTCAAAATTGAAAATGAACTTTTCAATGTATTGTTTACATAGGAGATATAGCTACCAATTTTTTAAAGAAATTGGGACGCAAAACTACTAAGGAACTCAGCGGCTAGTAAATCAAAACCGCTATTTTAGGTAGCGTTTTCACTAGAGAAAGCGTCACCTGAATTAACGGTTCATACAAAGACTTCCACTTTAAATAAAGATGAAAGTTATCAAACACTATTTACGGCAAGATTGAAGCAATATTTTTGGGTAATATATCATATTTATCGTTTCCGATCACTTTTAATTTAGTAATAATATTCTTTCTTCTAGAAAAAATAGCCATAGACATTTAGGTAGTCAAACTTTACAAATTTTGACCATATCATTACAACTCAACTATAAAAATATATGAAATCTTGTTATATTGGTTTTGATTATGTATTACAAAAACAATCAATTACTCATGATTTTTACCATACTAAATAAATAGATTATCCAAGGTGTGCATTGGTGTAAAAATAATTAATCATCTAATTAATTATCAATTATTACAATATAGTTGCACAAAAATTATGACAAATTTGATATAAGATACCAAGATAGATTGCTACTGAAATAAGGCTTTTCATCATGCTTTACTGAGGACGTCTGCTATCATTATCGGAAGAAATGTTATGCCCCCTCCCCCCTGTTTTAGTAACTAATCCTGTTCAAGATGATTTTCTTATGTTTGGTTAGTATGTTCCCTAGGTTGTAATTCAGTTTTTATTAAATGCAAGTTTATCTGATGTCAAAAAAAAAAAAAAAAAAGGCTTTGAAGACAACTCAGCATAGTCTTCAGTCTTCACGAACTTTATGAGCTAAAGGTTTATAAGAAAGTTAAGATTATCTTATTCTAATCAATGTGTACAAATCTAGTTGAAGACAATAAATATAAATATGTAGCAAAAAAGCCTAATCCAATGACTACATTTTCCCCTCTGAATCAATTTTTATATGCACCCAAACATACCCAAGTTGGAATGGTTAAAATTCATGAATCAAAATTTAAGGTTCCCAAAGAAAGACGAGAATAAGTATATATCCTCACAAATAAGTGAACCAAGGAACCAGCTGAACAATGGAAGAGTTGCATTTTACAAACAATGTGACCTAACTCATTGAAAGCAATGCAATTAATCAAATGAGGCAATCTATTTCCTGTACATCATCTCTAGCAATTCGGAGGACGATGCCCTCTTATCGCTTAGTGAACATCCCTTGGGTTAGGAACGAAAAGTCGTAGTCGTATCCTGAAACTGGCAATGCTGCAGGAGGGTCCCTAGCTGGGGTGGTCAACATGCCATTGTTTGTAATTGCAGGTGCGTACAAGCTGCAGGGAGAAATCGTTCGAGTTTATACACAGTAAGGTAAACATTGTTCACTAAACAGATTCTTGTGCTTTTAAAGATTCGAAACGAAGCGTTACATCATAACAAATTGCTCTAAATCAAATGCCACAGGGTGCAGGCCTAGTTAATGGGGAGGATAGCCCAATGAGCATAAGGGTAGGATCAAGTTATAAAGCCTTTGGTGCTTCTGATGGAGAAAGTTTGTATTGGTTCATTGGTTTGGTCAATTTAGGGCCAAAACGATAGGTAAAAAAAAATCATATATGTATTTTTCTTATTAACCAGGTTTACACATGCATCATTATTTTTTTCAGGAATCTGTATCGTTTTCAGAAATTGGATTGAAATGAGTAGCAAATTCTGAATATGCCAACATGCTCTAACCTGGACTTGGTGTATGGAGCAGCATTTACTGCCATCTTCACTGGTTGGAAATTTTGCATCTGTGACATGTAAAATTAATATACGCTCCAATATTAACAAAAGATGCTTAATGAGTCGTCAGATATATTATGAGTCAGCTCAGTTACCGGCATCTGAGTTCCAGCTGTGCATTGGACAGTTTCCCTGTTTATATTGAGCTGATGCTGTTGAAAACTATCAATACCTTGATGCATACTACCAGGAACGCTTGGGGCATCTCTGAAGGACACACCTTCAGCAAGCATTGCCAGTCTTTGTAGATGGACGGAAGATGCAGAAACCAATTTAGGCTGCAGATGTAAATTTTTTTGTTATCTCTGTAACTGATTCTGATTAACAACATGCACAATGACCAAACATTGTGAACTACCAACCATTTCCAATGTAACAAAAGTTATTCAGAAACATCTATCTTTAACAGTTGTCAAGCTTATTTCGGCACAGAGGGAGTAGTTAAGTTTTCTTAGAGAACTTGTTTCCTACCATTACCAATCAAATGAGGCCTGACTTTCTGTCCAGAACTGTAGAACATAAAGACGTGGAATGTACCAGAAAGAGAGAGATTTGTACCTTTTCTGAAAGGCTTTTATCATTATTCGTAACATCTTTCTGATGTTCGCTAAAATGTCCAGTTTCAAATGGCACCATAGCCGTTTGGACATCCTCTATTTCCGGTCCAGGGTGGATTTTGCTCGCCCTAGATTTTGGAGTCAACCTTGCCTCAGAAATTAACACTTCTTGAACATCTGGTTTTTGAACAATCTCTGTCTCTGGTTTAAATGCTTCTTGTTCGGCTGCAATCACAAGTCAGTTGAGAAACAAAGGATAAGATGGATGAGAAGAGAAAAGAATGCATCTAAATTAAAAAGATAGTTAGGGCGACGAGATTACAATCAAAATGAACCCATGAACTCGTATCAGCACTTGAGTCATTGTCCGCAGAATCATCGATGCATAGTCTCTTGAAAAGTTCGTCAGCATAATCAACTTTGGGAGAAGGGACAGCAGGAATGGCATTAGCGGTTAATGATTTGATTTTCGAGACTTCTCGTACAGACTTCAGCAAGCTTCCATTAGGGGCCTTAGGGGCTGCATTAGGGACAACCTGTTCAACGTATCAACCCTGTTAAGCAAACTTTTGATTTAAATCAGCACTAGAATGTTAATAATCCATCTGTCAGGGTCGTCTCTCAGACTGCAAAATGACCTTCAAAATCTGAAGTTCATCATTATATTGTCAGACATTAAGGAAATAAGATAAGTTTATGGAATCTAATATTATATTACGGATTTGTGCTTCATACTTTTAATTTTAGGGAACAATTATTCTAATTGGCACAAGACCCCACATAATATATTTGTCACGGCCTTGACAAATGTTGTAGTACCCCAGGTAACTTGCACTTTGACCAAAGATGTCTCAATAAAGAGTTCTGTAAACATTTACAAATCCACAAACAGATGATACAAAGAAAAGAAAGAGAAAGTACCTGAGCAGGAACTTTAGAAAGTTCACCATTAACACATTTCACATCAGGATCCTTAGATGGTTTACTGTTCTCTTTCTTCTCTGGTTGTTGGTGAAGATTTTTATTGACTGCACAGTCTTTATGCACTTCACCGCTGCCATGACTCGAGCTTATCCCATCTCTTTCACCCGTTAAGCAATCTCTTCTCACCTTACATGAATGTTGATTGTTAGTCCATTCTGCAATGCTGCCAAAACGCCTTCCTGAACGACTAGAACCTAATTTTTGTAAAATTCTTGGGGGTGACTTGACTCGACTGTCAATTGGAATCCATCTTTTCTCAACATACCTAACAAGTTATTTCGAATTAGAAACTTGGTCAAGATATTTTTCAGCAGAAACAAAGAGAAAAATGACACCACGCAATACCAATTTTCCTATGAGACCGTACTTTGCATGTATGAACTTTTCAATTTGACCTCTATTATAGTGCTGAGGTAACTCCTTTTCCCAGTAGGCATTGGATTTTTCATTCCCCATGGCTGCAAAAGATAATGTTGAAAAAACCAGTCAATGTTCATGCATAAGCATCTCAAAGCCAAATTATAGAAGGTTGTACATCACATAGAAAAATTCTGACTAGAGTTGCACTTACATTGCATAAAAGCAACCTGTTCCGGAAGCCATGTGTCTAGAGTTGCAGATCGCACCTGCAACAAGATGAATGCTTAATAAAACTGTGTACGAGCAAGTTAATTTCGAAGCAGCTCATTATATGGATGTAGGACAAATAAAAAATAACACCATTTAAGTATTGTGCTATAACAGATCACTTGGTGCAGCACTATGAGTGCAAAACCGCTAGGAAAATGATCTTTCCGATGAAAGGTAATTCAAATGATATATATATCAAAGTAGTTACTGATTCAGCTGATATATCAAATCCTGAACAAGAATTAGTTTGAGAAATTACATGATCCAATGTCCACTAACCATCTATAAAACCAGCAAGATTAAAGATAAGATTTTCAAAACCAACAATTTATTTTAGGCGTGCACTCATAACATCAAAAATAGCACTCAAAGTATGTTTAACTCGTAGCCTACTTTATGTGACGATACCAGCAAGACGAAAGACATAGATGGAGGGAGATATAGGATAAATGTTAAATTATTTAGGGTATATTCGAAATATAAAAAGACGAATTCAATAAGTCCAACTTGGTAACTTGAAAAAACAGTAAAAATATCAAAGCCTTAATCCAAAACATGAGTTGACCACCAAGTGAATTGAAAAATTATCTCCTATGGTCAGTCTGAAAAAAACTACACAATATGACTTATGCTTCATCACAACACAACCTCATCCTTGCTTGCTATTTAAGCTGTCTCTCATTAATTAACTTGCAAGTTCTTGCTTTTTAGAGTGTAAGTTGAGTGTAGAAAAGAAAGTAAAGCTACAAATTTTCCATAGAGAGCAAACCATAACATAGATATTTCTGATCTACAAATGCAGGAACTGAAGTGATCTAAACATAGTAACTTCATCCACTAAATCACAAAATCGAACATCCTAGAAATCGTGTTTCATCCAATACAGTACTATGCTCGAGAGGAAAACGGGTTACGAAAATACACCCAAAGCAAAAAAACATGCACGATGCATCACATAATAAACCCATATAGATATAGTAGTAATACAATACAATTGTCCAACACAAATATTTGGCAGAAACAGAAACCTTAGATATGTGCACTCCAAGACTGCGGTGTACTCCTGAACATTGCAAGCATATAAATATACCAAGATTTATACTGGCCCATCTTGGAGCTCTGCAAGGAACACATTGTAACCAAGTCAATGTTGAGATTATTTTCTGTAAAATTACTTGTATTTTGCGACATACTTTAGCTTGTATCCCATAATCCCACATACCTGCTTCTGCAGTCAGCACACTCTTTATTTTCTGGCAACTTAAAAAGCCCCTCCAATATCTACAGGCAACATCATATTACCATATCAATATTAAAATCTTAAACCTTTAAGTGAGTGTGACATAATTTTAACTACAGCATCTACAATTTGCATAAATATTAGAAAAAGGGTTTATGATTTCTTGGTCCAGTTTTTCTGAAGTTCATTAATTACAGATGTTTACATTTTCAAATGTAAAACTAATGGGCTATCAAGAAGTGTTCTTTCTATCAAATAACAGAAAGAAAAGACACATAATTGAGAAATGGTCATCACTCATTGCCTTTCAATTAAAATAACAATCTTTACCAAGGATTTCTTGGCGTGGTTAAGATTGAGATACTATGAACAATAGTACAATACTTGTACGGCCTTCGTGGCTACTTGGTGGCTCATATGTATAAAATAAATAAAAAAAACAATCTTTGATTCAAAAAAAAAATCCCACTTCTCTGATTTTTCTCACCATTATTACTGCCAACTCTCAAAACAAGAACTACCATTTACTTATCAATGAATAAAATCAAAGCAGATACCAAATTAACATAGTTAATTCTCCTATTTTCAGGGAATAAAAACAATTTCTAGCTTCTAATTTCATTAATTACTTCAAAAAAACTGATATTAGTTAACAAGAAACAATCAATCCAAATCAATTTATAAGGTAAAACTTATTCTTTACCAACCTTGATGTGCTTAGAACTAAACTCCTTAGGTTTTGGGTTCATTTTCTGATTACTCAACTCCAAATTTTTTTTGCCAAAAACCAAGAAAATAAAAAGGGTTTTACTGAAAAAGAAAATTAAAAAAGAGAAGATTTTGGAATGAAGAAGATGAAATTCTCTTTCTCTCTCTAATAAGTTGGGAGAATCTAATGATGGTTTAAGAGAGAGAAAGTGTGTAAATAGAGAAGAAGAATAACAAGAAAAACGCAAAAAGAGGTTTGTTTGATCAAGTGTTGGACTCCTTAAGTTGGTTGGTTTCAAGCAACCGTTTCTCATTTCATTATTCTTTTTAATTGATTTAATATTATACTAAAGTATACTAGTATGCAAATTTGAACTGGCTGAATGTCTCATATGGTTGACAACTAACCCAATTAATAAACATAATTTAAATAAGCATATGAAAGACATAAAAAAGGAGCACACCAAATTAATTTACTTGGAAGAGTAAACTTTGTTTATGGAGAAAGGTCAAGGATTTTGGCTGGCTAATATTCATTGAAAGGTCGGTGTTGGTGTTCTAATTTGGAGGTTATTGTCTAGTCAAGTCACACCAGTTTACATCATCAAATTTGTTAAATTGATCAATGTTGTATTCTCGAAGATAAAGTATTTGATGTAACCCACGGGACTGGCGTGAGTACAGTGGTTATGGGCCTCTCGCTCCTTGATTAACAAGATCTTTGATTCGAGCTTTGGGTATGGAAAAAATCACAGCGAGGAGGGATGCTCCTCATGAGATTAGTTCACTCGGTGGAAAGCTCCTCATAATAGGATCAAAAAAAAGTATTTGATGTAGAGGTAGACAGGAGTTAGTTTGGATTGAGTTTGATTTGAGTTATCTTTTGAGTGTTTGGAAATTCGGTTTTCTATTTACTGTGATTTATTATTCGTGATTTATAGTTTGAATTTGCAAATATTGTTGTTTTTTCAAGGTTTTATAAACATGATAGATAGTCTCTTTTTATCATGAAATGCAATTGGATAGAGAGTATGCCATATTGTCATGTTTCCGTTTGTTCTCTTGTGTGGAATGTCACAAATATAGAATAAACTTTATTCACAATTCTTACTAATATACCCCCTTCGACCCCTTTTATATTATTCATTTCATTCTGGAAAAACTAAGGACTGACTACAAAACTGAGAGATTAAATGAAAAGGTGGCGAGAGAAACAAGAGAGGTGGAGACAGAATTGTCAAATTGGGCTATTAATTCATAAAGTGGAACATATGAGTGAAAACAAGAAGAATGTAGATAAAACATGTTACCACAAATAAAAAAAGCAACATCGTGTAGATTTATAAAATTAAGATCGAAAATAAAAGCATATAAATTAAAAGGGGGTTGGAGGTAGTATAAGAGAAAATAAATCCATGAAAATCTTGTTAGATGCATTACAATGGAACATTATTTAAATATCAACTACTTATTGAATTGAGTTGGTTGTATATTAAATTTTGAATCAATTCATTAATTAATTATAAGATTTTGGATCCAACAACTCTCATAATCGAGAAGTCTCAAATTCTAGATAATTTCATTACTTGGAAACACTTGCATAAGTTCATCATTAATTGCCATTATCTCTACTCCACCATTAAATCTCTATAAGTGGTTTAAGTGAGTTAGATTCTACATTTCTACTTTGTCCACTAATCAATTTATAGCTTCATAAATCCTAAGTAACATATAAGTGGAAGAGTGACGTGCTGAAATTGAATGGACTTTACTTGCTTTTACATTTCATGCACCATAGAATTAATTTGTTCTTTTTCATATTCAAAGAAGGGAATCCTCCAAACTTCAATATTAAAGGAATACATTGTGGTTGCTATCATCAAAGATGTCCTTTAATTTTAGTGTTCCCATTTGTATTTTTCACAATTATTAATGTACCTATTTGACCATTGTATTTTAATTTACGCATCAAATTATGTAAAATTGATATTTCAAATATTTTTGGTCCATATGCTCGTTCTATGACCTAATCATTTTATTTAAAAATATCAAAATGGAGTCAGATGTATCATAATTCTTTTCAGACAGACTTCTTTTTTTCCAATTGAATCAGTTGTACTTTATTCTATTTACACACTTTCTTTGTGCTTTCAAAATATCAACCTATAGAAGAGTTGGGGGGTGTTGAAATGGAGCGTTATTTTGCTATGATATGGTGCTTTGGTGAGAGCTTTATAAGTTGTACACCCTATAGAAGAGTTGGCAGCCTCCTCCACTCATATGATCATAAATTCACAAGTATTATTCATATCCACTAGATGCAACTAGCCATCATCTATCACACCTGGAAATGGACCCATTTTGGCACTTTGTTAGGGTGATACTCTCATCTTATTAGCTGTTTTGTTAGGTCACACAACTAACAAGATACAAAATCAATTGCAAATCAACTTCCATTACATAATTTTGTCATCAATTCTTACTAGCCAAAACAAATAAAGAATAAAAAGCTATGTTACTCAGACACGAATTGAGTGTCTATTCGGATACGAGTGTCCAAGTATCCGACTCGGCTATTTTGCAGTTTTAGTTTAAAATGAAGTATCCAAATAAAGTGTCGTATCGGACACGACGCGACACCCCGTTTTTGTTCATCCGTCAACAAGGGGGGAAAATTGTGTGGGACCCACATGTTTATCGTATTGCCCCCCTTTTCACATGTTCATCAATTAAATTTCTCCGTCGAGTCTCACCTATGATTGTATTTAACTTTAGAATGCTCATCTATCAATATTAAGGGAATGTGAAACATAAGATGGAACACAAATTGAAACATATGATCCCAACAACTGAATATATTAACAAAGCTGGTCTTCTACCCTTTAAGAGGCTCCAGAAACAAGTCACATTAGAGTATCAGCTGCAGTACTACTACGCTTACTGAAAGAGTGTTTCTTCGTTCTAATGTGGCTTAGATGCGACATCATTATCACCTCGCCTCTCTCCTGAAGCAAAGAAGAGCTTGAGCCATTCTGCTCAGATAAAGGCTCGCTCTGAGATCTCAAAAACATGTCGAGTGTGGGAGAAATTTTGTCGCCTTTGTTGTTATTATACAAAAATTTTGATAAGTTATCTTTGTACTCCTCGTCGTTGTAAACGTTCTCTTGGTCATCATACTCCTCATCTGACTTTGCTGATTCCTCAGCAACGGATCCTTCAATCTGCTTAAAATGAAAATATTACAATTTGGCAGTCACATGATTGTAAGAATAAGATCAAACAGATTACAAACAATAAGTCTCCTGATGCAGGAGTTGTGTTTGAACTAGTATAATAGTTTAGAGATGTTAAAACACCACCTTTAGTTCTAAAGTAGGAAATCATAAAATTATAGAATATGTATACAAGTAAGAACAGTGCTATTGTTGTAAAAGACCATGGTCCAATATAATTGAGGTCATAATTTGATGTGAAACAGTGATCTTTGGTCATGATTTTACAGTTTTACTCTTATATGAGTCAAAACCTAGCCAATTAAACCTAGAGATTGATCTACGGAGAGCTGTCGAATGGTTACCACTATAAATAGTACTGCTATAGATGAGGTCGCGTTTTTTTAAGTCTTGCAGACACTTCATCTGACTTGGTGAAAAATTTAGATCTAGAGATGATTACCTCTTCATGAGTATGTTTGTCCCCGTCACTAAGATCATCATCACTGTCTACCTCGGGGTGATCATCAACCTCTTCATCACTGCCAGAAACTGATAATTCCTCCTTCACCTGAATATAAAATTAGCACTTCTTACATCTGAAAATATGATTTCTTCTTCAGAATTAATGTTCTCTATATTTTTACCATGGAAAAAATAATTTTCTTGACAGAATGAGATTAATTTGATTAAAATTCAAATGGATACAAGTAATTACCCACTTAGCTGGTCCATCAAGCATCCGAGGAGAGCTGCAGCAAGAAGAGTAACATCTACTACTAGTCTCAGTAAAAGTCCAATCAGTCTTAGAATCATCAAAACTACTTGCATGACTGGTTCCCCCAGTATTACTTGGCCAAGCACTTATACCAAAATGACCAAACTGAATGTTCACAGGCTCTGCCTTCCCAATTTGCAAAGATCTACACATTGGTGTTCCACAGCCATCACTAGAATCAACTGGCCAAGTTTTAGCAATAGAGCCATCATCGTTGACAAAGGCCATCAGATGCCTTGAAGATCCCTTCCTTTGAATCAACTGAAATATCCCTTTTGAGCTCCAAGAATGTGCTGCACACTGGTTCCTGTATTCCTCATAAAGGATACTCACAGTGTTGGTACCAGAATCATAAAGTGGCTCCCCAGCTTCACGCCTCCTTAAGCAGCTGAACAGCGTTGCATGGATCGCTGCCACACTTTTATCTACGTTCGTGTTGTTGATTTTTGGCACAAGATGCTTGTCGGCTCGGTTGCATAGATATTCTTGTATACTCCGAATGTTCCGGATATATTTTACATACTTATTTTTCGAAGGGTCCAAGGTCATGTACTTTGCACGAACAGCAAACCTTTCCAAATGTTTATCTTCATTTGATATGTATATCATAAAAGGCACTATAGAAGGATGTTTCTTCATAAGCCTCATCTGCATACATACAAAAGAAAGTTTACTACATAAAATGTATCCATATCATGAGACAACTAAATTAAGTGCTTTTACTAAAGATTAAAGCACTATTGATTGTTGGATACGAATGCGACAGTATTCATCAAGTTTAAATACCAATACAGTAACTAAAAAATCCTTAAATGTGTGCTTAGCCTTACCGACCAATATGGTAGCTGGCAATACATGGAAATGGGAGGGTAATAGTAATGAATTTGTGTGTAATTTTGTACAAAAAGTCTCATACCTATGCCCCTAATAATGAAACTTCATCTCGAAACATGTGTATTTCTTCGGAAATTTTCATTACTGCACAATTCCACCTCTAAAGTGGTAATGAAAAATGACGAAGAACAAAGGTATCTAAGTTAGATAACCATTACCACGAAAATCGAAATGAAACTATCTTCACAAATTAACCCAGAGAATCATTACCATCACCACTATTCATTACTGGCTGCCAAAAAGCCCTAAAAGACACATATGGAAATAGCGTGAAAAACTTATAAGCCGGGAAATTAAGCATCTTTTTACTCACCACAAAATTTAAACTTAAATGTACCCCTTCGATAATAACTGATTCTTTCCTCTCTTCCCATGAGGTAATAAGACGTTCGAGACTCTCAATCACCATTTCACTTTGGGCTTTAAATCCTTCAATAGCCATTTGTTTTGGACTTATGTTATGTTCAGTACTGTTTGCAACGGCCTCAGGCTGCAGTCTATCAAATTTCTGGGTTTGAATGCAATCACTCATTCCATCTTTAGAAATCGCATACGGCAGTCCAGCCATTTTTCGAGCCTTCCTTCTCGCTTTTGCTTCTGCAACAGCAACAGGATCTAAACACTCTCCTGCATGATAGGTTGAAGCCCACAACAATGGGTTCTTTTTCTCATCCACGAAGCTCCTCATCATGTGCCGGATAGAATCCGTGGATATGACAGTTGTGATACCCAATCTGCTAGCCTGGAAAACAAATAACAAACATTGGACATGACTATTTCTTGTAATTCAGGAACAGATACATCAAAAAATGCATAAAGAACACCCATTTAACAATAAGAAACTAACTTATGCTCTTTATGATATTTAGAAACTCTTTCAAGTCTTCTAAGAAACAGAGACTTCACAGTTCACTTCACAGTTCACACTGACAGAGAACCATTGTCCATATAAATTCACCAGGATAGGAATATAAAAATGCTAGCTAATTCTGACAGTTAACACTGACACGAAAAAATTACCAGTATTGAAGACAGTGTTGACTTTCCGCAGCCACTAGTACCACACAACAGGACAGTTAGAGATTCCTTCCTTTCACGAATCCTGAAATCATAAGGAAATTATTGAGCATTGTCAAACGATTCAACAAAAATATGTAAAAAGACTCGAACTATAACATATACTCATATAGCAAGGAAAAGCTTTCCTACAAACTATATCAAGTATCCTTTGATAGCAACCGATAAAAGGCTGGTCTCCTGTGAGACCGTCTGACAAAAAAAATGGGTCACACTACAGCATCAGAAGTAAAATACATAAAGAACATCAAAAATAAAGAAAGATACACAAAAAATTTGTCCACTATTCTAAAACCTGGTAACTTTTTATTGTCTTTGCATTAAATTTAAGAAAGCACGATTTGTTGACAATCACAATAAAAATAAAATCATAATTTTTTCTAGTAATGTTAAGTATGGCCGTATGGGGTCCTGGTGATTCGGTTTTCAAAGGCGATGTTATGCCACTGACCCCCTTGCTGCAGAAATGTTGGGCATTCATGAGGCCCTGTATGCTTTAGCCCACCATAATTTCGAAGAAATCATAATATACTCAGATTGCAGGGTTGCAGTTGAGCTCATTCTCCATGAGGAGAAGTCGGATAGGTACTCTAACCTGATTCATATGTGCAATCAGCAGCGACTTCGACACCCAAGGGCGAAGATCAAGTACTGCCTGGCGAGAAGGAAACCGGATTGCGGAAGCGATGGCAAGGGCATGTAGGATGTTGGATATAGAATGCAGTGTAGCTATGCTTTTTCTCACACCCCCACCCCTTGTTATTTTATGAACTAAATATTATGTTGCGGCTTGTAACTAGCCTTAATATTTTAATTCTAGTTCTCTTTTCACCAAAAAAAGAAGTAAACATTTAGCAGAAGATGGCGTACATATTTGTTACTATATTTTTACACCTTACAAGGAAACTGATTTCTCGGAAATATAATGCCACTAGTGAGATGTTACTTGTGGAGTATGTAAAAGGATCAAAGATGCCAAGATTCATAACTTTAATACATCATATAATTGCGAACAAGAAGAAAATTACATAAATCTTTAACTAGCATGTTAAGAGCTAGCATAAGGAAGAAAAGGCATGAATTTACCTGCAAGCCAAAATCAAATCTTCCCTCTGGTTAGGACCTATGTATTTATATTCGGTAAGAGCATCACATACAAGGCCTAAGAACTTTTCCCTGCTGATGGACACAGTCGTCCGCCTTTTGTACGATTCAGAAGACATATTCTTACTTCCTTTTTTCTCTCCAGATTTAACTAGGCATCTACCTGGAGCATTGGCCGTTAATCTTCCTAAACTGTCCTTGCCGTCCTCAGAGCTTTGACTTTGCATACTTCCAAATACCCTCTTACTAATCTAAATAAAAAAGAGGGAAGGACAACTTAGTTCTAGAAACAAACCTTTATGGGAATAAAGCAGTCAGGTAATCAAAGCAAAACCAACTTTAGACCAGATTAAGCGTGAACTGGTTAAGTGGTAATTAAGTGTTATGAGTTAAACTTTAGGGTAACTAACTATCAAGTTACCTTACAAAAATTAGTACACTTAATTTATGCGAAGGTACAGTTGACACAAATTGGAACACCGTGAATACTAGATAAAATCAAAATCGAAGATCTATGTAGAGATCTATCTTTTCAGCATATTAGGTTCCACAAGTGTACAGCATTTGTTATATTCAATTTAATGTTATCACCTTAAGGCTTAAACTATGTAAAACAATCGGAAACAAAGTATGTTACAGATCTCATATAGGAGTATATATCATTAGACAGTATAATCAGAACCATACTGTACTGATTATAAATCTGATTTATCCCTGGCCTCTAAGATTGTACAAATTCTCTACAAATTGACCTATCGAAAAATAATATTAACAAGCTTCATTATCACAGGAAAAATTAATATCTTGCCTTTTCCATTCTATATAGAAGTATATTATACTATTACTACTCTTTATTTGCTTGCCTTACATAATGTAAGGGGATTCCTACTCATTTTGCCTCCCAATACTTTACCATTTGGTTTGGAACAAATATAAAGATGGAGTATTGTGTAGGCCATCTATTAGGTAGTGAGATAAATGTAAAGAATTGATGTAAACTCTACATTTTATTAATAGGTAAATTCAACCCATATGAGAAAACAAATAAAGTATTTAAAACAGTCCTAAAAAGAATGTGAGTGAAGTAATAAGTGAAGTATTCAAATGAAAATTTTATCTTAGCAACAAACCAGAGGCCGGATAGCTTAAAATTTAAGAGTACTACTATTCCGAAACCAGTACACTAGATTATGGTAAGGATAGCTTGATAGTGCAAAGTACAGTGGATGTGCAATAACCAAGACATTGCACATAGACTTTAGAAAAACAAAATTGAATCTTTCTATCTAGAGCAACTAGATTTACAATTGTGTCATATAATAGCCAAGAATTTTGGCTTTTGAACTTTGCAGTTAAGCAAATTTAAGTATTCACAAACATAAAAGAATCCAGTGCGCTGCCAATCATTGACATTATTACACACAGTTGCAAAGCGCCAAAAAGAAAGTAACTAAGAGAATATAGTACTCCCTCTATATTGTATCCTATCTTACCTAATTCCTTTAGCAAGTCATTAATGCACATATTTGACCATTAATATCCTTAAGTACACATGATAATAAAATTTGTGAGGGACTATTATTATAAGATTACAAATTGAAGCGAATCCAACAAAAATCCCACGTGACTATGTCTTTTCTTGTATAGTAAATCACTAAACATGGTCACAAAATTTTAACTTTGACATGAATATTTTAAAAGGCTAAAAACGTATACAAGGGGATTGTACTCCTTTAGGCTTTATCTATCCCTTTGCCTACTAACAGGGGGAAGGTACTTCCACATGCAACCTTCTCAATCCCAAGATTTACAAGTCTTTCTTCAAACACTATCTATTCTCTCTTTTTATAACATGGATCAAAACTATATTCACCAAAACTATATTGTTGCTTTTCCTGTTATTGTGAAGTTCTATTCTTATGCAATGCCTTAATACAGTTCATATTCGCCCAAATTTCGATTTAATGACAACAAATATATTCCTCTAGTTCATCAAATCCTCATGCTGTCATGCATGCATATATTGAGTAAATGCTAATAATCTATTGTCCATAATTCTCATAAAATCAATACAAAACATCAAAATTCAACAACTTTAGTACTAAAAATCATCAATCCAAATTATATCCTCCTACAAAATTACTGCCAAAACAAAAGCAAAACCCTGAAACAAAATATTTCCAAAAAAATCACTAGTTTTAATTTCAAGCCAAACATACAGCTAATAGAAAATGACCAAAAACCCATGTGTAACTATGTAACAATTAACATTGTAACTGATTCACAAAGATTATATCTCTAGTATTCACTTCATGAGTAACATGCAAATCAATGTGATTACCTCTAACATCAAAAAAATACAGCATTTTTTTGCTAAATATTTAAAAAAAATAGAGCTTTACCTTCTTAGCATAACGAGGTTTACATCCCATGAGTTGCAGCGTGCTCTGAAGAAGTGAACTGGTATAACGGAATGACTCCTTCCCAACATATTTCTTTTTATTTTCTTCATCATCAACCACTACTATGTACAGAATTTTATTTACTTCCTCCATTTCTACCAAAGATTACAAAATTAATGTAGGAAAATTTTCAACCAAAATTCAACATAAAAACAGGGGATTAAAGGTTACATGCAATCTACAGAATACATATAATAATGTACTACATAAAATTTACCAAAACAAAAAGAAATTGAATTTTCATAGAAGTAGAACATAGATATATAGATTAAATAACAAGAATTTGGTACCTTTAAGAGTATTGAGGTTGTAGCAGAGACACCAAGAAAATGAGGAGAGAGAAGATTGAGAAAGAATCAATGTCGTAAAAAATCATCACTTTTTTTCTGGGTTTTGATCAAAATTCAATTGGGTATTTCTCTATGATTTTTATAGTGATTGTCGCCCATTTATCTTGATGTATTGAAATCAGAGAATTGGGAAGTTTTTTTCTTTTTGCCATTTGTAGGTTCTTTAGCAATTTAGAATTCTTCCCTTTTTCTTTGTTGAATTTATGTTTGTTTGTGTTTTGTATTGTGTGAAGACGAAATTGTCCTCTCCTTAAGATTTACGAGTCGTTGAATCATGAATGAGAGTGACCGTGTATTGATTTTATTTTTATAGGCGAGTTAAGACGTGACGGCCAATCTTATAATCCTATGATGATTTGATGATACATTTCCCAATACTTCAATTTTGTGTTCTTCTCGACCCGCCTTTTTTTTTCCTCCTCTCCATGGTCCACCCTAGTTTTAAGTAATTAAAATAGGGTCTACCACCATCCCTCGAATATTAAGTGTTTCGAGTCATCGGGTGTGGAGGAAAAGGTCCGTTTTTTTTCAAGTAAAACATTTTTCAAGAAAACGATTTGCCTTTTTTATATTTGACTGGATAAGGGATTTAAAAGGAAATTAAACTGTAATGATTTTCCTCCAACATGTGAAAGAAATTCATTTTTCTTCATTCTTTCATTCTCAACATCTCCATTTTCATCTTCTTAGATTAGTAGTTTTTCGTCAAACCAAACTGAGAAAAACTAATATTCATTTGCGTTCTCTGCGCAAAATATTCTCAATGAAAAGCCATTTTCCATAGAAAACTTTTCCATCAAACTAAACAATCCATAAGAATGATAAGTTCTAGCATAGTTTGGAGCGTAAGATATACCATATACCTTGAAGTACGACCAAGTATGTCTTGGCCTAATGGTTAAGATTGAGGTGCTGTGAACGATAAGTCACAAGTTTGAAACCCCCATCCCCTTCTTTGTACTTTAATTTGTACTTTGAAGAGTACATAATTGTAACAAACAGTTATAAGCTTTTCTTGGGGGTTGATCCAAGTATACCCGATGCGCAAGTTTGAAGGATGTAAATATGCATTGCATGGAAGGATATATTGAGTGAGAATACCTTGGCGGTCAGGCATGAATATAAGGTTCACAAATATGGATCATGAATATAGAAAAAACATACGTAGTTTATAAATCAAGCTGCAAAATTTGAGGTTTACAGATGGTTCACTTGCTTAAAAAATTTAAGAGAATAGCTTGAAAAATCTAATTGAATAGATATAGTTTTGTTGGTGAAATTCAAAACATGATCTACCTTTTATTTATTGTGCAAGTTGCAAGAAATTGAAAGATTCTTGAAACGGCATAATATTATGTAAGGAGTGAATAATTTATTAACAATGTCATTAAATTAGTGTATACTATACCAATAAATATCATATTTGTTTTGCGAGAACGTAGCTGCTTAGTGATAAGTCTCTTTCAAGTTTCTTCTATACATTGGGTGGCAATTTCAAGATTATCTATAACGAAAAGACAAAGAATACCATGTGTAGGAGTGTTGAAGATAACTTTTATTGTTAATGGTTTTCAATAATACTTCTAGCATGTAGTGTTTAAAATCCACTTTTTCCTGGTCAAACTTTATGAGGTCTGTTACATATTATATTCTACAAAGACATTGAAAAGAGTCTCCTCCAAGCTCCAATACAAAGAAACCTTTACAATACAAACAGTTTCGTCAATTTCAGAGTAAGGTGCAGTTTTTTTGGCTGAATTGAAAAGAGATGAACTGAGCAAAATTAAACTAAAACTATGAGCGAAAACTAGCTGAATTAAATCGAATCGAATTGAAGTAAGTTAACTCAAATGAACTAAACTAAAACTATGTCCAAAAAAACAAAGTATAAGCATTATTGGCCTATTGCATACATTTATACAAAGAGAGAAAGAGTCAATCCATGTGGTAAACTATTGCCAAATCTTGAGAAGAATTCGATGTCCACATCCTCTAACTTGAAATAGTAGATTCAATTTTAAAAGTTGTAGAGCTAGGGCCAGATGAATTAGATCATTAATCAAGTCGTTGTAGTATAGTGGTAAGTATTCCCGCCTGTCACGCGGGTGACCCGGGTTCGATCCCCGGCAACGGCGTTTTTTCATTTTTTTTTACCCAATATCCCTTCTCTTTCATAGTTTCCTTTTGGAAAGTGTTATAAACTGCTCCTTTGACGATCATATTGATGCTGGAAAATCACGCAAATTCTGGGAATAATGGCAAACATTAAGTCAAATTACCAGGTAAAATCTGTAACCCTAACTATCTTCAGAATTTGATTTAGGTAATTACGTTGTTTTATCTTTCTTTCTATGTAATTTCGACACTATTATGATGTAAATTTAGCTATGATTAGAGATTTAATGGTTGATTATATGATAATTGTTTGAATATGATGGATTTAATGTGATGGAGTTCAGTTTTTTATTTTCCGATTGCGCCATTTTTGTGATTATCCAATGATACTTACTTTTTTTTTTTTATTTGGTAAGACGATATATCAATTAATGATGTGCATTAAAATACTATTATGTGATTTTGTTTGAAAAAGTAACAATAAGAACATCATTAGAATCAGAAAATTTTGATCAAGATTTTGAAAGGCTTTTAATTTATTTTTTTAAACAAATATTTCTGTGCATAAGGCCAATTTCCAGATGGATAACATGTTGTTTCTGAATTGGAGGGAGTGAAGATGTTGTATTTACAGAAGGAAATTTTCATTGATCTATTAGTTTTTTTTTTTTTTTTTTTTTTTTGAGGGGATCTAGTTGAAGTTAGTTTTCTAAGGGTAGAAACTAGAAAGTCATTTCACCTTATTTGAGGCTCATATATTGAGCTGTAGCACTAATTGGAAAAAGGTAATCTTGTTCAACATAGCTCATAGGTACTTGTTCAAGTGTCCGACTTGCTATTTTATGAAAATCTCCATGTTTGTGTCCCTATCAGTTTCGAAGTTGAGGATCTGACACGAGAATTTGATTGATGTAACCTTTACCTTCTAATTTCTTTCCTCCCTTGTCCCTCCCTTTCCCCTCTTGTAGTTGAATGTTGATTTCTATTGAAATGCCTGAAAAAAATACATTCAATTTATAGATAGTTTCCTCTAACCAAACACAATCAACATTACCATATTCCCAATTTTATGCTTCTTGGTTGCATTAATTTGTCTTGTGAGTGGTTTGGTATGAGATACTCCACCATTGAGTGGAAGAAATTGAAATCCCCAAGTAAACAGAAAACTATTGGGATTTGGGATATGAGTTTTTTTAATAGAACTGGAGATTTCTTTTCCCAACCCTACCAGTGAGCCTGATGTGAATGAATGTTTGTAGTATATTGAGAATCTTCATCAAGGTCGTTGTAGTATAGTGGTAAGTATTCCCGCCTGTCACGCGGGTGACCCGGGTTCGATCCCCGGCAACGGCGTAATTTTTAAATACTACTTCCTCCGTTTAAAAAGAAACGATGAAGTATTTTATATTGCTTTAATCAGTTCTATGTCACTTTATATTTTTTATCCTTTTGTCCCTGTCCCATTTTTGTATTTCTGGAATCACTTTTATCTGGAAAATACCTTAGATTGTACAGTGATTGACTTTGGGGGTGGGGGAATGATTAGTAGCTATTATATCATGGACTCTCTTTTCAGAATGTCTTTTCAGAATTTTCTTTGTTGCATAGCATTCAGATTTGTAGACTTGTAGTTACTTCTGTTATTTGATGAGGGGCAACTGCCAACTATTGACATGTTCAAATAAGCAAGTCGTTGTAGTATAGTGGTAAGTATTCCCGCCTGTCACGCGGGTGACCCGGGTTCGATCCCCGGCAACGGCGTAAGTTTTTTAGTACTATCAGGTTTCCATTGCTTTATCCTGTTCTATGTCCCTCGCATGGTGTAATCCTGAATTTTGCAATTTCTTTTGGCAGAAAGGTATATATTATAGTGTAGATATAGGGGTGCAATTAGTTATTTGAGAAATCTCCCTTGATAGCTGATCTTTTTGTCTTGACTGACATGATCTTAGATTACTTTTTCAGATGCTATCTTAGATTACATTTTCAGTTGCTTGATATGATCTTTAAATTAGCTAACTCTTAGAAGTCTTAGAACTGTTGGCATTTAGGGACAACCAAGTCGTTGTAGTATAGTGGTAAGTATTCCCGCCTGTCACGCGGGTGACCCGGGTTCGATCCCCGGCAACGGCGTTTTTTAAAGCCACCTTCAATTCCCATTCTTTGACTTCTGTTTTTTTTTTTTCTCCTGCACTTCAGAAATCTATTTATTTATTTGAGAAAACTGGAAGCAACCTCGGAAAAGGTGGGCAGGCCAAAACTGCTGATAAGCTTTGTTGATTGGTAGTGTATTCCTTTGAAATTGCCTAAGATGCTATGTTACTCCAACTCAGGTACTTATTCTGGACACAGGTACGTGCTTTATAATTCTGCTAGGCTAATTCATTTGAAGTTATACTATATGTGTAAAATGAAGTGTCAATTTATCTATGCCTATTTTGTTGTGTCAAGGATGCCACATGGTTACTTCATGCAAAATGAAGAGTGTGAATAACGTAGTTAGAAATGCATAATATTAGGAGTAGAACTGACTTGGATAGCTGGATATTCATGAATTTGACAACCCTGCTATAATGTCAGTTTGCAACTGTATGTCTGGACTCTAGAGTCTGCACAATTAAGTTAAAGATACCAACTTTTTACAATATCTATCTTGTGGCAAAATATACCCATCTTTTGGCAAGAAAACTATCAGTGTACATTGGGGGAAAACATAACTATCTGAGAATTCTTCCTTGAGAACTCGTCTTGTTGCCTTGCTTGATAATTCATGATCTAAAGATATTTCTTTGTTCGATGAAAAACAGATTTTGTTGAGAACTATTGATTTACATGAACATCCAAGTCGTTGTAGTATAGTGGTAAGTATTCCCGCCTGTCACGCGGGTGACCCGGGTTCGATCCCCGGCAACGGCGAAAATGTTTTTAGCCTTCTATAAATGGTTTTGTTTGCGAGCCCTCAGCTCTATGTTTTGTTTATATTTGGAAGTTTCTTTAATGCACTTTATTAATTTACCAGTTTAAAGGAGGGAAGTCTATCAATAGAAATGAGGTGACTATTGGTGCTTTATAAGAGACCATTGGATGAATGGATGTAATTGGAAATTTGGCCCTTAAATTTAAAATTTATAGCATGGTAATAGCTATATTGACTTTCGAATTTGCAATATATAGGCTTGCTGAATTTCTACTTATGCAACGATATTTCTGGACAAGGTCATAACTCATAATATATTCTTCATGAGGTGTTAACCTTCCGTTATTTATTAGGATTTGGTGGACTATTATTATGGTCTGTGAATTGTTTAGCATTTGTCTGATGAATCATCACGAGGACTGGTCTTCTGTACTTGTATATGCTGTTTTAGTACGAAAGTCAAGATATTGAAGAACAACATGGGTAAGATCACTGAAATTTATAGAGAATTTATCTTCTTAGTTCTTGTGTAAATATCTATCATTAAATCATTACCGTGAGACCCACTTCTAAGTTCTAATACATATTCTGTTGAAATGAATAATTATGTAGGAGACATTGAAGTATGTAATAAATTCAAGAAACCAGTTTCAAAACTGATTTTCATATGTATATTCTTGGTTTTGTCTCAAACCTGTTACTTGTGTAAGAATGAATGTATATCAATCAATCTTATTAAAATATAATCTCTTACAAATTTTGATTGATTAGATAAGGCTCATGCAATTTATACACTTTACATATGATACAGTTTAACCAAGATTTTGCGGGATAATTATTGTTGTCGTTTGGGAGTAGTAGGTCAGAATGCTTCTATATTTTGCTGTTCTACATTTATTAGAAATTTAATTACTAGTAAAATTGAAGATGCCATCAGGCAGTTTGGTGCCTAGGTTGACATGGGGATGGCGTTTAGGCTTCCCCCATGGGCCGTTCTTGAGCCGCACTTTGCAAAGACCGGCTCTTCATGATGATAGTCCTATAGGCCAACACAACCAAACTATCGATAAGATATTGAGAAATGCTTACAAAGATGAGCTATCATGACATGACCATGCGGGTCCAGCTTGGTATGGCACGTGCCTCGTGCCATGCCGAGCATTTGTTAAACTATATAAAGCTTTAAAGCTCAAGTTTTAAAGGTTAAAGCAAATGAATTATTTGTTCCTATCCTTGATCATCCCCACGAGCTAGGTCCCAGAATAGACATTGTATTCTATCTATTTCTCAAGGGTTGGCTGATAGGACACAATATTGCTAGTTTATTGAGGTAGCTCAGCTTCCCGGCCTGGTTGACATTAAAACTTGTTTATTTAAAAGAATTGTCCTTGTCTTTAATAAATCAACTTTTGGCCTGATTATTCACACCTAATTTATCATCTATGACCGTTTCCTGGCAAAAATTCTATATTATACATCAACTAATGAAATCGGAGTTTCATGGACAATCACTCAAGCTTGTAAGATTCCTGGAAAACAACATGCAATCCAACGTGCTTTAAAAATTAAACCTCAAGCACATAGTATTACTCATACTATAATTAGTACTGCCTCTCAAAAGTCAAACACAAAAATTATGGAAGAAGAGGATTTAATCAGTGATTTACCAGATGCTATCCTCCATCTGATTCTCTCTCTAATCCCAACCAAATCCGTAATCAGAGCATCTTCTATTTCTAAAAGATGGAGAGAGATTTCCATGGAGCACCTCACATATGCCAGCTCTTTAGATTTTGGAGAAGAGTTTGCCAAGCAGCAGAAACCAAATCAATTTGCAGACAACCTTAACAAAATCCTCAGAATCAACAAGTCTGAGAAACTCGACAAGTTCAAGCTTTTATTCAGCCCGAGAAATGAAGAGCACAAGTTTAACGCTATAAGTTGGATTAAGTTTGCTACTTCAAGAGGTATTAAAGAGATTGACTTGGATTTCTGCAGACATATCCACATTCACTTTTTATCTCGAGCCCACATTGTTGGTAAAAAAGATGCCTTTGAGTTGCCAGATTTTCTTTTCGATTGCGTAACACTGAGAATCATGAAGCTGAGTCGTTGTATTTTAGCTCTTCCAGAAGAATATGCTGGTTTTGGTGGACTTCAGACACTCTGCCTTAAAGAAGTTCATCTAACTGACAGTATGCTTCAAAGTCTGCTGTGCAACTGCACATTGCTTGAAAATCTGGTTCTGAAGGAGTGTGGATCGCTGAGTTCGATCAGGATTCTGTCTCCTACGCGTCTTAAGAAACTGACAGTTTACGAGTGTTACAATGCCTCGATTCTTGAGATATCTGGTGCCAACATTCGGTCCTTGCTGATTAGTGCAGGTCACTTGGATGCTTGTAAAGTGGAAGATATGGTGAGGTTGGAGGAAGTATTTATTGGGACTCGAGGCGATGAGTTTGGTGGAGTTTTGTATATTTTTATGGAGGTTTTGTCAGACCTTTCACATGTCAGAGCTCTTACCTTGTACCTTGGACACCTTGTGGTAATCTACTGTTTAAACATGTTTTGATAATATATTCATTTGTTTATTTATACAATATTTTAATAAATTGTTCATTAATTTGCAGCCGAGTTTAATCAAAGACTTCCAGGTGAAATTCAGAAATTTGGAGGAATTACAGCTTGTTAACAGCCCACTATTTGGACTATTCAACACCGATGTCTACTGCTTTTTCAGGCACTTCAACTGCCCTTCTTTACAGAAGATCTCCATAGAAGTATGGCGTTATTATATTGTTTTGAGGAGAAATTGACATGAATCATCTCAAAACTTCCTCCATCTTCTCAAATTATTATAATTGTCTTCCTCCATTTGTGTGTTACTCATCTCATCCAATTTTGTAGCTTTCAACAGTGTCAGAGGAGGACAACTTCATCTGGGAATACCGAAAGCCTAATGTCATGCCTGTCGAATGTGTTTTTATCAATCTGAGGACTGTCACACTGCGGAATTTCAGAGGGACTAGTTCAGATATCGAACTCGCAGCATATTTCTTACAAAGAGCACCAAGTTTGGAATCAATGATCCTTATTGCTCCCCAAAGTTCGAATGCCAGAAAATCGATAGTAAAGGGTGAAGTTTCATGTTCAACATCAAAGGTAAATAAGGCTAAGGGGATGCAAAAGGCTATATTTGAGACGCTTCATTATCATCTAAAGGCATCAACTATTGCTGAGATAAGAGTTTGCGAAATTGATGAACGCGATAGTTTGTTATCTTTGTTTAAATGGCATCATGTTTTTGATGTATACCACAAATAATTTTGATAAATTAAAGAAGAACAAAGCTGGCTCAGCCTTCTTTGGCTATATATATTTGTACAATTTTGATTTTGTAAGTTTCTGACCAGAATGAGGATTTCAATAGGTATACTGTTTTTTGAGGGAATGCAAATAATATATATCTGTATAATTGTGTGCATAGTTTAGTTTGTATATAACTATATATTCAATTTTCGTTTTAGCATTTGGCCAGATTTTTACTCATCCGTGCAATCTGTTAATGTAGCTTTAAAAAATGCTGGAAGGTATATGCAGTTTTTTCTGTTTGGTGCTTAAATCCGTAGCCATACTTTTTTTTCTTTTTCCCGTGCATATAGATATAATATTCCTTGACAAACTAGTGTACAATTCCAAACCTAAAAACTAGATATGCATATGATTAGATTTAGAAGTAAGCCAAGTTGGAACCTAATGCTCACAAGTTGCTAGAATAGAATAGCAATATTGGCCGGTGACCAAGATACTTGATCATAATTGGTCAAATACGTGCATTTTATGTTTGATTTATTTAAGAACCGAGTATATAAAATTTTAATAACACTCTTCAAAGTAATTTTTTAAATCCATATGATCCATGAAGGCATTACAATATATATAAAGAAGGGGAGGAGGAATTCGAACCTATAACCTGTCGCTCAGGGCACCTCAATCTTAACCACTTAGCGAAGACATCCTTGATGCTCCTCGAAGTAATGAATAATAAGATTTGTAGCATTGATACACACTATGAATAATAGGATTTGACTTATGATATAAGTCAACTGTGACCAAAAGCACCATGAATAAAGCCATTGTGAAGCATGACACTACTTAAATTAAGAGATAGCGAGATATTACATGTTATATTCTCAAAACTAAGAGTTAAGAAAATACAACGGTTTCCAAATAGAGGATATTTAGATGGATATTTAGTACAACCTCCTCTTTTATCCTAACATGACCCCCTTTTTTCTAAGATAATATATGAGAAAGATACTACAATTTTGGATGTGATTAAGAGATCTTGAAATTAATGAAAAACATAGATGGTTCATATGACTATATATATCTATGTATGAGGTGTTGTCCATAAGTCATAATGGCTCTTTAATATAATCAACAAATTAAAGAAGCATAACAACCAATGAACTTGTGACTTAAAAATCAAATATCGCTATTTTACATTTTTTACTACCTTCGTAATTCATATGGATAAAAAAAACATTTTATAATAAATTATTCCAAAGTGCCACTATCCGCCAAAGGAAAAGTGACATGTAAGCCACAATGAAAGAGCACAACTGCCCCCCTCAATTATTTCCCACAAAAATGACAAAAAAAATCACTTTCACTCAAAGACCATATGCATTCCTAAGAAAAATTCAAACAAAAAAAGGACCCATACAAACAAACAAGTGATAACTGATTTGATGTACTAATATACAACAATAAAATTAAGAAGTGTAGTTACTAGTTGGCTCATTGATTAACAAAAGCACAACGTTTCCTTATCTGACCAGCTGAGCCAGTGAGCACCTCAACCTGACCCATTTTCACCATGGCCTGACTAAACTCATCAAAGAAAGTGTCTAATGGACCATTTACAAGCTGCTTAATGTAAGAAAGAGTTGTAGACGACTTAGTTAGTGCAGCATCAGATTGAAAGAGTCCTCGCCTTTTTAGAAGTAGTTTGTAGTAGCTAAGATCAAATGTCCTAAAGCTACCAGGATCCATCTCAACGATGGTTGTGTTGTCACTAGGCGTTGTACATTTTCTTTGCTTGAGGTTCGCCGCGTACTCGCTGTCGAGTGATGGGTCTTGGCCGTATCCTTGTCCGCTGAAGTTGTAGAGCCGCTCAGAAAATGATGGACAGTGTGCTACTCCTATGGTGTGAGCACCTGAAAGCAACACCAGATCTTTCAAATCAAGACCCTTACTAGCAAAAATTGTCTGGAGTGAGCTGAAGTTGCTAAATGGAGGTGGGATGTTTTGGAGTGCTTCTGTTGCATTTGAGATTGATCCGTCTCGTCTACCAGTTGGTACAGGCCACCATGGACCTCCCTGTGCAACATACAGTACATATTATTAAATTTTACACAAATCACAATTCACAATTCACAATTGTTGCTGCATGTGTATATATACTTACAATGGTCCATATAGAATCCCTAGCAACCAAAGCAATGATATCTGCACAAGAGACAACACCAGGGCATTCTGCCTCAAGTAAGCTCTTAACACCATCAATGAAGCCAAAGCCTCTGAGTGTCAAGTTTGGGTTTGCAGTCTTTTCAGTATCATTGTTTCCTGCTGCGGTTACATCTAACAGCACTGATCCATCACAACCCTGCAGATAATAATTAATTAAGATTATTGTATGTTAATTAGCTCCTTCGCTTCTTTAAGATCGAATACATGATATATATGACAAAAGACAAATGAAATGAAGTGGGTGATGAGTCACTGATGACTAACCCTAACGAAGCAATCATGAAACTGCATTCTAAGAAGAGGAGCAGCCAAAGATTGAGCATTTGGGATGTGTTTATGCACAAAGCCTTGCACAATCTCCTCGGCTTTCGGGCAACTTTGAGCATAGTAACCAAGCTCTAGTTGTGCATCAGCTAAGCCTATGAAACCTATTATTGTTCCTAAGATAATAATCATCAACATACTAATAACATAACTCATTTTAACTTTTGCTCAAACAACCTTCCTTCTAATCAGAAACTAGCTAGTATATATAATATGAGGCTTGTAAGCTAAGGTTTTTAGTGTACTGTTAGCACAGGAAACAATTAAGCTGGGGATTATATATAGAGATGATATATATCTTAGTTGAGTGATAAAAAGTTATTATAGAAACGTCATAACAACAAATCATCATGAATTATGCTAACTACCATGTGCTATCTTATAGTACTTATTTCATATATTATAGTCTAGGGTTGTTAATTTAATGGCCAATCCTAATGCTTTAATATAAATAGTAGTGATATTTATAAGGTAATCAATTAATCAGTTGATTAGTCATATATAGGCGGCTTATTAAGAAGCTAAGCTGGCAAAGATTATAATCTTTTCCATGCGCATATAAGTTCGAGCATGTCCTACAAATAAGTTGTTCACTTTTGTATTACAGTCTTGTTATTGGCATGTTCCACCACAAATACAACATTTAATTTGTCAAGGGGAATTATATTGACAAAAATAAATAACAACCATGATTGTTATGCAACGTGTTATATATTCCGACACCTTCATTTACCTTACGGTGTCATGTCGTATGACTAGTACTGTCGTATCCGACACGACACTTTATTTGGATATGACTAATTTTAAAGCCCATAATATTTATTAATGTTTACATTCATTTAATAAAATTTTCAAATTATAATTATCTTATCTAATATCTCACTTAGTTTTTGCTTTATAAAATTAATATTGACTATTGCCTTATCGGGTATGTGTCACTCAGGCACTAAAGAAAGCGTAGTATGCAGGAGAATATAAGAAGACAAGTACGTAGCGAAAAAGGGAGCAGAAAACCGTTAGAACCAGATAGATTTAGTTACCTACTCCATTACCCACTCTTGGATTAATGCATTTATCACCAAAAGATTTGTTCAAGTGTCTCCATCACTTATTGGTTGTCAGCCCACTCTTGAAATCAAATAAAGTTAACACTCCTTTTAAGTTGGAAGTAATATATCTTTAACGCCAACATAATTGTTGTTTAGTTTATTTTCATTTGGTTCCTTACATAAAAAAAGTTAAGGAAGAATGTAAATGAATGGGAGAGAATAGATGGAAGGAAGGTGAAATTATAGTTTCCTTTCTTTTAAGAAGTACTAACTTATTAATTTATAGAAAATGTATAAGTACTATATTATTAATTGCTCTCACTTTTGAAGAACAACATTCACAAATTTGATCATTTATTTTGAGGAAACAAATTTGATCATTTGTGTGCGTTTTATTTATCATTATGTTGGTAAGGAAATTTCAAAATACCTATATTTATGCCAAGGTTACACAAGCTTTTCAAACAAAGTTCTTTACAACTGAAATCATCAAAGAATGAGGAGTTAGGAAAGTGTAACACATTGTTCCTGAACCTACTTGTAAAGCTTGTTGGAAAACTTATTAATTTATTATCATTGGATACGATAAATTGTAATTTGCTATTTTTTTTTTGTAATTTTATTATTTTTACCTTTATTTTCAAAGAGTCTAATCTGTATAATTGGCTCAAGTTAAACGTGAGATTTTTGGTATCATAGGATATTTCATCTAATTGATATCATAGGATATCTCATCTTACCAACAAAATAATAAACAAATAGAAGACATAACTATTATAGAGCTTTTGTTTTAACCAAATGAACATAGCTCGTATCTCATTCATCTTCTTATGAGGAGTGTACTGGATTCAATCCTAAGGAAGAGCATTGTGACTCTTGGTAGGGTGGGGATAGGGGTCACCAGGATCGGGTTTAGGCTCTGTTCTTTGGTTAATTTGTGTTGAACTGAACTGAATTAAAAATGTGAGAAGAAACTAACTGAACTAAATTTTTCTGAATTGACCGAACTGAATAACTGAATTTTCATTAATTCGGTCTAAAAAAACAAAGTCTTAGTTAAGCTTGCAATTGATCTAAAATCAATATGAGATTGGTAACCAACTTAAGTCCCTCCATATATATACTTACTAACAAAAATATTTTTAAATAACAATTTTTTTTGTGATGGAAATTGAAATGACCTTTGTTGGGTTAAATACTTAAAGTTACACAGAAGTAAAAAAACACAAGGAAAACTTGGATATCCATCATATAATTGACAAAAAGAGACTTATTCTTCGACAAAAACTTAGTAGGGTTGGGTCAAGTTTTTGGACGCTTTTGTTAAACAATTCATCAAACAAAACCGGGTTAAACTTTTAAACTTGAATCTAACACAAGCAATTCATTTTGTTATATTGGTCGTGCTTAAGTTACGTTAACCCGATAACCAAAACAACTTGTATGATAAATAGTAATAAACAACTCGTATACTTCGTTTATTGGTTAAGACTTTAGTATATAAATATGAGGTCGTGGGATCAAAACCAATACTATGTAATTTCTAATTTTCTTATTATACATGGATTACATTAAGTAAAAAGCTATTAGGGAGAGCGTCACGTGACACTGTTCCTTGTCTAGGAACGCCTTTTAATATACGGTTTTTTCACCAAATGCCTTCGAGTTTTCACGAAATTCACCGGGTACCCTCGCACTTTTGAAAATACACGGGGTACCCCTCAATTTTACGATAATACACCCAAATGGCCTTAATGACTAACGGCTAACCGCCGTCGGTCATTAACCCTAAATTTCTATTTTAAAATCCTAATTAACACTTAATCCTAACCCCCACCTCTAACTTTAACCCAGTAACCCTTACCCCTAACCTAAATTCAAACCCTAAACCCTAACCCTAACCACCAGCCCTCCTCTACCCTTCCACCATCCCAACAGCGAGCGGCCCCCTTCCCCCACCCCCACCATGGCAACCCCCACCCCTCCCCACCCCCTCATAGGCCACGCAGCCCCCACCCTCGCAGCCGCGCACCCCCTCCCCTCATCGGCACTATAGTTTCTCCCTGTTCTCAGGGCTGCTGGGGGTGGGTGTTTTCGTGGAAGTGAACAACGCAAAAACGGAAATTAGCGGGGAGGGGGGAGTCGACAAGGGCGGGGGAGGGTGGGGGAGCTGCGGGAGGGTCGATGAGGGTGGAGGAAGGGGGGTCTGATGGGGTGGGGGTTGGAGTGTGGGGGAGGGTTAGGTTTTAAGTTTAGGGATTAGGGTTAGGGTTTAGGTTAGAGTAAATTAGGGTTTAAATAAGATAATTAGGGTTAATGATTATTGGTGGTTAACACCGTTAGTCATTAATCGCATTTGGGTGTATTATGTTGAAATTGAGAGGTACTCCGTGTATTTTCAACAGTGCGACAGTACCCGGTGAAATTCGTGAAAACTCGAGTTATTTGGTGAAAAAACCGTTTAATATATATATATATTATATATATATATATATATATATATATATATAATATTATATTATAGAGAGAGAGAGAGAGAGAGAGAGAGAGAGAGAGGAGAGGGGCAAGATCACATGAGAATGCTCCTTACATGAGAAATGAGAATGAATCTCAACCACACGATTGGTTTAGAATTACAACACTTATTCATTAGAGTTATATCCCTCTAAAAAATTTTGAATTCAAAAAAAAATTTGGTTTTTTTGAATTTTGGAAATTCAAAATATTTTGTTTTTGGAGTTACATCACTTTTTGATTAGAGTTACATCACTTATTCATAAGAGTTATAGCGTGCAAAATTCATTCTCATTTCTCATATAAGTATGCATTCTCATATGAACTCACTTATATATAGGGGCAGGATCACATGAGAATGCTCCTTACATGAGAAATGAGAATGAATCTCAACCACAAGATTGGATTAGAGTTACAACACTTGTTCATTAGAGTTATACCCCTGAAAAAAATTCAAGCCCAAAAAAAAATTTTTTTTTTTTCGAAATATTTTTTCTAATTTTTGTTTTTTGGAGTTACATCACTTTTTCATTAGAGTTACATCACTTGTTCATTAGAGTTATAGCGTGTAAAATTCATTCTCATTTCTCACGTAAGTATGCATTCTCATATGAACTCACTTCTATATATATATATATATATATAATATTATATAATATATAATATATAATATTAATATTATATATATATATATAGGGTTGGGTTTTAGTGAGAACCCTCTTATGGTGAGAACCGTGAGAACCACTTAAAAAGAGCAAAAACTTCCTAAAATGAGCAAAAAAAGTAACAAATGAGCAAAAACATATAATGAGTAGAAAACATTATGTTATCAAAAACGTAAAATGTACAAAAATGTAAAAGAAGAAAAACGTAAAATGAGCATAAAAAAGTTCAATGAGAAAAAAAGTAAAATGAGAAAAACGTAAAATGAGCAAAAAGGTTGATAAATGAGCACAAAATTATTAAATGAGCAAAACCATAAAATAAGTGAAACAAAAAATGAGCAAAAATGTTATGAAATGATCAAAATCTTCGTAAAATGAGGAAAAATGAGTGGTTCTCACGGTTCTCACCATAAGGGTGGTTCTCATATGAACTTAAACCTATATATATATATATATATAGATTAGTCCATTTTACCCGGGCCCATCCTACAAGTTTTTTTTTTCTAGTCTATCAAAAAAGAAAAAGAAAAAGAAAAAGAAAATCCTAGCTAGGTTTTTCTTTTGTTTGCGTTTGCGATTAGGAGATGTAAAAGAGGAGGTAGCCGTCATTCTCTCTCTCTCACAAGTCTCAACAAATATTATTTCCCGATCGTCGACTGTTGTTCTCTCCGGCGATTTTCGACCGTCAATTTTCCCCGGCGATATTCGGCTCTTTTGCTGTGGATTCGACCATATACAGGTATGCATTAGTTTTCGAGCAAATTTCAAAAGATGTTATCCAGATTGCATATGACATTCAACAAAATTACCAGAGAATTCAACCCTAATGTGAAATTATCAGATTAAGGAAATCATTACTTATGGATTGTATCTTCCTTGTCAGGCATATAGTTTTAACATTTCTATTTTGTTATATGTTGTAGATATTCGATGTCTCGATCACCTCGGAAAGCAAGATCAAGATCTCGGTCCAGGTCTAGGTCCATGTCAAGATCAATGTCTCCCCCGAGATACCGGTCTCGCTCTCGCTCTAGGTCCAGATCTGCAAGTCGTGGCAGGTTAGCTTGAATCATGAAAAACATATTTGTTGAACCTTGTGCTTAATTGCTGAACCTTCTATGCTACTACTGGCAGGGTTGAAACAAATCCTGGAAATACGCTCTTTGTGACTGGTCTTTCCTCCAGAGTTACTGAAAGAGAACTTGAGGATTTCTTTAACAAGGAGGGAAAGGTCAGTACTACTGTATTCTGATTAGATGATCTTATATCCAATAACAAAATTTATAATATTAATATTAATAGGATGAATTACAAAATTTTAAACAGCTATAAGACTATTATTGCATCTATCTCGGAGTTATTTTGCTTACCATTCAAATACATCTTAACATGTCGAAGCAACACTGATTAGAAATCTATAGACTGAAAGAAAATAGATGATTTTTCACCTCTTACTCATTTCAAGAAAATAATGTTCTCTAACCTTATTAATATAGGTAGTATTTAGTTGGCTCAACATAATGCTATTTTAATCTAAAATAAATGTATGATTTCTAAGAAACTGACACTTGAATGTTATTAGGTTATGAATTAGTTGGTTATAAAGAACTTGAAACATGATCTTGAATTTTGTTTGAATCAAATATCATTTATTATTTATGAGAAGCTGCCATTTGTCTGTTCTTGCCTTTTGTGGTTGCTGTTTTAGTATTATGTATATAGGGATTAATATTGTAATCTCTGTTCTCCAATTATATGTCTGTAATTCCTTTATTTGCTCTGTTTTCAGGTAAGCTCAGTTTTCTTGGTTGTGGAGCCACGTACGCGCATATCAAGAGGTTTTGCTTTCGTGACTATGGACACTCTTGAAGACGCTGATCGTTGCATTAAATACCTTAATCAATCTGTTCTTGAAGGTCGTTACATCACTGTTGAAAAGGTATCATTGCTATCTTTGAACTAGTATATCGTGAAGAGGTATATGTTCTCCCTTCTCCGTTAACTTGGAGGTTTTTGGTTACATTCAGACAGCATTTTGTCAGCTTTGTTGGCAGCAATCAAAGATGATGAGTTTCATCCTCTCAACTTTAGACAAACAGCTTGATCAAACGGCCAGCTAAACACATATCTCTTGCATCTGTCAACTTAACATAGCAAATATTGCCCAACAACAATCTAACAACAATCGCACTCACCATCAACTCAACTAATCAACGGATACTTTCAACATTCAACATTTCTAGACAGGCATTTATGGTACCTGATACCATTTTTTGGTATTGCTATTTTCATATAGCTTAAGGCTTGTTAGTTGGTTGATGTTCCAATATGGCTGAGATATAGTATTATGCCTTTAAATTCTTCATTTTGCTGATTCTGCTGCTATTTTCTGTCATTCTTGTTTGCTCGCCATATATGCCATGAAGAGATTTTACCTTATTTATGTTATTTCTGCATTTTATTCCTGTTATTATTTTTGGGCACACTGATTCAATGTCTCCTGATCAGGCTTCTTGTTGTTATTATTGGGTGAATTTGAGAGTTTTGTGGTGTTTCGTATACTCTGGAATTGTTGTTTTCAGTATTCTTCAGTTTGTTTTCCCTACCCACCACCACCCCTCCCTCCTACCCTCCAAAAAGAATCCTTGCTGCTTGATGTTACCTGAACTCTGGGAAGTATTAGACTTGTTAGAGAATACATGGATTAATCAATTGTTATTTTATTTTTTGAGACTAGGCTTGTTTGTCTACATCAGCACATCATTATAATAGATGTGGCAAGATAAATTGGGAGTCTCGGTTATAGTTCCACTTTCCTGCTACATTACTATTAATGTCAGTAATACTAGCTTGTATTCGGAGTTGCAGCAGGGAGTGTCAAATGACAAGAGTCCCTTGCATAAGAGGCTAGAGATGAAAACCAATGAAAAGTTTATATTGAATGGCTAACTCATGCTTTATCTTCGTGACAAGTAGAAAGGGAAGAATATGGAGATGCTGGGCAGTGGACGTATGAGAGGGCTGAGGAGTGAGAGAATGGTGTAACTCTGGCAAGGACAAGGAGGATATTGTTGGGTTCTGAGGGAGGGAGGTGGTAGTTGTGGGTTGGGAAAGTCAGTGGTGATCATGCAAAAAGGGGAAGAAAGGGCTGTAAGATATAGGGGACCTGAACTCATTACACATTCATTCTAATATCAATTGCACATCTGAATCAGTGTCCACCTATGCAGCCCTTAAGTTGCTTTTATTCCTCTACCGTTCTTCTTTCAACTACTTCGTTTCTTTTGCTGTATACGATCTCAGTGTCTATTTAGGAACATGGAATGCTTCCGCTTTTATGCTTTTACTTAATATTTTGGAATTTGCATTGAGAATATAGATAGAATGAGGTGTTTGGCTTGCTTTTCAGTCAAGGAGGAAACGGCCAAGGACTCCAACGCCTGGACAATATCTTGGCTTGGGTAAAGCTGGACCTTCAAGTTAGTATTCTTACGATCCCCTTTATATAAATTTTATCCAGCTGAATGTGTCTGTTTTACAAAGGATTCTTTTTGCAGGCTATCGTCGCAAATATCGTGGTGGGTATGGTCGTGATGACTATGATAATAGGAGATCACCAAGACGCTCGCCTTTTCGAGGTGGTCGAGGTTATTCTCCTCCTCGTCGCTCCCCTTATGCTGAAAGGTCAAGGAGGTACCGGTCAAGGTCCTATTCTCCTTATGGAAGCCCAGACAGGGGATATGGGCGTCGCTCTGGTGGGTATGGCAACAGATGAGAAAGTAGTAGTAAGCAATCTGGAAGCCCAGACAGAGGATATGGGTCACTCTGGTGGATATGGTAACAGATGAGAAAGTAGTAGTAAACAATATGGAGATGCTATAATACTGTGTTGTCAAATACTGTAGTGTCTAGAATGCGATTGTGGGATGTCGGTGCTGTTATAGTTCTAGTTGATCCGTTTGGCTGTTTTGCCCTACATTTTAGAAGCCTTTTGCAATATGCTCTTTTTTAAGATCGTTTGCAGATTGCATTACATGAATTGGTATTATCAGGGCTATGTATCTGCTTTCTTAGTAAAAGCAATGCTGAATTAACTTGTTATGTACGTGGAGGTTCCGGGTGTTTTAAATACATTCAAGTGCTTTATATTTTGGGTGGTTAGCACTTGCACGCCTGCACGGAGTGCCTCCCAAGTTTTAGAATTGGTTCAGCTAAGATGACTTTTGATCAAATCATATTTTTATGTGGCGTCTTTGTTTCCTTTTCTATTTAGTATTTAACTATTTATGCATGAACACGACAGTGATTAGTCAATAACATTTCTCCGATCTCTAATAAATTTCCTAGTTTGATGCACACAATGGAGAATGCTTTGTTACCCTGCTAGCTCGTAAATTTATAAATGATGCATGTCATTGCATGAGTTACTCGGACATATTGAAAATTAGACCCTATAATATTCATGAGATTTCAGGCAAAATACCATTTACCTTTAATGACTAAAACGTAAGAATTGTTATTGATTAACCCCATGCACCTCTAATTCCCAACAATATACTATAATTAGTTATTCTCTTTGTTTCATTAATCTCGAAAAATTAAGTTCTTTCTCCGAATTTTGTCAAATAAATTATGAGGTCGCCTTTGCATCCATGAAACAATTGGTAATTGGTGGCTAAAGTCCCCGTTACTCTTGAACATGTTATTCTCACTGTACTGCCCTTTGTTTGGGCTATTAGTGAATTAACTTGTTCAATTTTTGGTTGAAAGACAGAAAATTATTTTATGATATATGAAGCGGATGGAGTTTGTAGGAACATAACAATATAAAAGTTCAGCAAATCAATCAATATTTCTATATTAGTTCTGTAATATAAAACAAGTAAGTCGTTGTAGTATAGTGGTAAGTATTCCCGCCTGTCACGCGGGTGACCCGGGTTCGATCCCCGGCAACGGCGAATATTTTTTTTGTTTAGTAAGGCCTGATTTCGGAAGATGATTTTGATCCGCTTGGATCTCCATCAGGTGATTAAGCACTGACACTATTGATATTTAGCCCTTTTAACAACTGGTCTGTAAACAATTTTCTAATATTGATGTGGTGAACTGAAGTGTGCTCAACTTAATTTTATTGAATTAAACTCTGAAATTACGATTAAAAGCCTACATATTAGCAGTTTAAGCTTGACTAGTTAACATTTTAGGTTGTTAAAATTGAGATATAACATATTTTCATATGTTATAAGTAGAATAATGTTTGGGGAAATTAGGGGATTTAAATAGTATAAAAAAATGTGAGTATTTATGTGTGTGATAATCATTACAATTAGAAATTATGAGTTTCTCGTTAAAACTTGACTTTAGTTTCATTGTCTAAATTTTAATCAGTTGGAGGCTGGAGCTAAAGTGAAAGACAAGATTAATTTGAGATTGTTTTCAAAGAAGGGTTATATGTCTTTTCGAGAGGAAATACAAAAACCGCCCTTCAAAGACAAAATTGATGGAAAACGTTATTTGATAGTGCTATTGCTACCAAATATTTTTGTTTTATTAAGGTGATAATTTTTAAAAAACTTATATAGAATGGTTATTTTCAAAAGTGTAATAATTTATTAGGTAATGTGTTAATCTATTAGGTGATTTTTGACAAGGAAAATATGTCGATAGAGAAAATTTATAAAGGTTGAACAGGAAATTAAATTAGTTGCATCTTATCTTGACATGAACAAGCAAGTCGTTGTAGTATAGTGGTAAGTATTCCCGCCTGTCACGCGGGTGACCCGGGTTCGATCCCCGGCAACGGCGATTTTTTTTTATTCTCCTTTCTTTTTGAGAATAAATTCTGTACAAACGCGAACAGGTAATGAGTATCATCTGAGATTAGGGTTGACTTTGAGTGCTTCATTTCTGAAAATTATTTTGATTTATTTGGAACTTCATCAGGTAATTACAGTTCCATTTTCTGTCAATTAATTTACTTTCAGTACTAGTTTGTTCATTTGCAGTTGTCGTTGTTAGTAATTGAACTAGATAATATAATGCTTGATTTTTACTCTTTTAGATTATTTTCAGGGTTTTACTTACTAATGTTACTGATATTGGTTAATTAGCAATCTGGTTTGGGTTTTTAACTTTTTAATCATGTATATATGATTACATGTATTGTATTCATGTTCTCCCAATCAATTTAATAAATTTTTATATGGAAATGTGCTGATGACAATTTATATTTAGATATTTCCATGAAATTTGTTCAATTATTGATAACCTGATCAATTTTGTGCATCATTAGATATTGTATGTATGGGCTCACTTGGAAATTGAATTGGCAGTGTAATAGCAAGTGTCCCTAGCTGGGAAATTAGATTCTTTCTTGGCAATTGTTTGAGAGGGGCAATGAAACTGTTTGATGCCCATTGTCACCTCCAAGACCCAAGAATTTATAGCCTCGCGCCACAATTAATCCGGTCATCTCTTGATTCGGGCATTGCCCATTTTGCGGTTAATGGGGTTTCAGAGAAAGACTGGCATTTAGTGAAGCAAATGAGTGAATCTTATCCGTCTGTTGTTCCCTGTTTTGGTGTTCACCCGTGGTTTGTTCCTGAGAGGACGACAAGCTGGTTTACCAATTTGAGACAGTATTTTGAATCTACACCCACTGCAGCTGTTGGGGAGATTGGTCTAGACAAAGGGTCACATGGGAAACAGATTGACTTTGATGTTCAGGTTGAAGTTTTTAAGAAACAGCTAGAACTAGCGAAAGAGCTCAAAAGGCCGGCTTCTGTACACTGTGTGCGTGCCTTTGGTGACCTTCTTGATGTGATGAAATCAACTGGCCCTTTTCCTGATGGAGTTATTCTTCATTCTTACTTAGGATCTGCTGAAATGGTCCCTGAATTAGCAAGGCTTGGTGCTTATTTTTCCTTCTCTGGATTTCTTATGTCAATGAAATCACAAAAGGCTAAGAAGATGCTCAAGGCAGTGCCTTTTGATAGAATTCTGCTCGAGACTGATGCACCAGATGCCCTGCCTAAGTCGAATTTGGGCGATTTGTTCTTAGTGGAAGGTGATCCTTCTCTTTCTCCAGAACTTCAAGCGCTTGGAGAGAGTCCACATTCGAGAGCTAGGTCAGAAGCTGACAAAGAAGCACCAGAATTGCCAAAGGAAATGCTGAATCATCCGGCTAATATACATAACATACTGACCTTCGTGGCCTCCCTGCTTGAGATGAGTACAGAAGAAGTGGCGGAGTTAAGCTACTCAAATGCGATTCGCTTGTTCTCTTATCAAGGATCTAAACTACTCGAAGAAGGTTAGTGCATCATTGTTCTGCTTGTATCTGTGCTGCAGATATAGACCTCTATGGATACTTTCTTAATTATTTTCTATTATAATGTTCTTCCTATGAACAAATTATGCATGGTCTCAGTGAACAAATGCATGAAAATATGTGAATAACATTGGGCAAATTATGCATATATGATCCAAATTTGTTTATGTTTGCTATCTTCAGGCTTTCTAAAGTATGCCTGGTTGACTAAAAAATAACAGTGCTGTTCCACCACTTCAGAAGTTATCCTAACACTGTAAATTTTACTGCTATTATGAGTTCATGTTCTAGAATTCGAGGCCTTTGTTGAACTTAAGAAATTTGAACTCGTACATGATAATGTACGAATTAGTTACATGTTGACATGATGCATATCAATGAGGGATTAGTGACAACTCCAATTTGCTACTTCTTTCCTTCCCCCTTAGAAAACATGATTTTCAATCTTACTATTCAATGTCAAATACCTGACAGATATCAGAGTTTTTGCATGTGGTATACATTAATGTGGGAAGCATTTAAATTATAAGAGTCTTGCTTTCCCTCACTTGTTCTTGCATTCCCTACTTCCCTCATATTTGAGCTCGAAACAACTCATTTGAGTATGAGAATAGCCGTGGTCGTGAAGGTCATAGGAAACTCAGCCTGTAATAGTTATAGCCATGAGACTTGTTTTATGTTGAAATCATGTTAGCTACTTAGAAACATAGCTAGTAGTCAGTATGTATGTCATGAACTATATTCTTGGCCAGATAGGTGAAGCTGTGTGGCCTGTATGCTTGAAGTTTCTATATGTTGAGCCACTTAAGATATTTAATGCATGAGATATACTTTCTCTATCCTTTACTAATCACTATATATGACTTTGGCACACATATTAAGGCAATGGAAAATAGACTCATATGAGAGACAAGTGGTCCCAAAGACCATGTAAAAAAGTTGATATACGAGAGGGAAACATGACTAAAAGTAGGTATATTGTGCTTAATAGTTCAAAAGGGAACTGTATTGACTAATGAAGGGACTGGAGGAAGTATAACAGAATCCATCCGTCTCTCAAAGTTGCTTCTTTCCCATACGGTCTCCGAGATCCTACATGACTGTATTTCGATATATATTGGGAGAATTTACGGGCAATTTTTTTGTGAAGTTTTATGTTTTAAAGCAAATGGGAAATCATGTGTAGGACGAAGGGAGCGCTATTTAGGTACACATCATCTGGTTCCCTATCTAGTTCTAAAAATAGAAAAAAAATCTGAATTCTCTTTTGATGTTTCCCATATAATGCTGCAGGTGCTGTTTTGGATAAACCAGTGTGAAGCCACATATCAATGTAACAAACTACTCAACCTCAGCGTCAAATGTTCAGCCAAAGATCATGGCACCTGCCTATCACTGCTAACTCCAGATGGGTCGAGTCCTTCAGTCCTAGATCCATTCCATGTTAAAACTCACATTCATATGTCTTAGGCGCGCTGGTCATGGGTTTCCCCCTCCTGAATCCACATCAGGCACTAAACTGTCATCTTTGTGTTGTTGCACTCCATGATGCCATATTGTCTGAGATATATAATGGTTTAACTTCTTGTATGATATATTTGGAGGAGAATGTTTTGTATCACTACATAATGAGGTATTTTAGTGTTTGGAACGAATTCTCTCTTATAGCCTAATTCTACAAGCTGCTCCTGTCAACATTTTTTGGAGGAACTCACTGTAGTCTGCTTCTTACTTCTTAGCATTAACAAAGCAAAACAACCGAGTCCTTTAGCCTTCTCTTCCAGTCTAGGACTTGGCAAAGTGACTCCAACCGGACCTAGACGTGAACCGTACTTGATACCTGGTTTTTTACCCAAGTTGAGATTGACCTGCCCAAACAACACACCTGAAATTTGAATGGCTCAATCGATCAACTATTCAGTTAAAGTACTGGATTGTATAACCAAGCCTGATATGAATAACCCATTTGTCTCTTATAAATTTAGCATAGTAAACAACTACACCTATTATTTGGCTAACCCCAATTGATGAGCTCCCAACTGACTTGATATCATATTATAGATACTCTGTTAGACCTAAGAGATACTGGAGGTAGTATTTTGCATGAAATTCTAACACGAACTCAAGAAGTATAAAAAGCATAAAAATCCCGAAGCAGTAGCATAGCAACATCTAATACTATAATTTCCTGCCTTTTAATATCTACTAGCCTTCATATGCACGCGATGCGTGCGTTAATTTCAAAATTTGTTATTCTATTAGATACTCCATTCATACTTTATTTATGATTAAACTTAAATGTGAAAAATTCAACAGTTAGATGAATTTAGATATATTAATTCGCTAATGTAAAAAAATGAAAAAGGTTGTGAGTGATTGTTAACATTAATTTTTTGTGAATGAATATTGAACAGAAAGAACAAAAATAATGAGTTGGTTTAACTGAATTAAAGAGTATCAAAGGTAGTGAATGTTCAGACTTTTCATGTGCACGTTATGTATGCCATATTTTTTTATAAGGTATAAATATTTTGTCCATTTAATTTTTGATTGAAGTATTTGATGCATATACCATTTAAAACTTGTTTTGAATGGCAAGTTGGAATGAGAATTTTTAAATGATTTGCTTTTGTAATTTGTTTTCATTCCATTAATTAGATCATTAAGGGTATTTTAGTCACTTCAAAAGAGGACACCACACCTCCTCCCTTGGCTTATATAATAGAGATAAAGGCCTGATTATTGGTCTAATACATAGAAGTAGTTTCTAGGATAACTGAACTGATTAATTATTCAGATGACCTGACAATATTCATATTCGATCAAATTCTAGCAATGTGTCTTACATCAAAACTGCAAATAAATTATACAACCTCGATGCTTTCCTTCAGCTACATATGTTGTACAAGGTTACACTTATAACAGCCTATTTCGTGAATTAATCATTCTTTTTCACTTTCCATTTACCAACATCTCCACTGTAAGGTTGGACACTATAGGCATATTGTTGAAGAACGGAAAATACAACCATCTCTAAGCACACTAACACATTCTGGATTCCTTCCTCAATAAGTTCAACTTTCAACCAGGAATGACGAGATCGAATAACACCCATGGCAACCAGAATCTCGAGTACAATTCCCTGCCGACAATTAAGAGGTAAGACATCAGATGATCACTTTTAAACAAGTAATATAAAGTAAAAGAGGATCACAGCAGGAAACTACTGAAACTGAAAGCAAGTAGCCCATAGACTTTAAACAATTGGTTCAGCTCTTTGTTATGGTCAGTCCAAACTTCATAAATAGCAATAAAGCGTCCAACTTCTTTCAGAACAAAATAATTCCAAGTTCTTTCAGAACAAAACAATATACTAGGCCACATTTCATTAGGGGTCTTCATTAAGAATTGAGGTGAAAGAAACCACAACTTTTCTTCACTATTTGAAGTTTCTCCTCTTTGCCATACTAGTTTAAATAATCATTACTTGTGGACTGATCAGACACAAGACACACAACATCCAATTGTCAACTAATCAGCGAAAAAAATTACCTGCCAAAAGCAGAAGAAGACGATGCCTTTAATGCACAAGAACTTGGCAAGCGGCTTGTGTGGTTCAAGTTCCTTAGCAAAGACATGGTAGAAGACCACTAAAGAATACAGAGCCAATGATACTGAAACATTGAGGATAATAGTGAAAGTCCAGCTGATTGGAGAAATGTACAGCCCCAGAAGTTGTAACACTATCATTAAGAGGGATAACACCGGGCGAATGATGACAAATTGCCATGTCCAGAGCTTCAGAAGCCTCAGTACTCGGTGATCCAGGCGTACAGTGTGAGGCTGCATTGGGAAGCCCAGATCAACATCATACTTCTTAGCAACCAACTAAACAATTTTATTGTAATCACTTGGTCCTAATCAAACACTCATTCGACAAAGATATAGCATAACACTTCAAGCTTAACTTATATTATGCATATATGTCATATAAGGAACCTGTCATCAACGTGTTCAAGAACTTAAAATAACAGGTTTTTACTTGGCCTGTGAGAGGAAGTGAGAACTCAGCGCTACAACTACCGTTTCTGTGCTTTGAGGTCATAGGTTTCTACAATCCGGAAGCATGATGCCGTTTCTCTATTGTACCTTCCATTCTCTTTTTAAGCTGCATTCTGCCAAAAGGTATTTTCATTGTAGACAATATACCATATTCTCATGTTTTTATATGTTTTAACATTGTAAATTTGTAATATGGCATTCTAAGATAAGGCCATGCAGCACAACATGATGAGAAGCTAACTTAGAAACAACATGCCAGTTTTTATATTGTCTACAAAAGAATATTATTTGAGCCGCCAACGACTACTATGTTACACAGAGACAGCTATGACATTTGGCAAGCAAAATCAATGCAAATGATCTCAATCAATTCAACTTGTTGGGTTGCAGAATATTCTTCACTGTCGTCTCATATGTAATTTATGATACAATGAACTGCCAGTATACTCAGTCCAAGAGGAAACTAATAAACTCACCTGAAAAAGTGTCATTGGAAAAGAATGATGAATTTCCCTTCCTTTGATTTCATCAGGCACTATATTCTTACTGATGGATATATTCAAGAAACTATACATCAATGCCATAAATTTAGCAATGACCTGCATAAAATTTGTTGGCAGTTTAGTTTCAAATCCATTGCGCTGACATATCATATGACAAAAGGGGAGGCAGATGAGGAAGAGATTTACCAAAGCCTCATAGCATTCCTTGATTGATTCCAAAGACATGAAAAATACTTTGCTGCCACGAAAATCCAACAGACCCACAAAAGAGACAGCAGCATATATAGGGGCCATGAGGATAATGATAATAATAGCCTTTTGCTCCTTAGGGTTCTTCCAGTAAAACAGATGCTGCGATAGAAGCTGTATCGTGAAATGCAATGTGAGCAGTACACAAAATGCACATCCTATTAGGACAATTTCACCGGGATTCAGTTTAGTTAAATCTAACATCTTGAGGATTTACGAGTATCCAGAGAATGGACCTGCAATATGAAAGAATTCCTGTCAGAACCATGATTCACTTACATTGATACTCTTGGAAAAACAAAAGAAAGCAGTGATGGTGTCGTGAACTTTAAATCACAAATGTCAGAAGAAAACCCCTGATTACTCAAAATGAAAATCACAAGATTCATCAACAGAATCTAATTTTTCAGAATGATAGGGGATCTTCATTTGGCAAATAGAAATCCTTTGCTGTCAAAACTGAGACCAGATACTATCTTCAATAATAAAGGAAGCATTAACAAAAAAGCACAGCTAGAATTAGAGCTCCACTCATTTAAACAATGAAATTTTAAAAAGGAAAATATAAAATCAACAGAACTAGTAATCAAAATGAATTGATTCTTATGGTGCAATCAGAAAGCATCTCACTTGCCTTTGGACATAAATTTTTTATATATGTTGCTAAAAAAACCATTGGGGCGATGTTAGATTCACGCCACAGAAATTTTGCAACCTCGGCTCCCTTTTCATAAATTCTTCTCTGCTCATGGAGAAGTGGAAGTACAAGTCCTAAAGGTAGTCACATTACAACTTCTCAGGAAGATGTACTCCCCTTGCAATTTGATGCTAACCAGTTGACCACTAATATCAGTGTTTAACTTGATCTACTTCCCTTGCAACTTGATGTTAACCAAATGACCATTAACAGTAGGGTTTAACTTGATCTTTCAACATGACTAACCAGGTGATTATGGCTGACACCTACTTCAAATTTAGGAAATAACTAAATAGGAAGAAACTATAAGACAATCTTCTGACATGAACTAAATGTTTGAAGAAATCTAATGACAAAGTTTCAATTTGGAATTGAATAAAAACACTTCAGTGAAAAATTCCTCATATGTTTCATACAACGAAAAGAAGATAATCTAAGTATCTAACTTATGAAAAACTGAGTGAATTACTTGCTTTGATTTCAGCCATCTAAGGGCTCGTGCTCTTCACTTGAATTTCGCTCAACTTATTTGAACTTATTAGAGCTTATTTTTGTAACATATTGGCCTTTATTTGAACTATTCTGAATTTTTCTTTGTATAAATTTTTTTGTTTTAGGTAAAAAGAATGCACCCTAAATTTCCCACCAAAAACAAGGCAATACATCCTTCAATCATTCCTTGATTCCTCTTTTGCAAAAACCAAACACCCAATCAATAATTACTAGCTCCAGAAATTTCTACTTTTCTTGGAAAGTTTCACTTTTATTCACCTAAATTGAACAAATAAACTCAAAAATCACGGTAAACCACACAAAATTGAAATCATTAAATTATTTTTTCTTATACTACAAGTTCAGAGCATAAAACCCATAATAATCTAATCCATTTACCAACTTTACCTAACTATAAGCTGATTCGGGAGAAAGTTTCAACCTTGCCAAAACAATGTGAAAAACCCAAGATCTAGAAACTTCCAGAAGTCAAAGTTGCAAAACACCTAGTTGATTACAGAAGTAGAAAGTAAAAAAGACACAAAATTTGAGCAAAAAAAAACCCAGAAAAAGCTGCTAATTATGCAAGGGCATGTAAAATTATGGAGCATATATATCTTCAAATTATTAGCACTAACACAAAATATTTGACTTGTAATTTCAGAAGTGTTACTTTATATTTGCAGCAAGATCAATAAGAAACTAGAAATGGAAAAGGATTGCAATCAATAAAAAAGAAATAAAGAAAATGAAGAACTTACTCGAGATTTGCAAGAATTCGATCGATAATAAGGTTTGCGGAACTTCAATCAGTTAAATGGAGTGATCAAAACGAAGTAGTAAGTATTAATAGAAGCGGGTCCATGAAGAGAAGAGAGACGAGTTTGAAAGATCTGTACAAGTAATGGCGAAGCAATGGGCCAAGCCTCGCAAAACACGTGTACCAATTTTTTCTTCTATTTTTCTCTCTATTATTCCCAAAAAGTAGCACAAAAAATCTTTGAATTTTAGAAAATAAAAGATTGATGCATAGTCATATGAAATTGTAATAAAAATCGTTTTTATTTGCACCAATGACATAATAGTATCACATATCTGAAACTTAAGAAATTGACATCTCGACTTGGTAAAAATCATAAATGAAAATGTTAAATTGACATTTCGAGTTGGGTCAATACCATCAGTTTCTACAAATATGTAAAAAGTAATTGTTGTTAGGTAAAATATTTATTAGATATGTCAATGTACCATATATCCTTGCAAGTTTCTAAATTCACCATATACCCTCGAAGTTTTTAAAAAATACATCAACCTATCCTTATGACTAACGAAAGTCTAAAGTTGTTAGTCATTAATCCTTAATCTCCCCTCTAATCCTAATAAACTAACCCAAACCAGCTAACTGTAACCCCTAATCTAATACTCTAACCCTAACTATCCACCCACCACCCACCCCTTCCCCTTTCCCCCTACTGCCCCACCACCCCTACAGCCCCCCCATAGCCCCCCATTCCCCGCAGTCGCACAACCCCCTCCCACTCCCACTCCCCTTCCCCTACAGTCGCGCAACCCCCTCCTCTTCCCTTGCCATGTAATCGTGTAACTCCCAAAAACCCATTTATTCATTTCTCGTGCAACCCAAAATTGCAATTGACATAAACATGAAAGCATTCATATATTTGTTCCAAGCCATGGGAGTCCTTCCAAATGCCTCCCATGCATGCCCCTAGGAGGAATCCCATAGCGTCTGGAGCCCGAACCCTTGGAAAGTCAGAAAGCCTGTATAACCTTCAATTTTTGTTGTTTTGGAGGAATATTTGGACTCCACCGAGTAAGGTCATATTTTTTTTTCCTGAAACCTTCCTAGCGGTAGCGACATGACTTGTAACATAGCCCGGGTGCTCGGTACCATTTCCGTTGCCTAAAAAAGCTTCTAAACACCTCATTTATTAACGTCTCGTGCAACTCAAAATTACAACTGAAATGAACGTGAAAACATTCATATATTCATTCTAAGCAAAGAGAGTCTTTCCAAATGGTCCCCCATACCCCTAGAAGGCATCCCATGGCGTCCGGAGCCCATGCCTCAGGAATTTATTCGTTTCTCGTGCAATCCAAGATTTCCCCGAAATAAACGTGAAAGCTTTTATATATTTGTTCGGAGCCATGTGAGTTCTTTCTAATGTCCTCCCATGTCCTTATGAGGCATACCATGGCATCCGGATCCTCGACCCCGGTAAAGTTCAAAAGCGTGTATAATAACCTTTAATTTTGTCACTTTTGGGGTATTTTGAACTCCTCCAGGCACGTTCATATTTTTCTCCCGAAACCTTCCTAGGGGTGGCGACTTGACTTCTAACGTAGCCCGGGTGCTCAGTAGCATTTGCGTTGCCTCAAAAGCCTCTAAACAACCCATTTATTCATTTCTCGAGCAACCCAAAATTGCGACCAAAATGAACGTGAAAGCATTTATATAATCGTTCCAAGCCATATGAGTCATTTCAAACGACCTCCCATGACCCCAGGAGGCATTCCATGGCGTCCGGAGCCCAAGTCCCAAAAAAGTCCGAAAGCCTGTATAATAACTCTTAAATTTTGGCTTTTTGTGGGCATTTTTTCCGGGCCTTGTCATTTTTTTCTCCCGAAATCTTCATAGAAGTGTCGACATGACTTTCAATCTAGCTCGGATGCTCGATACCATTTGTATTGCCTCAAAAACCCTCTATATAACCTATTTATTATTTTCTCGTGCAACCCAAAATTGCAACTGAAATGAACGTGGAAGAATTCAAATATTCGTTCCAAGCCATGGGAGTCCTTTCTAATGTCCTCTCATGTCCCTATGAGGCATACCATGGCATCCGGAGCCTTGACCCCGGTAAAGTCCGAAAGCGTGTATAATAACCTTTCAATTTTGGTTGTTTTGGGCATTTTGGACCCCTCCAGGCACGTTCATATTTTTCTCCCGAAACCTTCCCAAGGGAGGCGACATGAGTTGTAACGTAGCGCGAGTGCTCAGTATCATTTGTGTTACATCAAAAAGCCTCAAAACAATCCATTTATTCATTTCTCGAGCAACCCAAAATTGCGACTAAAATGAACGTGAAAGCATTCATATAATCGTTCCAAGTCATGTAAGTCATTTCAAACGAACTTCCATGACGCCAGGAGGTATCCCATGGCGTCCGGAGCTCAAGCCCCCCCCGGGAAAGTCTGAAACCGTGTATAATAACCCTTAAAATTTGGCTTTCTGTGGCCATTTTTTGACTCCTCCGAGCCCTGTCATTTTTTTCTCCCAAAATATTTCTAGGAGTATCGACATGACTTTAAATCTAGCACGGGTGCTCGATGCCATTTGTATTGCCTCAAAAAGCTTATATACAACCGATTTATTAATTTCTCGTGCAACTCAAAACTGCAACTGAAATGAACGTGGAAGAATTCAAATATTTGTTCCAAGCCATGGGAGTCCTTCCAAATTACCTCCAATGCCCCTAGGAGGAATCCCATGGCGTCCGGAGCCCGGACCCAGGGAAAGTCTGAAAGCGTGTATAATAACCTTCAATTTTTGGGTATTCTAGGGAATTTCGGATTCCTCCGTGCCCGACCATTTTTTTTCTCTTGAAACCTTCGTAGGGGTGCTATCATAACTTATAACTTAGCCTGGGTACTTGCTACCAGTCGTGTTGCCTTAAAAATCCTCTAAACACCCCATTTATTCATTTTTTGTGCAACCTAAGATTGCCACAAAAGGAACGTGAAATGCATTCATATATTCATTACAAGACGGGAGTCCTTTCAAATGACCTCCCACATCCATAGGAGACATTCCATGGTGTCTAGCGCCCGGGTCCCGAGAAAGTCCCAAAGTGTGTATAATAACCTTCAATTTTGGCTGTTTTTGGAGCATTTTGGGCTCTTCTGGGCCCAATCATATTTTACTCCCGAAACCTGCTTCAAGTGCCGACATGACTTGTAACGTAGCCCGGGTGCTCGGTACCATTTGTTTTGCCTCAAAAATCCTCTAAAACACCCTATTTCTTCATTTCTCTTACAAACCCAAAACTGACTCGAAATAAACGTGAAAGCATTCATATATTTGTTCCAAGCCATGAGATTTTTTTCTAATGACCTGCTATGTCCCCAAGAAGCATCGTGTGGGGTCCACATTCTGGTCCCAGGGAAATCCCAATAGCTTGTATAATAACCTTCAATTTTGGCTGTTTTAGGAGCATTTCAGACTACTCTGTGGTCAATTATATTTATCTCCCGAATCCTTCCTAGGGGTGCCTACATGACTTGTAACGTAGTCTGGTTGCCCAGTACCATTTGAGTTTCCTCAAAAAGTCTCTAAACACCCCATTTATTCATTTTGAGTTGGCTCAAAATGCTGCTAAACACCCCATTTGTTCATTTCTCGTGCAACCCAAAATTGCCCAAGAATATACGTGAAAGCATTCATATATTCGTTACAAGCCATGGGAGTCCTTTCAAATGACATCCCACGTCCCTAGGAGACATCCCATGGCATTTGGTGCCCGGGTCCCGGGAAAGTTTGAAAGCGTGGATAATAATGTAACACCCCGATAATTCTCTCTTTCTAGAAAATACTTTATAATATAAAACTTAGAGAATTACCCAGGCATTATCGCCCGTGTGAAAACGTTTCGGCTTACTCAGAATTTTGCAGCGGAAAACTTACTAAAACAAAACCAACTTTATTAAACTTATGAAATAAGAGTCAAACAATGTTTGAACTGAATCACACCACTCAAAGCTAAAGTCTGAAAATATAAACTCCTAGAAACAACTTAAATACTACTAATCAAAGCCTCTCCATTCCAGATTCCCCAATGGTATGCATCTTCGAACCTGTAATGTCAATGCTTTTTGACTCTGCTCCCCGAAGGATCACCACAGGATCAATAGGCAAAGCCATGATCACAAACACAGACAAGCACGTAATCAGCAAAGCTGAGTACTACATATCAGACAAATAATCCTAAACATGATACTACAACATAAACTTGAGAAAATAATAACATAAATAAATAATAACTCTGCAGACGACTTTACTGAACTAAACTTAATTAACTTTTTATCCTTTAAATGGAATAGTTATTAGGACGAGTTGTCGCATAAAATGAAATGGGGCGGACTCCGCATTCAGAGTGACCTGCGATATCGAGGAACCTTTGAATAAAAGGGATGGTGATCAACCCATCCTAGAAAACAATATGGACGCTCACCATAACCCCAACCCTTATGTCCAACTCTAGACGTGCACAGTCTAAAGTCTATAACCTATTCTCGTTTCACTTTACGTTGCATTCTTTTATACTTGTGTGACACCACACAACCAAATAATACACAATCACTAATCACATAATCAACAAAATCTTTTTATCTTTAGATTAAAAGTGTTCACAACTTATCAATCAAGACTCCTTTTATTTCTTTTTATCCTTTTGTTGAACCAGCCAACAGAAATCGTACCTTTAAATAGGTATAACTCAAATTACCAAATAAGATCCTCGGTTCTTATAAGATAAATTAATAAACTCAAAGAATCCATGATTCCAATTTACTTACATTAATTCACTCACGAATTAATACCAAACAAACTTAGTTGCTTGCATCAAACTTCCATACAAACAAGTCATACTTAAACATATTCTTAGTTTACATGTAGCATACAAGCAAATAACATGTAAAGCCATCTCAGTAAATCATATATATGAACTACAAGGTCCTATACATGATACTACAAATTAAAAACATCCCTAGAGCATGTTTCTAACCATTTAGCACGTAGACTATGTACGTACCTCGTATAAACGTAACGGTAGGCCACTTTTAAGCACTAAAAGTCCCCTACAGTGAATTCTCCGCCTAAAACAACCAAGAAATCGAGTAAATACTTGTACTAAAAAAAATACAGCAACTTTAAAACCCCAAACCCTTTAAACTTCTTTAAAAATCGTTTTTATAATTTAAACTCTCATTATTTTTAATCCCTAGTATAGATAAACTATTCTAGTGATTAAAAACCATTAAAAACCTTAAAATATTAACTTTCTGAATTTCCAGCAACTATAAAATTTTCTAAACCTTCTGAAAATATTTTAAATGAATATAAAAATCGTATTCCAATCAAAATTCATATTCATACTCTAAATATTCGATTTCTAGTGATTTAAAACCCTAAAAATCACATCTTTCATGATTAAAACTAAAAATAATAAATCTGAAATTTTTCTTTATACATATGATCCGAAAAATACATATTTCAAATAAAAATAATAACTCAAATCAAATCATGCAATAATAATAAAAAAATAATAAAAATTAGAACTTTAATGGAATCTTAAAGGAGAAGTAAAGAAAACAACCAAAATAAGAGGAGGAAGAAGGGCGCCGGACTGAACAGCAGCAAGGAGGCGGCAGCACACTTTTTCGGCTTCAAAAAAGGTTTGTGACGTTTCTTGTTCAACAAGAAACGTTACTTAGCGAAGAAGAAACGATTTTTGAGAGAAAAGATGGAAGTCACGCTCAAGAGGAAGAGGAGAGAGAAAATGTCGAGTGAGAGAGAGGAGGCTCGAAATCACGTGCAAGTGAGGAGAGAGAAAATAAGTGTAGGGCAAAAATTCGGGTTTTAGGATATTTAAATAGGCTAATCCTATTGGGCTTAGGAAAAAGAATTCAATAATTAAAACAATAGGCTAATCCTATTGGGCTTAGGAAAAGGAATTCAATAATTAAAACTTTGATGACTAACAAGATGGGCTTGTTAGGACTTTAGTCATCAAATTATCCTTTCCCTTTTTATTTCTTTTGGGCTTTCGATTCCATTAAGTTTCTTTTCAAATATACTTTTAATAATTAAACTCTTATTTAAAACACGCTTAATTAAAATTTACAAACTTTATTAAGCTTAGAAAAATATTTTTAGTTGACTTTTAAAATAGTCAACCCTTTTTAAAAGTCAAATCATTTTCCAAACTCATTTGGATTTAATATAATTACATAAATAACTTAATATATTTATGAAAATCCTTTAAAAATGTGGGGGATTACAGTCTACCCCCCTTAAAAGAAGTTTCGTCCCGAAACTTAACACAAAACCCTCTGTTTCAAAGTTAACTAACATTTCGAAAATTTTGGGAAAAGTAGTGCCTCGTGCACTTTCCCATTTTTAAAACACTTGTGTTACTTACGAACACTTTTCTTATGCGGAGACTCTACTTCTTTTGCACTAACATGTGCAAATTGCCCAACATAGGCATACATATACATGAAAATGTCATAAAAATAGACAAAAAGCGCGAAATTTATCGCATTCTACCCCCCTTAAAGAAAACGAGTTACGCCCTCGTAACTCACCTCAAGGAATAGGTCTGGATACTTTTTCTTCATATCCTCTTCGGCTTCCCACGTTGCCTCTTCTGACTCGTGGTTAGACCAAAGAACTTTGACAATATGCACATCCTTGTTACGCGTACTACGCACTTTCCTGTCGAGAATCTTGACAGGTCTTTCCTCATAAGTGAGGCTACTATCTATCTGCACTCGTTCAGGCTCTAACACATGGCGCTCATCAGGGATATAGCGCTTCAATTGGGATATGTGAAACACATCGTGCATCTTTTCAAACTCCATTGGCAATGCCAATCTATAAGCTACTTTCCCAATGCGCTCCAAAATTTCATATGGGCCTACATATTTAGCACTCAGCTTGCCCTTTTTCCCAAATCGCATAACGCCTTTGGTGGGTGATACTTTCAGGAATACTTTATCACCTACAGCGAACTCATCTTCGCGCCGCTTTAAGTCTGCGTAACTCTTCTGCCTATCTTGCGCAGCTTGAATTCTAGCCTGAATCAATCTAACGTTCTTGACGGTCTCCTCAATGAATTCTGTCCCCAAAACTACATTCTCACTATAGTCGTTCCAGCAAATGGGACTTCTACACTTCCGCCATATAACGCCTCAAAAGGTGCCATCTTGATACTCGCATGGTAACTATTATTGTAAGAGAACTCAATAAATCTAATTGGTCCTCCCAACTTCCTTGAAAATCTATAGCACAAGCTCGCAACATGCTTCCATAGTTTGGTTAGTCCGCTCAGTCTGACCATCGGTCGCAGGGTGAAAGGCGGTACTCATCTTTAATGTTGTCCCAAGGTTTGCTTGACCTTCTTCCAAAACTTAGATAGAAATCTAGAGTCACGGTCTGAAATAATGTCCTTTGGGACTCCGTGCAATCTCACTACATGCTTGATATAGGTTGTAGCGAGTTGCTTCTTCTTCCATGTCTCCTTAATAGGTATGAAAATAGCGGACTTGGTCAGTCTATCCACTATAACCCAAATGGTATCATTTCCACTCCTCGACTTGGGTAAGGCAGTCACAAAGTCCATAGAAATCGAATCCCACTTCCATCCAGGAACCTCTAGTGGTTGGACTGTCCCCATGGGCCTCTTATGGTCTATCTTCACTTTCTGACAGGTTAGACACTTAGACACATACTCGGCTACCTCTCGTTTCATGTTCGGCCACCATATATCACCTTAAGATCCTTATACAACTTGTCACCCCCAGGGTGCACAGAATAGGAGTTTATGTCCCTCATCCATAAGACGTCTTTTAGGTCGTTACACTTCTGTGGTACACACCACCGTCCCTTAAACCTTAGACTCCCATCCTCATGAATCTTGAAGTCTACTCTTACCTTGCTTCATTTTCTCTTTTATCTTATCTAGATGCTCATCCCCAACTTGACCCTCAATGATCTCATCGAAAATTGACACTCCCAAAGAAAGATTACTGAGTCTAGCCTCACTTTCCCCAGGATTTAAAATTTCTAGGTTCAACCTTTGCATATCTCTACACAACTCCTCAGGAACTATCAAAGTACTCAGCTATGACTCGATTTCCTACTCAAGGCGTCAGCCACCACATTGGCTTTCCCTTCATGATACTGGATGTCTAGATCGTAATCCTTAATCAACTCTAGCCATCTCCTTTGTCTCATATTCAAGTCTTTTTGGGTAAATATGTATTTCAAGCTCTTATGGTCTGTGAATATCTTGCAGGTTGCCCCATAAAGATAATGTCTCCAAATCTTCAATGCAAATACATATGGCAGCTAACTCTAGATCATGGGTAGGGTAATTAGCCTCATAGGGTTTCAGTTGACGCGATGCATAAGCTATTACCTTCCCATTCTGTTGCAATACACAACCCAAACCATTCTTCGAAGCATCACTATAGACCTCAAATCCCTCATTCCCATCAGGTAGGGTTAAGACAGGTGCAGTGGTTAAACGATCTTTCAAGATCTGGAAGGCTTCCTCACACTTCTCATTCCACTCAAACTTGGTCTCCTTTTTCATTAAATTCGTCATAGGTCTCGCTATTTCGAGAAATCCTCACAAATCTCCTATAATAGCCAGCTAAACCCAAGAAACTTCTAATGTCAGTCACACTCTTTGGAGTTGGCCACTCACTCACAGCTTGAATCTTAGCAGGATCTACAGATACTCCTTCCTTAGACACAAAATGACCCAAGAATGCTACTTTCTCCAAACGAAACTCACACTTAGAGAACTTGGCATATAATTGGTTCTTCCTCAAGGTTTCTAAGATAATCCTCAAATGTTCATCGTGTTCGGTTTCATTCCTCGAATAAATCAAAATGTCATCGATGAAAACCACTACGAACTTATCTAAAAACTCATGAAAGATTCTATTCATCAAATCCATAAATATAGCAGGAGCATTGGTTAACCCAAATGGCATTACAGTGAACTCGTAGTGACCATAACGCGTTCTAAAGCAGTCTTAGGTACATCCTTATCAGCTACCCTCAACTGGTGATATCCTGAACGTAAGTCAATCTTCGAGAACACACTAGCTCCTTCAGTTGATCGAATAGGTCATCTATTCTAGGCAAAGGGTACTTGTTCTTGATGGTAACATTATTCAACTCCCTATAGTCATAACATAACCTCATACTCCCATCCTTTTTCTTCACGAACAAAACAGGAGCTCCCCAAGGCGATGCACTGGTCTGATATAACCCTTATCCAAAAGTTCTTGAATTGCGTCTTTAACTCACTCATCTCAGGAGGTGCCATTCTATAAGGTGCCTTAGATATAGGTGCAGTTCCAGGAACTAAGTCTATGGTAAACTCGACAGCTCTTGCAGGCGGCATACCTGAAATTTCACTCGGAAATACGTCCATAAACTCATTCACTATTGGAACATCCTCAAGTTTTAACTCAGCTTCTTTACTCACTCTTGCACACTACAGAAAAACAGCTCACACCCCTTTCTCATCAACTTCTGCACTTGTAGAGCAGAGATCACCCAAAGTTTTTAGGTTTCCCAAATCGTCTATATGAGGTAAATTTTCCCGAAGGGTTTCTCAACACTACTTTCTGGACTTCACAATCGATCCTGGCCTTGTAATGACTCAACCAGTTCATCCCAAGAATCACATCTAAATCTCCTAAGTTAAACTCGATTAAATGGAGGAAAGAAACACTCCCTCCTATCTTCAAAGGTAAGTTCTTAAAAACTTAGTACACTTAACGACTTCCCCAGTGGAATACTAACAGACAATCAATTGACTCATACTCCACCAATCCCAGACTCTTTAAAACAGAAGGCGAAATAAAGAATAAGTAGCCCCCGAATCGAATAACGTTTTAACGAAAACTGAGTTGATAGAGAAATTACCAGTTACCACATCCGCAGATCTCTCTGCCTCGTTATGACTCATCACGAACACTTTTCCTGCAGGTTTGTTCTGGGTAGGATTATCATTGGTAGTAGGCCTACTATGGTTTCCTTGGTTAATCTGACCTCCAGGCCTAGGACCCTGGTTTCCTATTTGATTAGACCCTGGCCTAGCCTGATTACCATTCCCCTGATTCTTCAGATCCTTCCCATGCTTGGCGTAGCACTCAAACTCTCTATGTCCCTTCTTCTGGCAGTAATGACAAATCACCAAGTCTCCCTTACAGTCCCGCCCAGGATGGTTTTTGTTGCACTTCTTACAATGGTACACCCTTTCAGGTCTACCCTGACTACGGTTATCCTGGTTGGTTCTTCCTTGGAAATTCCCATTCCCATTCGGTTTTTCTTAAAGTTGCTTTGGTTCCCCCAGTACTCACTTCCTTTCTCTTTTCACCAACTATTCCAGCCTTCTTATCCATTCTCGATTGCAACCCATAAATATGAGAAGCTCTCCCATACACCACATCTAAAGATGTAAAGGTTTCACCCCCTAAACCCAACTGGATCTCATCAGTCAACCCTTGCTCGAACCTCTGAGCCTTAAGCTCCTCAGTAGCTACAACCTCAGGTGCAAACCTAGACAAGGCTATGAACTTACTATAGTATTCAGAAATGGTCATACTACCCATTCTAAGGTTGATGAACTCTTGGGCTTTCTGCTTCCTCATGAAGGCAGGGTAAAACTTTCTCTCAGCACAATCACAAAGGCTCCCAATTGAATCCCTCAGCAGCACTCAATCTAGCCCCGTTTTCTCTCCACCACAAGTCAGCCTCATCTTTCAGGTATAAAACAGCTTGTCCTACTCTCATGTCAGCAGGGCAATTCACAGCCCCAAAAATCTTTTCAAACGCCCTAATCCGACTCTCTAAGAGGATAGGGTCAGCTTACCCCTTAAGGTACGACGGCTTAATCTTAGCTAGTCTCTCAAACATATCCCAGCAGAATCGGGACGCTCAACTCTTTCGAGTCCAAATCTCTGCCTATAGGCAAAAAGCAGAAGCTAAGGCATCATTGTTGTTTGACACTCTACTTCGCGACTGAAACATAACTCTACTTTAGGTTCCAGCATAACTTACATATCCATCTAATAAGGCAATATTTGATTTGATCATTAAAGATCGCATCAACAAACAATTTCTCGCTAGTTTCAACTTGAAATGTTCTCTAATAACCACATAATCGTTCATGTAAAATACATTTACATCAACATGAAAGTAGAAACAAGCAAGCAAGAATATAATCACATGATGAAAGATAATAATAAATAAAAAAATATTCCCATCACGTTCCCAGAATAAATTCTTACTCACTCATATAAATAAATAATAGATTTCATTCCTCAACCGATAATAAGAATATTCTCCCAATCCAAAATAACCAACTTATTCCTCAACAATATCAGAATAAGGAATTTAACCCATTGTAGTTTGACTACTTTCCAACAACTAATCTTGAAGCATAAATAAATATTCTATGGAATTACACCATCGTTCTCATCCTTATTTCCTTTATACCTTTATGGAGTAAACCTTTCATCTCCAAAGTCTCCAAAGTCTTCACTATAATAATAATAATGGTAACAATAATAATAATTCGAATCCTAGATCTAGTATATCTTCAAATCCTTTTGGGATGATGCCCATTTTCATCCATCTCTAAAACATTCACATTGCTCAAATAAGGTCTCCAAATAACATTATTGATGTCCTTTCAAGTTTGCACTCTAGTACAATCAAACTCTTGAATTACTTCATATATCGCTAACAGGGGTACCTACTTTTAACCCATAATGCATAATGATCTCTAAGCTAGTGTAACTATAACTTCCAGGCTCATGACATCGAACATTATCATCATCACTCAATATAATTGGGTTATGATAGCTTCCTACTCTATTAACTTGCCTGACAATTCTATTAACTTGCCTGGCAGACATTGTTAGAGATCTACAACAAATAAACCTATAATGTCTTAGAACTCTCTCTAACGTGTTCCCACAAAAATCATAAGGGTAAACAAAAATAAAGGCATGTAAAATATAACACCTTAGCAGGCAAGAAGGATATAACAGCTAGCAGGGAAGAAAAACATTCATGCGTCATCAGCAGGGAAGTAAAATAATAATGTACTTATTTGTAGGGAAGAAATAATGATGATGCTGAACTAAGTTTTCAATGCAGGCATATAATATTTCTATCCTATATGCCCTTCCTATACTACCCATTCTCACAATGTCATGATGTAAACCCTTAAAGGTATGAAAATAATGCAGTCACTTTTTATAATAACATTACTTTTGTGCCTAAATAAATTTTCTAAAAACAATTTTGAACTCGAAGACATTCGAAATTTTTTTTTTTTTTTATTTTTATTTTTTTTTTTTTTTTTATTCGGCTCCTTAAAAAATTTCCGAAAAAACGAAAACGAAAACGAAAAAATTTCGAACTCCTCGACTTTCGGAAAACGAAATTTCCGAACCTAATTTCCGAAAAATTTCGGTTTTAAAAAAAACTTTGATCCTCAAAATATTTGTGTTCATCTTTCGAAATGAAACGTAGGAGCAATACTAAGGTTTCCTTCAAATAAACAATAAGCTAGGTAACTTAAAAGCTAAAGTCACTTAATAAGCTAGTTAGTTAGGCGCCTATAAGTCTTAAACTAACCTGGCTCTGATACCACTTTGTAACACCCCGATAATTCTCTCTTTCTAGAAAATACTTTATAATATAAAACTTAGAGAATTACCCAGGCATTATCGCCCGTGTGAAAACGTTTCGGCTTACTCAGAATTTTGCAGCGGAAAACTTACTAAAACAAAACCAACTTTATTGAACTTATGAAATCAGAGTCAAACAATGTTTGGACTGAAACACACCAACTCAAAGCTAAAGTCTGAAAATATAAACTCCTAAAAACAACTTAAATACTACTATCTCAATAGCCTCTCCATTCCAGATTCCCCAATGTATGCATCTTCGAACCTGTAATGTCAATGCTTTATTGACTCTGCTCCCCCGAAGGATCACCACAGGATCAATAGGCAAAGCCATGATCACAATCACAAACAAAGCACGTAATCAGCAAAGCTGAGTACTACATATCAGACAAAATAATCCTAAGCATGATACTACACATAACTTTGCAGGGACAAATAATAACATAAATAAATAATACTCTGCAGACGACTTTTACTGAACTAAACTTAAATTAACTTTTTATCACTTTAATGGAATAGTTATTAGACGAGTTGTCCTGCCAAAAAATGAAATGGGGGCGCGACTCCGCATTTCAGAGTGACCTGCGATATCGAGGAACCTTTGAATAAAAAGGGATGGTGATCAACCCATCCTAGAAAAGCTATGGCACGCTCACCATAACCCCAACCCTTATGTCCAACTCTAGACGTGCACTAGTCTAAAGTCTATAACTTATTCTCGTTTCACTTTACGTTGCATTCCTTTTAATACTTGTGATGACACCACCACAATCCAAATAATACACAATTCACCATCACATAATCAAACAAAATTCTTTTTATCTTTAGATTAACAAGTGTTCACAACTTATCAATCAAGACTCCCTTTTATTTCTTTTTATCCTTTGTTGAACCCAGCCAACAGAAATCCGTACCTTTACATAGGTATAAACCAAACTTACCAAATAAGATCCTCGGTTCTTATAAGATAAATTAATAAACTCAAAGAATCCATGATTCCAATTTACTACATTAATTCACTCCCGAATTAATACCAAACCAAACTTAGTTGCTTGCATCAAACTTCCATACAAACAAGTCATACTTAAACATATTCTTAGTTTACATGTAGCATTCAAGCAAATAACATGTAAAGCCATCTCAGTAAATCATATATATGAACTACAAGGTCCTATACATGATACTACAAATTAAAAACATCCCTAGAGCATGTTTCTAACCATTTAGCACGTAGACTATGTACGTACCTCGTATAAACGTACGGTAGGCCACTTTTAAGCACTAAAAGTCCCCTACAGTGAATTCTCCGCCTAAAACAACCAAGAAATCGATAAATACTTGTACTAAAAAAAATACAGCAACTTTAAAATTCCCCAAACCCTTTTAAACTTCTTTAAAAATCGCTTTTTATAATTTAAACTCTCACTATTTTTAATCCCTAGCATAGATAAACTATTCTAGTGATTAAAACTATTAAAAACCTTAAAATATTAACTTTCTGAATTTCCAGCAACTATAAAATTTTCTAAACCTTCTGAAAATATTTTAAATGAATATAAAAATCATATTACAATCAAAAATTATATTCATACTCTAAATATGCGATTTCTAGTGATTTAAAACCCTAAAAATCACATCTTTCATGATTAAAATTAAAAATAATAAATCTGAAAATTTTCTTTTATACATATGACTCGAAACATACATATTTCAAAATAAAAATAATAACTCAAATCAAAATCATACATATCATAATAAAATAATAATAAAAATTGAACTTTAATGGAATCTTAAAGGAGAAGTAAAGAAAACAACCAAAATAAGAGGAGGAAGAAAGGGCGCCGGACTGAACAGCAGCAAGGACGGCGGCAGCAGCTTTTTCGGCTTCAAAAAAATATGTTTGTGACGTTTCTTGTTCAACAAGAAACGTTACTTAGCGAAGAAGAAACGATTTTTGAGAGAAAAGATGGAATCACGCACAAGAGGAAGAGGAGAGAGAAAAGTCGAGTGAGAGGAGAGGATTCGAAACTCACGTGCAAGTGAGGAGAGAGAAAATAAGTGTAGGGCAAAAATTCGGGTTTTAGGATATTTAAATAGGCTAATCCTATTGGGCTTAGGAAAAAGAAAGAATTCAATAATTAAACAATAGGCTAATCCTATTGGGCTTAGGAAAAGGATTTCAACAATTAAACTTTGATGACTAACAAGATGGGCTTGTTAGGACTTTAGTCATCAAATTCCTTTCCCTTTTTATTTCTTTTGGGCTTTTGATTCCATTAAGTTTCTTTTCGAATATACGTTTAATAATTAACTCTTATTTAACACTCGCTTGATTAAAATTTTACAAACTTTATTAAGCTTAGAAAAAATATTTTTAGTTGACTTTTAAAATAGTCAACCCTTTTTAAAAGTCAAATCATTTTCCAAACTCTTTTGGATTTAATATAATTACATAAATAACTAAATATATTTATGAAAATCCTTTAAAAATGTGGGGGATTACAAATAACCTTCAATTTTGGCTGTTTTGGGAGCATTTCGAACTCCTCTAGGACCGATCATATTTTTCTCTCGAAACATTTCTAGGGGTGCCGACATGACTTGTAACAATAGCCGGGGTGTTTGGTACCATTTGCGTTGCCTCAAAAACCCTCTAAACATCCCATTTATGCATTTCTCGTGCAACCTAAAATTGCCCTGAAATGTACGTGAAAGCATTCATATATTCGTTCCAAGCCATGGGAGTCCTTTCTGTCCCTAGGAAGCATCGCATGGCGTCCGGAGTGTGGGCCTCGTGAAAGTCTAAAAGCGTGTATAATAACTTTCAATTTTGGTTATTTTAGGAGCATTTCGAACTCCTTCGGGAACGATGTTATTTTTCTCCCTAAACCTTCCTAGGGGTGCCGACAGTACTTGTAACTACCCCACCACCCTTGCAGCCCCCTCCCCTTCCCCTACCGTCCCACAACTCCCCTCCTCCTCTGCTGCAGTCGTGCAACCCCCTCCTCTCCTCTTCCTCTACAGGCGCGCAATCCCCCTCCCTTTCCCCTTCCCCTCAGTCGCACAACCTCATCCCCTTCCCTTGCCCTGCAGTCGCACAACCCCATCCCCTTCCCTTGCCCTGCAGTCGCACAACTCCCCTTCGATTTTTCGACGTTTTAAGATTCAAAATTTTTCGATTTTTTTCATTTCAGGGGTGTGACAGTTGCGGGGGAATTAGGGGAAAAGGGGTAGCGCGACTGCATGGGAAGGGGAAGAGGACTTCGAGGGTGGTGAGAGGGGGGTTGCGGGGGTGATGGGGTAGTGGGGGGGAAGGGGTAAGGGGTAAGGGGTAAGGGGTGGGGGAGGGGGATGGGTGGTGGTTGGGTAGTTAGGGTTAGGGTATTAGATTAAGAGTTAGGTTAGTGTTTGACTTAGGTTTAGATTAATTAATTAGGATTATGAGGGGATTAGAACTTAATGACTAACGAACGTTAAAATCGTTAGTCATTAAGGACAAGTGGATATATTCTTTAAAAAGTGGAGGATATATGGTGAATTTGAAAACTTGCGAGGGTATATGGTGTAAAAAAATTGTCAGGGATATATGGTGAAAAAACCGTTAAATTATTAATTTTTTATTATATCAACGTCAAAGCATAATAAGTATTAAAAGAGGGGAAGAATAACATTATGTACCACTCTTGCATTGCTTTTGTAAGGGAATAAACTTCTTACATGGTTAGATAGGAGTGACATTGTTGCAACAATAAAAAAAATATACAGGGGTGACTTTTGAGAAAGAAATCTCCATATAATCCTTGAACATATCATATCCTTGGACAAGTTTAATCAGTGTCTTATATTGTGTAATTGTGTACCCATTTCTTTGTCGAAAAGATGTGTCCTACATAAACCAAACCTCGCACATTCTATTGTATTTCGTATTTGAAACAAATGGAGGGGGAAAACTAGTTTGACAAGGGACAATACAACATTGCTTGTCCTCACTGACCATTGCTATAAGGATATCTATGAACACAGAAGAAAAACAATGAAGCAGTTGCAAAGCTCAGCGGCTTTTTTTTCGACATTCTTTCCAACTTCACACATCCCACTTACAGAATTGTTTCGACTCCCATTTATCTTTCTTTTCTGGATACAATCAAATATTGATCTGTAAGATAATGAAAGTGAAGTCGTGGGCGTGTGAAATCTATATTTGTCAAGTTTAACCATTGATCATCTCAACAATCTTAAACTTCTATTGCTTGACTGTAAATCTTTTCGATAACTTACATAGTCAAACATACACGATGTAGTACAAACAAAAAGTATTTGCAATCAGCCATTTATGTTACAGTGCTAGTATATACTATCCAGTCACTTATAAGTTATAATCTGTGAGTCTGTGACTACTTGGCTTAGGATCAAGCCTCTCATTTATCATGGAACAAGCAATATTTTGCCAATATGCTTGCTACTCTCCATAAGCTGGTGGGCTTCAGCTGCCTCTGACAAAGAGAAGTACTTGTGCACTATAGGCTTCACCTTGTTCCCAATGATTGCAGGCCACACATTCTTTTCCACCTCTTTCACGATAACTTCTTTGTTCTCAAGAGTTCTATTTCGCAGGCCAGCAGCTGAAAGCATTGGTGTAACATTTTTAATATACCACTTGAAACATTCGATGATCCTAAGTAAGTCAATATGAAGTAGCCAATTGGTGAATGGTGGAAGTGTTATAAGATGCTAAATGAGGACTTAGGTTGTCGATATTCTTTTGCAAAACATTTATAGAAGCCAGCTTGTGGTGAGAATAATGCATACCTTGAACTGTGAGTCTCCTTGCAAGCAAACTTGCAAGATTAATTTGTGAGGTTGCTCCACCTTGCAAGCCAATGATAAAAAGCCGTCCATCTAAATTCAAGCTGTCGATGTTCCTCTGTAAGTAAGTTCCTCCCATGTTGTCCAATATTACATCAACACCTGTTAGTTAAACGCATACAATTGTTCTCATTAACATGGCAGCAAAACACAAAATATATCTCCTATACCAGAAAAGTTCTCATTTCTCTGTAGTACACGATGAATGGGTAGTAGAATGTTGTTTCTACTGCAGGAAAATGGACAATTATTTGTAACATCCAGAAATGGAAGTGAAACAATTCATCTGTGAGATAGCAGGTTTCAGACAACAAAAGAGAACTTCACCATAAGCAGACAATATATACAATCTGTTTTTTTCTCTAAAGTACCTTTTCCAGCTGTTTCTTCTTTCACTCTTGCAACAAAATCTTCGGTCTTGTAATTGATGCATACATCAGCTCCAAGATCTTTGCAAAATGCCAACTTTTCCGCAGAACCTAGATAAGAGAGCAATTAACAGAACATCAGGTTTATTCCACCAAAATTATCACCCAAAATAAAAACAAACACTCAATTTTGCCAACCTGCTGTCACAAATACTTTTGCTCCATAATACTTAGCTATCTGAATAGCAAAAGTGCCAATACCACTAGAGCCCCCATGAACCTGAAAGATAGTTGATTATAGAACAAACTCAAAGTAGTGAGAATTTTATCAGTCACTAACTCACTACTAAAGATTGGTAGCTTACCATCCTTACATAGCAAGAAGGAACATTATTTAATCAGTTTATAGTTGAGCTACAGGATTTCTAACAAGATAGATTGGAAGCAAAATGTTGCTCATATGAAGGGCACCAAGACAGATAGGAAGAATCTTCTGATCAAAAGAGTGAATGACATACCAATCTCTGACACAAACATATAGCAGAAAGCAATATTTTGACAGTGAAATCAATACTTCTATTGGGTATTTTTCTCAATGGACCTTGTGAATTGTGATAAATGAAAATTTAGTCTCTCACAGATGCAAATTTACAAGAGCATACTAGTTGGCAGGGTAATAGAACAAGAATAGCCTTGTATGTTACCAAAAATGTTTCTCCTGCTGACAGTCGACTCGTCATAAAAACAGTTGACCAAACAGTGCATGCCACCTCAGGGAAACTTGCAGCATCCTTGAGAGAAACACCAGGTGGGGCAGGGAGAACATGTCCAGCAGGAACAGCTACTTTCTCAGCATAACCTCCTCCACTGAGAAGTGCACACACCTACACTTTCAACAGAGACTATATGTAAGCAATATAGCGTGATAGCTTACCTCTGTTCAGTCAATCTCTATTTTCAACCCAAAGACATGGGTAGAATCTGTAGCTTTTGGGCTCTGTTTGGTTGAGTAGAATATCTGTTTGGTTCTTAGCAAAAAAGTTAAAGACAACGGAAATTTGGAATGGGGGGCATTAAACAGTGACGAAATTGTGGCATTCCTTCTTCCTTTTGGAAAGAAAACCATTTTCCTTTCTTTAATCATTTTTAATCTTTTACAAAACAAACATAGTAACATTGGAAAACCAGTTTTCCTAGAATAGGTTCTTTTGCCCACCAAACACTTTCAGCAATACTTCAAAGGAGAACCAAAGCAGACAAACCAAAAATAGCATGTTCAAGCCTGACAATCAAAACCGGACACTTGTAAAATACTTGTCACTCCAAACTATCGTTAGGATTCAGTATCTCAATTTTGCTATCTAATTGATTGATGCAGCTGCAGAAAAGAAATCTGATCACTCTAAAATTTCTTTCAATAAAATTCCTGCACATCTTGGTTAAATTTCATATGTTCTTGACAGTTGATTCTACAGTTCTAATACAACTTGACAAAAAATCTCATAATAGTGCATCAAATGGTCCAATCCCATCAACCCATTTAGGTCTAATTACAACTTCCTAGCATTACTTGGGTTTTAATCAGGTTACTTTGAATTTATGAAAATCAAAACTCAAAACATTTGAGGGCGATTCTCAGCCACCAGATATAAAAAATGATAACGACTCAATTCAACAACATATATATAAAAAATCCTAGTTAATCACACTCATATACTAACAAGATTGTAACTTTTTGAGAAAATTAGAAAGACCCATATCACCAAATATCACAGAGAAGCAAAGAATGAAGCAGAAGAAGTAAGAATAAATTACCTGATCACCAACTTTCCAGCGAGTGACATTGTTGCCAACTTGGAGGATGGTTCCAGAACATTCTAGACCAGGATAAGGGCTAGCCCCAACTGGGGGAGGGTAGAATCCCTTCCTTTGAAGGGTATCTGCTCGATTAAGAGCAGTTGCTTCAACTTTGATCAAAACTTCATTGTCTTTGATTTCTGGGTCTTCTACTTCTTGCAGTTCCAGCACCTCTGGATTTCCTGGGCTAGTTATCACTACTGCCTTCATTTGTTTCTTCCCCTTTTGTAGCACCAAATTTTATGGGTTTTGATGAAATGAGGAAACAAGAGAAACACAACTACACAAGTATTCGGTAGAATTTGTTTTCAGAGAGGATCATACACCCTGATGCTGATCTGATACAGGTGTTTCCTTGGCACTTTGGAGTTTGGACTACCTAGTATGTCGACACCTTACTCCCTCCAATTTAATTTAGTTCACACCCACATTTTTTTTTAATTAAAAGGGATTGCATAAAACTAAATAGACATGAAATCATTGTCATTATTTTTAGTGTGAATGAGGGAATAAGCCGAATGATATAGAGGGGATTCAACCTTGGGTTTTTTAGTACTTATCTTATAAGATTTTACCAACTAAGCTAAATAATATACACAATTTATTATAGTCATGAAATCAAGCTTATATATTATAGTTATTAGCAAATACCTAAAAAGTTAGGGGAGACGTTCACACTTCACACTAACACTTTAAAGCAAAAGTTTTGTGCGACTTGGGAGTAAATAAGCAAAGTGAAAAAGTTACGGTTAGGCGAAAACTTAGTTGCCCCTTCTCTCTTCAAAAAGAACAATAATCTTTTTTAGCTAGTTCAGGACTGTCACCAAAAAGTTGCGGTTAGGCGAAAACTTAGTTGCCCCTTCTCTCTTCAAAAAGAACAATAATTTTTTTTTAGCTAGTTCAGAACTGTCACCATTCTTTTAAAGTTGTGATACAAATTTGCATCGGATCATTGTAGGAGCCAATATATTGGTTGTGATTTCACATGACATTGTCCTCTTTTAAATTTGGTTGGACGCACACAAGTAAAGAAGAAAGATTGGAGCCAAAAGATATACTAGATGTCACAATGCAGGGTGCGTTCAGATAATAGCTAATGTGTCCATATGTAATGCTAATGCATGAGCTAGTTTTATGATAACAGTGCTAAGGCATAAACAATGAAATGATTTGAAAGAACATAATGCAATTAGTTAAATAATGTCATGTCTATTTTAATGTATTTGTAAGTATTGTGCTAATTGGCGTGACATTGGAATATTTTTGTATCTTAGAACCCTAGTGTATCCTAATGCTGATAAGCATCCTTGATCCTACAACATCTTTGTTCCTTTTTGCAGCCGGCAGCTAATTCTCAAACTGATATACACCTCATGAACGTTACTGTCATTGGTTACTTGCATCCACTTGAGTGCTTTGTTCTTCATTCTCTGTATTATATGTAATTCTGCTCACTGCACTCTGTAAAGTGAAAATTTAGTACAAAGAGTTCATCAGTTAAGCTCCTCAAATGACAGGTAACTCATTAATGAATCTAGGATCAAAATTCTACATAAGATTAAACAAGACAGAGCAAGTAAAATTCCGCGACAAAGAATGAAGGAGACTAGAGAGAATCCGATAGCAAGCAAGTAGCAAGAGCCATTTAGGAACTCTGCTAAAACTATGCTGTGCGATCTCAACAATTAATGTTTAGCTCGAAAAAATTTAAGTGAACATGTATCCACCGTTAGTATAGTACTTCATCCAAAATTGTAAAAGCACATGACCAGTTCCAATCAGCCAACTACCAGAAACGAGACCAAAATCTAACGGGTCCGAAGAATAGCAAGCTAAGGTTATACATCATACCTTATCTAAATCAAGTTACAAGACAGAATCAGGTTACAAAGCCTAAATTCATACTAAGCCTCATCAATAAGGCAATGAACAACATTCAACACACATACTGATGGGGTAATATAATGCAAAGACACATGCACTTAGGAAGTCAAGAAATGGGGAGTTTGAAGAGTGAAATTCACAGTTGCATACAAAAAGAAAGTGTTATAAGAGCCAAACATTAGGTCTTCCTTAAGAAAAACAGAGTATTTGTATATGTGGGTGTATGCCTTGTTTTCCTCATCTTGATGATGACCTAACTCTCACATATAAGCATTGTGTTATACAGTTCCTGCAAGCCAAAAGGATAGTGGATAAATGGCAGCTTGAAAAAGCATAAACAAGTTATCGCCTGTCAGTGGATAACAATCTAGGTCCTAGGAAATGTGAAAATGTGCCCCTAAGAAGCCTCTCCAAGACACTAACAGTAGTAGTGATAAAGGATGACATGAAGTGGAACAAACTAGATGCTAATCTAATGTGCATCATAGAGATTGACAAGAAGATGATAAACATGCTGAAAATGTATAAGAGTATACCTTTCTATTCAAGCCCAAAGCAGAAGTGAGGTCATAGAACTTACGCATTAGCATTTCTTCTTCTACCTACAAGTCCAGTCAAAATCATCATCATAAACTTATCAAAGAGGAAAACAAAAACATTTCAACTCCCAACTTACTATGTGATCACTTAAAAAAAAACTAAAAAAAGAATGTTCTGAAGTAACTACAACGAACCTACAAAGAGCAACAATATATACTTGATCCATTCTAAACAAATAAAACACTTATCATTTTATTTGGTACGTGCTTCTCTCCATAAAATAGATTCCTTTTTTTATCTCTCTCTATAATATTCATTTATTTTAGAACGGAGGAAGTATAATCTTATCTTAGCAACAACAACAATGCATAGCGAACATATTAAGTTCCAAAATCGAACCATAAAACATAGTATGTTGACAATCAGAATGGTAAAGAGACCTGCAGCCTATGCAATTCATGAGACATTTTCTTGTGCGCATCCTCAAGTAGCTCATTCTGCTTGTCCAAGAGCCTACAAAGGCAAACATTAAACTTGGAATGAACAAAGGATCTAAAAAATAAAATTGAATGATTGATGAATTGAGAAAGAAAGAAAATTCTTACTTGAACATATCTGCAGCGTTTTTGGGATCCATGAAGGATACTAAGCAAAAAAGAAAAAGGAAAAATTAGAATCCAGTATTCTATAAATATGAAATCCCTAGAGGGAAAAAGGCAAGGAATAACTAGAAAAATCAGAATTGAATCTAAACTCATGGCTCAAATCAAAGAAAAGTCAAAAATAGCCTTTTTTTGTATAAGAGAGGGAAAGCCGACGTGGCGGAGGTCGTTAGCGTAGGGCGATGGGATTGGGGCTGTTCAGTGTTGCTGCTGTTGGCTGGAGTATGTTTTGTGCCAGAAGAAACCATCAAACCAAGCTGGGGTGGAGGGGTAAATTTTTTTAAAAGGGTAGGTTAGTCTTTTTCTCCTTTTCGCTGTATAAGATAGATCAGTTACAAATTTATGTTGACTTAATTTCACCTTATTCGATGAGCTTATTACTTTTTTTTGGTTAGACTAGAACAAGATGCTCCAAATCAAAATCCAAAAGTGTTGCCTTTTTAGTTCTCAGAATTCATTGCTTGCAGATACGCTAAAAGTAGATTAGCTATCAATGAGAAAGCCACCCCAGGTCCCCAACCTTAATCTACAGAAGCAATTATAAGACTTGGATGAAGAGCAATCTTGCATAAATGAGCTCAGACAAGATGTTAATTTAGCAGAAGAAAAGGCTGGTTCAGCAAGCCAAGAATTGCACCAGCCCCTTCTCTAAAACTAAATGAGATAAGAAAATATGTTAAAGGTGAGGGCATGTCTCTCACAGCTCTCAAACTAAGGACCCATTTCGTTACCTACGTTCATGGGAACGGAAGCAGTAGACAATCCCGCTTCTTATCAACTGTTTAGTTCACATAAGCTTACAAATGGTCATTAAACATGAAAATTGAAAAAGTGAAGTTAATGACATCTATGCATAGCATAGTTCTTGAAGAAAGTCCATCTTAGGTTACTTGTAGATAGTTTTTAAGGTGTAGTACTTTCTCTGTTTCTAAATACACACAACATTTGCATAATAACCCCTATTTATTTACAACCTTATCCTATATTCTCTCACAATTTATAAAATGTGCTCTTATTTGATTGATTTTAATGCATACTTTCATAATATTAACTTTCTTATAATTTTTACTTACACATAATTTAAAATTTTTTGGATAGTGTATAGACACGAAATTTTAATAGAATATCATATATGATATTATTGTGATAATAGAAGTCTAGTACTTACACAATAGATAATCTATATCTTCTAATTCTATTTTTATTAACTTTTAATCATATCTCCAAGTACTAGACTTCTATTATCACAATAATATCATATATGCATCAAAAAGGAAGGTGTCAAGAGTCAGACAAAAATTCCACTATTCGCTAGACACTCAACTGAAAACACCAACAAGACCACTTTTACAATTACAAAAACTCTTATTCTCCGAATCAAAACAGTAAGAAACAAATAAAAGAAGAGAAAGAGATCGATTAAGAGAAAAGCTTGACAGTGTAAAGTGTAAACTATACATTCTTCAAAACTTTTAACTATTATACCTGATACAAGTACAACATCTTCCAATACAGTCTACAAAAAACTAAGAGATTGCTTAATGCTCAACTAACACCAATTACTTGCATGTAAACTAAAGTGTCAACGATATTAATAACCAGTGAAAGTATAAAATCCATTACATAGATTTCCTCAGTCTATGAGATCAAGGTTGAGGACAACGATTAAAAAAATAAATCGAACTTGCTATCGTAGTAGGAGATTAAGTTTCAGCAACCATAGAAAGTTCTTACAGTAAATAATATTTAAATATAAATCAAGTATGAGAAAGATTCATTTAATGATATGGAAGAACAAAAATTGGCTAGGTTTTGTGTGGTTTGAACATTATTACTAACTTATCCCAGTTGCTACTTTGTTGGTCCTGCTATGAGATGTGTGTTCTTGGTTGCTACTAACTTCTTATCCATATGTAAAAACAATTGAAAGGAACCAAGACGTTATGTCGCTTATAAATCATAATGTATTGACGATAGTTTGTACTTGGTTGCTACTAACTTCCTATCCATATGTAAAAACAATTGAAGGGAAGCAAGGCGTTATGTTGCTTATAAATCATAATGTATGGAGGATAGTTTTTCACAAGTTTAGCGAAGGCTAAGAGAGATAGGTCCTGTACGAGGGAGAGTTGAAGAGTCTTAAATTTACTCCTGATCTTCACTGTCAACAAGCTCTCTAAAGTCTAAAGTGTAAAAAGTGTAGGACTACGCCTCTATGGTCATATTGTTTTGCTCTTGAATGCCCTGTCAAATGAGCATTGAGCACTATAGTTGATGAGTATAAGGCCAGAAGGTTTTTACAGCTGAATAAGAAAGTGGAAAAGGAAGGATTAGTATGATTATGAAGATACCCATGTCCAGGACAAGGAGACCACTATCGTCACTACTTTTACTCTATCCTTTGTGGGAACTTGAGATTGATGAACATGTGTAACATGAAGAGGGGAATGAATTAAATGGCAAGGAGTAAGAAAAAAAGGGGACTTTCATCTTCTACTTTGCTGTCAATGTTGCTAGTAAAGAGGGCTAGGCTTAACAAAGTCAGCAGCCGCCTCCGCCCTCATGTCTTCGAAAGAACAGCATTATGGTAAAGTAATTAAGTCTTTCCTAATACATGCTCCCTCACTTAATTATTATTTCAAGATAAAGCTCCCATATGTAACCTCAACCTCCCAAAACTAGATTTTCAAATAAATCCTACAAAATTTGAACCCACATGAGATATTGACAATTGCACAGAATTCGTGCAAAACGCAAATATGCAATCAACTTTTATTTATCAGAATTGAAGAATAAGCTAATATTTGTAGTAGTTTCTTAAAGTTTACCATTACCAATAACAACAGAAAGAAGAGTAGTATGTAGAATGTAATTAGAACCACTAATTAAAAAAAAAAGACTTGAATTTGAGTTTGATTATTCAAATAGCTAAACACAAAGCACAGAAATTTAACTACCTTTAATATAGAGTGACTCATGGGCAGTTCAAACACATTCAAATTACATGAAAACAATAATAATAAAAAAAAAAGAGAATTGAAGATTCAAGAAAGTTACCTGGTGTCGAAGCAAAATCTGGTGTGGCTCTTCTGATTCCTGTGAGGGGTCGTTAGTGTTGGGCCGACGGGGTACCCGTCTACCCGATATGGTCGCCGACTTCGCCCGAGGAGGAGCCACGAGAAGGAATAAGTGATGACGATGAGTCGATGACGGATTGACCAGCTAGTTTTGTTGTTGCCTCTAGTGTTGGGGATTAATATGCAAATTCAAAGAGTTAATCTTTTACTCTACACTCATCCACTTTATTTTTGCTTATTTCATATCTAATCAGATCAGATCAGTTCAGATCAGATCAGTTCAGTTCAGATTATGCTTATATTTAAAAATCATTATATCTTTCATTACATATTAGTAAAAATTATAATAATTGAATATTAATAAAGTACTCACTAAGACGAATCAAACAAGACCCCACATGACTATATTTTTTCTTATATATTGAGAAAAATCTAAAAGATAAGATCTTATAATCAGATAAGATCAGATCAGAAAAAATAAGTTCAGATTAAGTTCAGATCAGAAAATTTCAGGTGAACTAAACATAGCCTTAGTCCTATACTTATTATTCTCTTATCCAAATTTCATTGAAATTGTTATTTTTATCCCAATTTCATAGAAGTTTTTTCTAACAACTTACTATATTTATCCCCAATTCAAAAGTTTTTTTTTAACAACTTATCACGTCATAATATCCATTTCCAAATTTTGCACTAGACAAAATATTACAAAAAGCTAATAGAATAAATTATGAAATTTATAAATAATAAATATATTTGATAATTGTAACTTATTCGGGACATAATCCGGGCCAAAATAATAGTTAATAAAAATTATAATGTGCAACAATAGATTATGCATGTGTCCTTATTGGTCAAATTTACACACTTATGTAACAATTTGCTATAATGTACTTACCAAACACTTTTATACAAACAACTAATACAATCAGCTAGTCAAATCAGCTAACATATTTAGCTAACAACTATCCACTAATCGTCAAACATGATTTATCCTATTTACTGACTCCTCTCCACATGTTGATTATTAGGGGTATTATTCACTTTATAATAGATTTTATATTGGAGTATATACAATATTAAATTATATACAGAAAAATAGAAAATATATATTATAATTTGAATAATGGTTATGGTTAACCAGAAAATCGTACCGAAATATCGATTAATAGCTTATTTGGTAACCGATTTGAACAATTACGAGTACGGGTTGGAAAAAGAGTGGATCGAAATGTAGTTTCGGAATGGTTAACCACCCATAAACACCCGTACATGCTATGTAGTTAATTTTTTTTTTTTGAGGGGCTATATAGTTAACTTAAAACTTGTTAGTTTTGAAATTTATCTCCTTTTAAGGTGACAACTTAGAAAAAAACCCCTACAAACTTTGCTTCTTTTCTTAATGAAAAATCGAAAGGTAAAAGAGGAAAATAAATGAATAGAATGAGATAGAGAAAATCTAAGTGTTTATTGCCCCTATCCACGTGCAAGGCTATATTTGATTTTCTTTCAATTTAATTTATTGTTTTTGATAAAGAACACTAAATTATTTTTTTTTTTTTTTTTGACAGACACTAAATTATTAATTAACTACGTTTAAGAGATAGAAATTTCTACTTCAGAAAATTTCTGAACAAATAAAAAGTATATAAATCATAAATGTTGTAGTATACTCCTATAATTTCAATGAATTTTTGTGAATTTAATGTCATATATTTAACTAAATTAATGTTGTAGTATAATCTCACTCAAGTAGTAGCCACTAGCCAGCTGTTAATCAAAGGTTGGTTCTTTCAATTTACACTTGAATTAACAGCCTCAGTAAAATAAACATTCTCCATTTCTTTTCCCAATTAATTGCTCTTTGTTCTTCACCACTTCAAAGTGCTGACTTTTTTGGGTATCAAATTTTCAGTAGCATTTCAAGAACAGGTGAAATTGTTTATAGTATTTCTCTTCAAGGGTTTTTGATTTCTGGAAATCAAGAACATATTTTTATCAAATTTCTGCAATCTTAACTTTTGTGCAGGTAAAAGAAACATGGGATCGTCGAAGCTTTTATGCGTTATTGGAGTGGCAATCATCTTTCTTCAGCTTATTTCTGGGACTTCTGGTTGGGGACAACATGGGCACTATGCTATTTGTAAAATAGCTGAGGTAAGATTGACATATATTCATGCTTGTTGCCTTTTTTATTCTATAATTTCAATCATTTTTTGTGAATTTGGTGTAGTTACTCCTAAATTAATTCATGTATGACTGATGAATTATGCTTTTTGTTTTTTTTTTGGGTGAACAAAGTAACATAGAAGTTAGGGTGATAATAAAAGCTAGTTACATTAGGCTAGCAATAGTATCCATGCTCCTACAATAATGAGCAAACAAACCAAAGTGAGATGATTTCTATTATCTTGATTCACCATATGACTGTTGAATAAATTGAATTGTTGAGTAATGAATTTGAGTAGGCTTGAGTTCGTCTATGTTAGCGTGAGCTGCGAAATTTAGAAGTTTTGGTGAGCTAAGATGGAATTTGATGTGGCTTTTTCCTATATCCCCCTTCCCACAAATTTTTCAGGGATATCTGTCTAAAGATGCATTGGATGTTGTGAAAAAACTGCTTTCAGAATCCGCTCAGGGGGAACTAGCTGCTGTCTGCTCTTGGGCTGATCTGTTTGCAGTTCGTTCCCATTACTACTGGAGCCGTGCACTTCATTTTGTTGATACTCCTGATTTTAGGTGTAATTATGACTACACTAGTAAGTTGGTTGCTGAATCCCATTTCCTATAATAAAATCTGTCCAGCCTAAAGAAGCCAATCATGTGGAAACCCCCTGATTAAAAACCTGTGATACAAGAAAGTTGGCTCGATCCTGGGATCTAACTTGTGATATTTCACTGATCTCTACCTTATTGCTGTTACATATTTAACTGTCCCTTACAAGTTACAATGTCAACAACATATTCTGCAGGAGATTGCCATGATTCTTCTGGACGCAAGAATAGATGTGTGACTGGAGCAATCTACAATTACACGCTACAGTTAACGTCAGCTTGCCACAACTCTGTTTCTGAATCTAGATGTATGTACTATAGATTGAGTTTTTTTTTTCTCGTTTTTTCTGTCTTCGAGGCTGGGAACTCATGATTTATTGTATACAGATAACTTAACGGAGGCTCTCATGTTTCTGTCGCATTTTGTTGGTGATGTTCACCAGGTTAATCCTCCTCCTTGGTAGCTTAGGTTTGAAGCACTGAAGTCCTGAATTCTAACTTGCACATAACATTGCACAATTCTTATTTGGCAGTATGCCTTTTTTTTATAATCAAGTCAGCTGTGGGACTTTATTGTGTGATCAAGATAAGAAGTGTGCTACCAATAGCTCTTTGTAGCAGTTTCAATTTAGCATGTGAAGGGAATGGTTTGTCACCTGCAACTGAGTTATAATAAGCTATTTTATGCATATAGTCGAGCTAAACTTTTCTAAGTCACTTAATTTGTCTCTCTTCATTGACGGCAAGTGACCAATTATAGTGAAGTTGGTTTTAATGTCCATAGCTTTTCAAATTTCAACTCTTGCACTAGTACAACAGAGACCTCTATTTTCTCCTGCAAGTTTAATGTGATGGGAAAAAAGGATTTGATATAACAATAATAAATGGTCATGTAGCTTCTTTTGTCACCTCATGCAGTCACTGTGATAAAATTTCAGTAATAAGACTGACTCATAGTAGCTGATTGGAAGTTGGAACCATCACTCTGAACAGGAAAAGGCTCCCATTTTGGAAGAAGAGAGGGGTAACAAGTTGAAATTAGAGTTTCTTGAGCTATGATTTCCAGCTTTCATTCAATTTGACTTTGTGACTTGGTTTACCGGCAGTGAACATTTTTGGGAATCTGAGGGAGGGAACTAGTAAGGGAGAAGGTGGAAGGAGAAGAGAAGGAAAAACAAGACAGAAATATATAAGCCAATAAGGTCCTTTTGGAGGGGTATGAGACTCAGATGAAATTTCTGGAAAATTTGAATCCTTCTATATTACTTCCTTTTCTTCTCCTTTTTGAAATTTGAATGAGAGCGAGAAGGAAATACAAGACAGAAAGTAAAAAAGGATATGCTATCCTCCCTTTCCTCCCCTATCTGTTACTCTTGAGTCTGATATGGAATAAAGGCCTCTATAAATAGAACACTTTGGAGTTTTGGAGTGTAAGACAACCAAGACTCTTTATAGAATTACTTTCCACTAATTTATTTATGAAGAAAAGAATTTAGAAACCCATATGTTGTAGATGTTAAAGATATAACAGTCCACATGTTTATGTATGTAATACTTCCCCTCCATAGTCCATATTGACATGTCTTGCTAGGATAGTCTCGTCGTATCAAATCTTCTATATTCCATAGTGCTCCTTAGTTGCTTCTGTCAAAGTCCATAGCGCAGAAGTTCTATTTGACTGAAAATGGTGTTTCTTATTTCCTTCTGTTGTTTGGGAGGAAATTATCTTGGTATGGTCTCAAGTTGACTGAATTTCCTTTTTATGAAGAAGGACCTTTTGAGGAGTTTATGACTATGTGAGATGGAATGCGAGTGCTATATGAAAAAAGGGGGAAATGATACTAGATCAGAACAATATAACTAAGTATGATGTAGAGTATGAACTGCAAGCTTTATTAACAGTTTGGTTATAACCCAGCGACAAAGTTGGCACCGATAAGTATTCATGAAGGAAGTCTGCTTTCATTACGTACCATTCTTTTCTCTCCCTTTTCCTTTTTGATTTTGTAGTAATCACTAACACTTTTATATTGATAACCTGCCTGCATTTTGTTATATTAATCACTAACACTTTTTGATTTTTTGAAAAGCAATTAATAGGGCTTCTCCTGCATGCAGCCTCTACATTGTGGGTTCTTAGGCGATCTAGGAGGGAACAGAATTCAACTTCATTGGTACCGCAGGAAGGCTAATTTGCACCATGTACATGTTCCTCTTTTTTACCTTTTTCCTGCTTAAATTATTTGCAGTGAATGACTTCAGTGTGTAGCCCCTCATTTCTGAAAGAAGTAGAGGACATGATGGTTTTGAACGTGCAATTTCCTTCCGCTGAATTCTTTTAATCTATTGGAGTTGGTGACAGAAGAAAAAATTCTGCAAAAAGTTAATCACATGAAATGTTAATGTCTCAAGCTCCCTGATGTCCACATTGGGGAACAATTGTCAGTTTGTAACTTGAACTAGTAATGTGACAACCTTTTTTGGATGGACATAGCATCAAAGTGTCACAATAACTTGTGCTAAATGTATTTGGTGTATTTTCTTTCATAATTCGAGTCTCTCTTGCCGTCTTAAACCGCTTGTTTTTTTATGTCAGGTGTGGGATACGGAAATCATTGATACTGCCTTGAAGAATTTCTATGGTTCAGATTTGAGCATCATGATAGAAGCCCTTCGCAAAAATATTACGGTAAGCTGCTTTTTTTTCTTGTAGAAGAGGTTGAATAACTGACTAACGTAAAGCAGCATCTGCCAATTCAAACACTTCACTTGTCAAACCCAATATTTCATTTGCTGCAAGTAGTAACTTCAGATATGTTTACATCTACCAACCTAATTTTTTTTTGATATATTACAAGTGAATGAATGCTAAGATTGCTAACTAGCTGTCTTCAGAGTCCATCAACCTGCTAAATTTTTTGTAATCAAGTAATGCTGCTTGTTTTGGAGAGAACAATAAAGATTTAAATTTGAGATAGGGGGGAGGGGTTGGCACGGAACCGAGATTTTTGTGGCTCACTTCGCTCTCTGCATGGATTTGTAACAAAAACCAGAAGTTTAGTGATGGATCAAGCTGGAGAAGTTGTTTGAATTTTTGTGTATGGATTATGTTAATACTTTACAACATATTCATTATCTGTATAAGATCTAGAATTCATGATCTATGTAATTGCTTCCAACAAATTGTAATAAAAAATAAATGCTGCTAGCTTATTCTCTGTTATCAGAATTTGCAATTTCTGACTATAATTATCAAGTCATTCTTGGTATCTGCTTCCGATTCATTTTAGAGCAAGAGCATGATCTAATAATTGGATTTTCGTCCATTTTGGATTATTTAGGAAAACTGGTCCAATGATGTTGAATCGTGGGAAGAATGTGAAGGAAACCGCACAGTTTGTCCAAATCCGTAAGTTTGTTCATTTGTGATTTTCTTACTATTTGTTTGTTATTTGGAATAATCCAGCCTCCGAGAGCCATGTTCAACGAGTGAAGCTTGGTTAATCACTCAAATGAGAGGAGGGGCGCTGATGTTTTTGGCAAGAGTTAACGAACCTGTATTCGACTAATGTTCCTCTCTTCTGGATCCTAGTCCCAATAGGACAAAGTACTATAATCATTACAAAATACTAAAGTACAAAATATTACTGATTTGTCATAGCAAAAAGGCTAAAGAGAAAGAGATGGCAAATGATGAATAGTGATAATGGCTTTTCAGTAATGTTGCCACCCTGCTTGTGCAATCTATCTGGTTGTGTTTTGATGCTTGTTCTGTGAAGCTTAAAATTTTATCTCCCATGGAAGGGATAGGTGACATGAAACTTCACCTTCATGGTTGGAAAATGATATGGAAACAAACGAAAAAACAACAAAAAGTTGCCAGAATCCTAACCAATAGAAATATAGAATGAGGTGGGCAGCATGAGCAAAGAAACATCTCCAATGGTCGTTCACATATATCGACTGCCTCCATTTCCTTTGGAATATATTCAGACTACTTCTTTGAGTATGATAAATTAATCACAAAGATGTGCTTTTGCAGGTATGCATCCGAGAGTGTTAGCCTGGCTTGCAAATACGCATACAAAAATGCGACACCAGGAAGTGTATTGGGAGGTATTATTTCAAACTTATTACTACTTTATAGTGCGTCTTTATGTGAATTTACAATCAAGTGTGCTGAATTATGAAACTGTAAAATGAAGTATACAGTTTCTTGGAAGCAAGTCGCATGGCTTTTGCTGACACAAAGAGACCTTCTGGCAGGAAATGTACTTTCATATCCCTCAGAGCAGAGAAGAAATTAAACAAATTCCTTGTTCTGAGTTCCATTTAGAAATGGTAATAAGGCAAATAATAGGCGTGGAGCATGAAATTTCAACATGAAAAACCCCTTAAAAATGTAGGTTAACACATAGGACAAGAACTGCAAAACTTCTACTATTCAGATTGCTAGGCCTAAGAAGATCTCCGTGTCTAATCTCTTAGTTTTCCTTGCTTTTTCTGTTTTTCATTCTCAATCTAAATGAAGATATAGGATTGGGGGTGGTTCATACTTTCTGCTCTGCTGCTTGTTAGCCTCCTTCTCTCAGTTGATTCTGACGGAAGGTGAAGTATTATTTTACGTACTTGAGCAGAGTATACCCTGAAGTTAAAACATCCTGTGTGTGCATCTTATAGTGCTTGGATGGAGTCAACGCATATAAACTACTTGTTTTTTTCCATGTTACTCAGACTCGGGTAACTAAAGTCTCCATAACCATGTCTGAGTGTCGATAACTTAGGTTCTAATACAACCTGGGTGTTGGGATGATTAAGTTGTCTGAAAGTGGACTAGAGTTTGAATTTAGTACCATTTGCATGATCACTGTTGCAGGATGGAGACACACAAAGAATCTAGCGAACTTTTTTTTCCGTTTAATCAGATCTCTGCATTTCTAATCTTTTGTCACAGATGACTACTTCCTCTCTCGGCTACCCATAGTGCAAAGGAGGCTGGCTCAAGGTGGGCTCCGCTTGGCAGCTACTCTGAACCGCATTTTTGATTCGTGCGGACTGATCTCTAATATGGGAAGAGGAGTGCATGGAGCTTATTATGCATGAGACTTCATCTTCTTAATTTATACTTTGAAGAATCATATGCTGTTGATCTGAAATTGAAAAATGGTACCATCACTCTTCATATTCATTTATATATCTTTAGGTGGATCTAATAAAAAGAAGAGGGGTGAAAGGAAAAGGAAATGATTCTATCATGTATTATTGTAAATAGAAACATCAAACACTTGCAAAATGTTGTTCTTCATTTAGATAAATTCAGTGAGAGTATCGCTTATTGTAACATAGAAGTACTATCTAATTGTATCTGTACAGATATCATCAGGCGTTATTTCGAGCACTTGTTGTTTACAATCAAATTACCTTAATATTGAAAAAAACAATCCTTGCTTGTTAAGTTTTATTTTTGAGGAATGCTTGCTAAGTTGATGATGGCCTTGTTTGAGAAATGATCATGCATCAATTCCTGTAAGTTATCAAAGAAAGTACTCATGATTAATGCAAGTAATACTAATATATTCTTTCCAATTAGAAATATTATTCAACTAAACTATTTTAGGATGTACAAAAGGTAAAATGTCAAATTTTAATTTCTTAAATTAGAATAGAGTAGTATATATAGACTGCATGACTTTTAACAACGCGACTACTAATTTTGGAAAAAATGTTTATTAGCACGGATTAATCTCTTTAGCCAATCGGATGAAAGAAATAGCTATATTGATTATATGAATAATATGATCGATGAAATATAATGTGGACATTTTACTGGCTGATAAAGCTACACATCTTTCTTGCTTCTAACACACGTAGCTAAATTAATAACCTTCAAAGCTAGCTTTCCTAGTTTATCAAGTCATAGTTTTACAAGGAACATACATTTGTACTTTCAAAAGGAGCCATCTCTTTGCTTATCATTAATTGAAAAATATTAGATGCTGTTCTAAAAGATCACAGAAACACAGAATATGCTGGAATTTGCTTGTGCAAAGTGACAACTTCTTGATTACTCAATAATGGTTTGGTTTCCAAATGAAACTTGCACTCAATGTAAACATCTCTATGACAAGTATATATAATAATACTACTATATTGTAGTGGAAGTCTGCCTACCCAATAACTTAGAGATTTCAGTTGTGTGTTGTGTTGCATTTAAAGAGTAACATAAAGTATTTAGCAGTTACATATTTAGGAGTAATACTGAGGTTTATGGTGGATAAACTTGGAGGTAATTGTACAATGCCTTGTTTATTATCACATAATAATGTTGTTTCCTATCTTATTTATTGCTTGATCTTGGTTGCTGGAGTTCAAGCATGGAGTAAAGAGGGTCATATCATGACATGCAGAATTGCTCAGGTGAATTACTAATCTTTTTTTTGTGGCTTTGATTTACCACATCTTATCTCTCACTTCACCTTATTAGTTATTCCTAATACTAACCACAATCAAACAAGACTTTGCCAATGGAAGTTGGTAGTATTAATATATATGTTGCGTGTTTATTACAGAATCTGTTGGAACCAGAGGCACTACATGCAGTAAAGAGTTTATTACCAGACAATTTAGATGGCAACTTATCAGCGTTATGTGTGTGGCCTGATCGAGTAAGGCACTGGTACAAATACCGCTGGACTAGCCCACTTCACTTCATTGATACTCCTGATGATTCTTGCTCTTTTGATTATACAAGTAAGCAACCTGATCCTATTTCCTAGAGCGCGCGATGATGTCTTAAGGATACAATTTTAAGTTATAACTAACTAATAATGGATTGGATTTAGGGGATTGTCATGATCAACATGGTGTTAAGGACATGTGCGTTGCTGGTGCTATCCAAAATTTCACTTCTCAACTTCAGCATTACCGTGATGGTACTTCTGATAGACGTTGTAAGATCTCTAGCTTTTATTTGACTCTGTTTCGAATTCAACGTAACGCGTATCGTGGATGCTAAATAGCTTAGTTAAGAGTCTTCTGAATGGTACTGGTAATTAACCAAGATTTTTGGGTTGCCATGACATGCCTATGCCCTATTTGCTCATCTCCTCAAGCCTTTTGCTTTAAAATTATATGCAGATAATTTGACTGAGGCATTGCTATTTTTGTCACACTTCATGGGAGATATTCATCAGGTTTGCAATAATGATATATCCAATTGTCACTATATATATTACCAAAGTTGCTTATCATCATATAATTTCTACCTCAACTTATAAACATGATTAGCATGATTATAAACTAACAAACTTCTAACGTAAATCATTCTCACAGCCAATGCATTGCGCGCATACTGGTGATGAAGGAGGGAATACTATTGATTTACGTTGGTTTAGGCACAAGTCTAATCTTCATCATGTATGTATATCTACTAAATACCAGTTACCACTATTTCTTTTTTCTAATGTTCTTTTTTCTAAGAAAATTATAGATCTTTTGACTTTTGGTGATTAATTATATTAATAGGTGTGGGACAGAGAGATAATTCTAACAGCCATGAAAGATTACTATGACAATGACATGAATCTCTTACAACAAGACATTGAAGGAAACTTCACTGATGTAAGATTTAAACATGATTAATTCACTGATTCCAAATTCTTGTAACATGCTTAATTACTAATGTAATTGGATTACTTTGTATATTATACAGGGCATATGGTCTGATGATGTCTCACATTGGACAGATTGCAACACTCTTCATACTTGTGTAACCAAGTATATACTTCAACTTTTTTTCCCCACAAATTAGCATATGTAGTATATTATAATTATTTTATCATATCTAATATAATTTTTATCCTGTTCCTAACCACAGGTATGCCACAGAAAGCATTAACATAGCTTGTAAATGGGGTTACAAAGATGCTGAGCCTGGAGTAACTCTTGCAGGTAATTAAGCAATAATTTGGTGGTGTAACTTTTAAGTGTGTTATATGATAAGATTTCACCAAACACAAAAAGTTTGACAAATATCGGTAACATAAAATGGCAGATCTTCAATTAGAAGATACTTTTATTTCTTTCTATGGAAAAAAGTTTTCCCTTATGATGTTTGTCGTGACAAGTAACAATATTGTTGTTATGAAATTATGTGTGTTTACAGATGAATACTTCAGTTCGAGGTTGCCTTTTGTGATGAAACGCGTTGCACAAGGAGGGGTTAGATTAGCCATGATTTTAAACAAGGTTTTTAACCATGGTCATCAAGCAATGACTGCACCAACATAATTCAATTTAACTCTTTGTTGTTATCAGCAAAAGGAAGATATCTTAACAAACAATCAATATTCTTTTGCTAACTGCACAACTTAATTAGGTTACATCCTTTCTTTCCCTGTCTAGGATAATATAGTCTGTATAAAAGTATATTCTTCGTCAAAATTATTCTTCATTTTGTTATGTACAAATAGCTTTCCATAAGATCATATGTACTCTTTAACTATGATAAATATAAGTATTAAGCAATGTACATGAATAAATCTAGATTTGGGGACTCTTCTCATATACCAGCATCTAGTTCCTACTTTCTCCATCCTTTTTTAACTGCAATGCTTCTATTATTTGGAAGTTTCGTATTAATTACAACGTTTTTTTGGTAATATCTTCTTTCTATCTCTTCTATATCACATAGGTCTCTTTCACATGACTTTCTTAAATAATTAATGTGCCAAAGCCTAATGTTGCAATAATAATAGAACGGTACGGTAGAACTGTAGAACTAATATTATTAGTAGAAATAATATACTTACTCTTTGTAGATAACAAACCAATTGGTAGATGGTGGTGGACTTGTGTCTACCATTCTAATGGCGGGCCAAAACGCAACACAAAAAACATAAAATGCGTGAAACTAATGTACATCAATTGTTCTCCAATGAACATGCGGAACTAATGTACATCAACTGTTCTCCAATGAACATCGATCTCGACGGTTCTCCTTTGTTAACCTTTATCTTTATGTTTCTTAGTTTGTTTATTGCAGATATTTCTTTGTTCATTGTGTTTTCTTTGTCTGTTCATTAGGGTGAATAGTTAGTTGTTCATCAGATATTTCCTCTTATGTTCTTTTTTCTTGTTGTTCATTGCTGATTTAGATGTTCATTGAGTCTTGTATGTTATTCTTTTGTTCTTTTGCTTAGTTTGTTCATTGAGGATTTTGTTTTGTTCGTTGTGTTGAATCGTGCGCACCGTTTAGATGGTAGACTCGTATCTACCTTCTAATTTGCGATAAGAAACTCCATGAGTTTAAGTGTTACACCATAATTTATGGTGTAACAATCCACAAACTATCGCTTCTTTTGTAAAAAAAACTCAAATGACATGGAATTAATGACATGATATCCATGTTATTCTTTGCATGGTCCATATCATTCTTGTTGAAATTTATGTTATTATACATGTCACACAATAGATTATGGTGTAATATGTTACAACCCAAGACACTATTTGTGGTACAAAAATGAAAGAACCAATTGAAGTGGATGGTCGTGCCCCATGCGATTTGATCCTAAAGAACGTGTTTCACCCAAGTGTTATATAAGAAGACAATCAGATATATAATAATCTTGTTAAAATATAAAAGAAGAATGAGATATGATGATACTTTCTCTGTTTTTCCTAAACTTACAATGTTTTGATTTTTGCATTATTTATATACTTCGATTGAAAATTTATGAATAATAATACAAATTTTAGCATGTAAGATGTTGGATATAATAATCTCAAAATATATTTACAATATTTCAACTTTTTATAATTGTCAAAAATACATAATTATTAGAAAAATAAATGATTAAACTTGTATATCAACAAACGTGAAAGTTAAAACCTTGCACGTTAATTAAAAGGACAAAGTATATACTATATTATATACTAGTAGTTCAACTTCTAAATAAATCTAATAGGTCAAACGATGTCGTTCACATTTCAGACATACCAGATGACGTCGGAAAGTATACATCACACCGACTAGCGACTACTAAAAGATTGGTTTTATAAATTGGAAACTTTCTTGTGGCCCAAGCTTACGTTTCTAGTCTTTGCAGATCTCCTCTAAATATGGTAATATTTAAAGACGGTTAATACAATTAATTAATTATGAATTAGGCAAATAACTTTGATTTTAGTACATGTACTTGTTGTCCTACTGAGGCTTTCATGATCTTTACATCGTTCACCAGCCGCAAAAGGCAAAGTTGATGTGTCTCTCCAACCAAAAATAATCTCCAGTAATGTGCTTCAACTCTTCTTCATACATTGCTCTACTTGTCAATTCTTTCTAATCAATTTTCACTAGAATTTTTTTTTTCTTTATATGTTTTTGCAATTTACATTTTCTTGGTTGACTTGTTTGATTTCTCGATCAACTAAATTTACAGATGTTTAGTATGTAACTGTTATTGACGTTTCATAGTTAGAGACTTGGAGCCCAAAGGATATATTGGATGCACTTCTAACAAATCATGGTCAAGTTCGTACCAAAATTTTTAATTCGACTTGACTGTGATTTGATAGCTCTAGTACCTCCAGACTCCAATATATGGATATGATATTACAAAAAATTGTTCGACATACTCTAGGGTAACCCCAATCTTTCTCTTTTGTACGTCTTATTTTTTAGAGGACACATTGTTAGCATTTCAAGTTTAATTAAGTAGCTCTAGTGAAGCTAGTGAGTTTGAAATTCGAGTCTCTCTACATCCGACCCTTTCCAAAGAAGTACTGTTACAAATGAAATGGTACCGTGTAAAAACTGGTTATCTTGTGGAAAAAGAAGATTAAATTTTCGGCAACAGTAGCTGTGGTGATAGCTTTTAGCTGTTAGAGTAGCTGTTAGCTGTGCTGGTAGCTGTTAGTGGTTGGTGTGTAGCTTTTAGCTGTTAGCTGTCTAGGTAGCGGTGTAAAACATTGATGTTCTGTAAAAGAAGCTGTCAAAGTAGCTGTTTAAGAATAACTAGTTAAAAATTCAAATAAAACTTTAACATATAATTTATACACCACTAAAAGCTACCCAAAAGCTACAAATTGTAGCTTTTGACAAACACTACTAAAACACTACTTGTACCACTAAAAGCTACTTACACCACTACCTTGCCAAACACTCTTATTTTTTTTAATTAGTGTTTTGACTTAGTCAAGATACTAAAAGCTACTTAAAAAGCTTGTGCCGAACACGCCCGTTAACATATGTTAGCAAAATAGCGTTCAATGGTTTATAGGTTCTACTAATGACAAGTTTTTATATGAGTGTTAATGATGCTAACATTAGGCATTCTTGAATACTGACCAATGTAGTTCAGTTTATCCAGGAGGAAATTCTATCTCAGCAAACTATCCGATAATGGAACTTTTTGATCTTTGATGACAACCCAAAAAAATGGCCGACTTTTGGGTTTTGGAGCCTAGTTATGTGATTAAATTTGCTCATACTCCTAAAAATCGATACATAATTTGTATCTATGTTCAGTATTTTATATGTTCCTAGAAGGAAATGTACAAATTCTTGTTCTCAGTGTAGATTTCGATCATGTTGGGAAACAGAACACTCTCACCTTCCTTCCTATCACAAATTCTAGCCATACCTTCAGGCTTCATAGATGCCACATAACTTTTTTCAATATAATCTTTAGCTTCTATCATTTATATATGCCAAATATTTTTTCTCACATCCCAACAGAAACTTATGGAAGCAAAAGCTTTCAAACTCTTGCAGTTGCCCAAGTAGTCGTCCATGTGTTGGTCTTAAACGTGTAAACCTTGCTTTTTTGGCAGGCCGAATTTTTATTCTTTACAAACTTCTGCAGCTTTACAAATACGAGCTGATATACTAGTATGGCACTAGCAAGAATTGCAAGGACAGGCATAAGAAGGTCAGGAAGTTCCAAAACCAATTATACAACTGAGAAAGAGGCATTCTCTGAGGGTATTTCATTGTACAAGTATCCTTCTTTGCTCGAAAATGCAACGGGCAAATGCAATAATTTCTACACATCTAAACTCGGGAATATGAACTCTTCATACTTCCAAACTAGGGGATTACAAGCCACTCTCTCTTCTCAATTACATTCTAAAGAGAAGATCGCGTGTCAGCAGTCCATTGCAGAGAATGAGAGTACGAGATACCCAGGCTTAGAAGCAACAAAGGCAGGGGAAAAGCCAAGGGTTGTGGTCCTTGGAACGGGTTGGGCAGCATGCCGCCTCATGAAAGGACTTGACACAAATATGTATGATATCGTCTGTATATCACCAAGGAACCATATGGTTTTCACTCCTCTACTTGCCTCAACTTGTGTGGGGACACTGGAATTCAGATCAGTAGCTGAGCCCATTGGTCAGATTCAGTCTGCACTTGCAAAGGATCCGAATTGTTATTTCTATTTGGCTTCCTGCACTGGGATTGACACATCGAAACATGAAGTAAGTCAGCTAATTAATCTTAGGATTATATTATTATGCCACTTCTTTTAGTAGTAATCTAGTGTATAACACTAAGTTATGATTGGTTATTGTAAACCAGGTCTATTGTGAAACAGCGGAGAATATGGGACAATCAAATGAACGACATCGATTTAAGGTGGCATATGACAAGCTTGTAATTGCAGTAGGATCGGATCCTTTGACATTTAACATCAAAGGGGTGAAAGAACATGCAATTTTTTTGCGAGAAGTAAATCATGCACAGGAGATAAGAAGGAAACTTTTGTCAAATCTTATGCTATCTCAGAGTCCAGGTAATTCTTGCTTAACATGGGATCCTTTGGTCAAGCCAAGATAAGCCAACTGATGTGTTTTTGTATATATCAGTATAATACTTGTTGTTTTCACTTCCAGAAAGTAAGTTGCAGGAGAAGTAAGTTCATATAAGGGCCAATAAGTTCAAACAAGTTTTGGTCTCATAACCAACCAATGAGTCCAAATAAGTCCAAATAATACCTAACAATTTCAATTCACAACCAAGGCTTTGTTCTCCCATTCTAATTTCACTTATTTAAGGTAAAATAATTTGAGATAAGTCAAGGTCAGGGCCACTAAGTTCAGTTTAAGTTCATATTGGTTAAGTTCATTGCCTATAAGTTCAGAAAAGTGAAACCTAGGTGAAGAGAAGGCAGCCTAAGCATAAGTTTAGATAAGGGGTTGTGTTTAATTAACAATGTTTTGGTCACTCAATGTACAAGGGAAAATCATTTGTTTCAGTTGATATGATAGTACTATTATTATTCAGATTGGTGAAATCAACTTTTTTTTTTTGCTTTCCTCTTGTCTGATGATAGGTATATCTGACGAAGACAGGACGCGATTGTTACATTGTGTTGTTGTTGGAGGTGGTCCAACTGGTGTAGAATTCAGTGGCGAGCTGAGTGATTTTATAAAAGCAGATGTTAGCCAACGGTATTCACATGTCAAAGACCGCATCAAGGTCACTCTTATTGAGGTATATATATTTATCATATATCCATCTTATTAGCTATGAAGCACGGAAACTCTAGGACCATATGTTTCTCTGTTTATCGTTTTGAGGTTTTCGGCATTCACAATGTTTCTGTTCCCGAATCCCAGTTGTTTTCATGCGATATAAGTTATGAAGAGAGGATAAGCCTACTTCATTATCCATCTATTGTGAATGCAGGCCAATGAAATATTGTCATCATTCGATGTGGGATTGAGGGAATATGCAACAAATCACTTGATAAAGGTTATCACATATTCTTATATCTCATCAACCTCTTTGTGATGCAAATGGCCAAATGTTTCCAAGTTTGTTTTTCATCTTACATTTTTTTTTTGCCATCAGTCGGGCATATGTTTTGTTCGTGGGATTGTAAAAGAGGTTCAAAAAGAAAGGATAGTTCTTAGTGATGGAACAGAAGTACCCTTTGGCATTTTGGTCTGGTCGACTGGTGTTGGTCCGTCTGAGTTTGTAGAATCTCTTAACCTTCCTAAGTGCCCTGGTGGAAGGTACATTTCCTTACCTCGCTCAGAGCTAGTTATGTTGTTACCATCTTATGAAGACTGTAATAGTTACAGTAATCTTGAATGATTCAGGATAGGGATTGACCAGTGGTTGCGAGTTCCTTCAGTGGAGGATGTGTTCGCCCTGGGTGATTGTGCAGGATTTCTTGAGCAATCTGGAAGAAAGGTTCTTCCTGCTTTAGCTCAGGTGATAACTAATAAACTCGGTCTTACTCCTTTTGCAAAGTGGATTATGAACACAGTATAAAAGTTTGTAATTAAACTAAATTTTCTTTGGTTTGATCATCAACCAAATCAAACAGGTAGCTGAAAGAGAAGGCAAATATTTGGTTGAACTATTGAACAAGATGGGGAAGCAAGATGCAGGAAAGGCATATGCAGCAAAAGATGTTGTATTAGGAGACCCTTTTGTTTACAAGCATGCTGGCAGCATGGCTTCAGTAGGGAGCTACAAGGCCCTAGTTGATCTCCGCGAGTCAAAGGTATTGCTGATGTTCATGAAATTAAAAATTTGAAACGTACAGTTGTGTTCTTATTCTCTTTAAATCATCATTTTATTGGTTGATGGATCAGGATGCAAAGGGCATATCCATTGCTGGGTTCTTCAGCTTTCTGATATGGCGTTCAGCATATTTAACGCGTGTTCTTAGCTGGAGAAACAGATTTTATGTTGCTGTAAACTGGGCAACCACTCTAGTGTTTGGCAGGGATATTTCAAAGATAGGAAACTGAGCTAATATAAGCTCTAGTTTGTAGGGAATGGCGATTGCCTTTGTTGCATTCATCGTTTTTCTTTTGTAGGGGAAACGTACTTGTAGCTTATGGTACAAATTTGGATGTTATTCGAGTTGTAAAAACTGTGAAACTAATACAGTATATGCAATATTATTACATAAATTTTCTCCCTGAGAATTTTTTTTTTCTATTTGCATAATCTATTTGACTATTTCACAATGAGCATTGTATATTTGTGAATCTAGATGAGCAAAAATTTATTTGGTTTGTTGTTTCTCAATTGGGGGTAGAAGTGCCTAGACATAGAACAGGTGAACTCAGGGTAAACTAAAATAGACATACTCCACCGGAAACTTTAGCACTCAAAATTTTCCTACCGCTTATTTGGGATTTTTTATTTTTCACACAACTCATAGACTAGATGGATATCATCATAGACAAGATAAATTAGACTAAACTCCTTTGCTATGATTTTGTATTGCATCATGCACAACATTAAGTGAGTCCCCTTCAGGTACCAGGCCACATGGTTCAAACCCAAATCGGTTATTAACATGACCCTGTAACGTGTTGGACAGGCTTTTGCTAGACATGCATCCCAATGAACTATGCCCACACCATCATTATCCCAATCTTTCTTTTTTCTTTATTAACTAAATTCCAACATTTTTACTCAATATAGATAGAAGCCTTGATAAAGGTGTCATTAGGCTTGTACACATAGGCAACACTAGAGCAGAGGTATGAGTGTCCATTATGCCCGGGCCTAAAAATTAGTTTGATATAAATCCTTGAATAGTGTATATAAAGTACCTAGTTAATTAAATAATAATTAATATAAGCTTTTAAAATGAGAAGGACAATCTATTTTTTTTTTAAAATGAGAAGGACAATGTATATATTTTTCGTTGCTAAAAGGGAAACACCGTTGTGCACTTAGGCTCCGTTTGGTAGGACGTAAAATATTTTCAGTGTAAAATGATTTTCATGGAAAACAATTTACAATGGAAAACACAATTCCAAAATTAGTTTTCCGTTGTTTGGTTCGATGTAAAAAAAATGATGAAATGAAAGGAAAATGAAAGGGAAAGTAAGGAGGTAGTGGGAGGAGTGTACAAGAGAGAGAAGGAAAATAGTTTTCCCCTCATTTTGAAAGGAAAATGGTTTTCCATCCTTGAGAGAGTAATTTTACCCCAAGGGAAAATGATTTTACACTCTTTTGCCAACCAAACAATGTAAAACTGAAAATAGCAGAAAACAGTTTTCCGGGAAAACGTTTTACGCCTTACCAAACGGAGCCTTAATGACAAGGTTGAATGTTAATTTCAATTCTGAAATAGTTTGTACGAATTCTTTTCCCCAAAGTATTCTATCTTTGGTGGAAATGAATTTAGCTTAATAAAACGGTTTTTCGCATTTCCCCTCAAAAATAATTAAGTATGCAAATTCAGTTTTCTAGTTGAAAATACTTATCTTAAAAAAGAAAGAAGCACATTATTTTGGAAATAAATGCACGTTCATATGAAAAAAAAAAAAATCTCTTAAACATTTTAAGAATCTATCCTAAATCTATATACATAGAATAATTAAATGACTAAAAAGATAATGGAGTTGAAAGTCGGTCCATATTGGTAGGCTGGTAGCCAGGAAAAGCAGCACCTGCCAATCTGCCATACATAGAATTCTTTAAGGGATATTTCAATTATTATTGTTGTCCTTGTATGACTTTTCCAGATCAAGTCTGAGGGCACATTTTCCTAGAGGCCTAGGCTAGGCAAACAGAATTTAATGAACTATATAAGCACATACAAGAAACAATGCTATCATCATCTCAAATTCAACAAAACTTGTTATATATATATATCTGTGCTAATTTTGCAATATATATATAAGGTGGAAAGATGGAGGAGATCAGCACAGATATTGTCATTGTTGGAGCTGGAATATCTGGTCTTGCTACTGCTTTAGCACTACATAGGTATTCTATTTTCTTCTACTGATTCAACTGATTCATAATCTTTAATGATTCATAAACTAAAAAGGGGAGGATTGTGTTCTTTTTTGTTTACAGGCTGGGAATAAAAAGTTTGGTGCTAGAATCTTCAGATATACTGAGAGCAGCTGGTATAGCCTTCACAACTTGGACTAATGCATGGAGGGCTTTGGATGCTCTTGGAATCGGTGATTCACTCAGGCAACAACATGGCCAGCTTTTTGGGTAAGGATATACTTAAAACTTAAAACCAACAAACAGTGTTTCATTTACATGGGTGGAATTATCAAAATGTCCTTCCTCTCTATTATTTGGTAACAAACTGTATGTTAGTTACTCCCTCCGTTCCATAATAAGCCAACACTTCTATAAAGAAAGAAGTGTTTCACTTGTTATAGAATGGAGGAAGTATATATTTGGCCTTTAATCTCTTTCCTGCTCTTTGTGAGATACTTTATATTAGGTAAGATAACAAGTTTTCCTTGGTTAAAGAATAAGAAGTTGCTTAGCAAAAGTCAATCATTTTTCTTAAACATATGCAGGATAAATACTTCATCTTCAGTTACAGGAGCTTTAACTTCATATGTCTCATTTACAAACAAGGGAACACAGTAAGTTCATTATTTAAAAAGTAGTTATCAAATTTTAGTTCTTCTTCTCACTCTAAATTAATTAAGCTAGTGTTTAGACTGCTAGCATTGGCGTAATGGCATATTGAAGTTGAGATGTTATATTGCAGTGGAGATCATGAAGTTCGGTGTGTAAAACGAAAGGCCTTACTAGAAGCGCTTGCAAAAGAATTACCAAGTGGTACAATAAGGTATTCCTCCAAGGTGGTTTCTATTGAAGAATCAGGTTTCTCAAAGCTTGTGCATCTTGCTGATGGTTCCACCCTTAAGACCAAGGTAATGATAATAATAGTATTAAAGTTGAGCCTCTAAACCCTCTTAGATTTGTGCCTTTAATTTGCATTAGTTCAAAGTTATGTTATTCGGACTCTTCATTTCACCTCAAATAGGCTGTGCCGGATCATGAATAAGGTCGGTTTGCTTTAGTGAAAGTGGTTCCTTGATTTAATTACATGTTATGTTCTAGGAATATAACTAGCTGATGCCATGTCACACAAGCAGGTACTTGTTGGGTGTGATGGGGTGACTTCGGTGGTGGCGAAGTGGCTAGGGTTCAAGCAACCATCATTAACAGGCAGATCAGCAATAAGGGGTTGTGCATATTACAAAGAAGGCCATAATTTTGAGCCCAAATTTTACCAATTGGTGGGAAATGGTGTTAGATATGGTATTGTTCCTTGTGATGACAATGCTGTTTATTGGTTTTTTACATGGTCCCCATCAGCTCAAGGTATGCTTCTCCTTACACAAAGCATAAGTGTAATTTTCTTTCACAAGAATACTACTTATTGTGGTCTGTCTTCTCATAATAATTCCACCTATGAGTTATTGTAGAATAATCCCAACGACAAATAAAGGTGTCTTGTTACAAATAATCATAATTGATTACTAACTTGTACAATTGGCTATACTTCTTGTTTTAAATTTTTTCATATTTTCTTTCCATCCTCTCCCCTCTCGAACCTACTAGAGTTTGAACTTAATGAAGCATAGCATCATCATTGACCTTCTAAATTTATTTTCTTACGTCGTCATATTCATATTGGGCTTATCATGGAATAATCCGTAGTTGACATTATTATATAAGAAGACCAACCATATATAGTTGGAAATTGGAATTACTCTTATCCTTATGTGAAGTTTTGTTTAAAATATGGTAAAATGTGTGTTAGATTAGAATAAGAAATAACAAAGTTTAAATTTGATTAAATTACAGAAAGTAGAAAATTGATAGAAGCTGATCAAGTGAAGCTGAAGCAATTTGTACTGAGTAAACTTGGGAAAGTACCAGACGAAGTAAAGACAGTGATTGAAGACACAAAGATAGAAGAAATAGTAAGGTCACCACTAGGATATAGGCCTCCGCTGGAAATCCTAATTGGAAACATAAGCAAAGACAATGTATGTGTAGCAGGTGATGCTTGCCATCCTATGACACCAGACCTTGGGCAGGGAGGGTGCTCGGCTCTAGAAGATGGTGTCATTCTAGCAAAATGTCTCGCCGATGCCTTGCTAACGAACTCGAAAGATCAGAGGACATCAACAGATTATGAAAATAAGGATGAGTACAAATTGTATACGAGGATAAGAAATGGTTTAAATAGCTATGCAAAGAACAGGAGGTGGAGAGCATTTGGACTGATCAGTACAGGTTATATGTTGGGTTGGATACAGGAGTTTGATTGGTTTGGTATCAGGTTTCTTAGAGAGAATTTTCTTTCAGCTTATCTTTCTGGTTTGTTTCTTAAGAAGGCTGATGTTGATCCTACACAGCTTAAGCTTAAAGCCTCAAGTAGTTGAGACAGAGTAGTTTCTGCATACCTTATCATAATTTCATTTGCTTGTTATTATATTACTCCCTAGAATCATTTTCTTAACATGTTTTATTATGTTGACCATAATTAAGTAGCTGAATCACTTCTTGTCTGTAATATCTCAACATATGCTATAATGTTGCAATCTAGAAGATTACTAGCTGAATCTATTGAAGAATGAGATTATTGATATCAATGAGTTTATAGACAATGACCCAAGATATCAGTTAAGGTTGTTCATGTGTTACTTTAGATGATTCGATTGTTCTTGCAAAGATGTCACGGTTCACGAGTAAGCATTTTAAATGGAGGTGTAGATGAACAAATAACTAAAATTAAGAGAACATTTAAGAGAGCATATAGTCGGAAGGTTACAATTTGAGATATTAGGAAAACATGTTAATAAAGTATTAGGTTGATTTGTTTTTGGTTGTAAAAGTTGGTCTGTTATGAAATGATATATGTATACATATAGAAAGTCAATTATGTGACTTACCATGTTGATATGCTTGGTTTATACAGTTTAATAAACGAATTATGTTAAGCTTAAAAGGATTCGTTCCATTTATCAATGAAATTTGACATGACATGATCCGTTTGCTAGTAATGGATGCATTGGGGAAAAATAATATCAGAAAAAAATCTAATTTTTAGTATACAAATGTAGATAAGAATGTTAATTAACAATAGAAGAGATTTTACTCAATACTGTTTCGGGGAGTTCACTCATGGTACACCCGGGTGTACCATGAACATGGTACACCCAGGGGTATTTTTGTAATAAATTAGAACTTCTGGTGTTCATTTGACACCAAATTAGCTCATATGGGCATTTTGCCCATTTACTCATTTGTTCATTTTGCTCATTTGTAATAAAAGTGTTTGCTTATTTTTTCAAATGAGTAGAAATGTTTGTTCATTTTCTCAAATGAGTAGAAATGTTTGCTCATTTGTTCATTTTGCTCATTTGCTCATTCGCTCATTTTGCTCATTTGGAGAAAATAGTCTTGGGTGTACCATGAGCATGGTATACCCAGATGTACTATAAATATTCTCCTGTTTCGAGTACTTATGATTAGTGATTTCATTGCATATAATTTCTAGATCCACCACTAACTAACGCTATTCGATATGATCAATTAAAACTTATCCAAGACCACCGCTTTGATTGTGATATGTGAAAGTGAATTGGGAGGATTAACATGGGCCTACAAAAGTTGAGAAGCCGAAACTATTCAGCTAGAAAAAGCTGATAACTGAGTAGACAACACAAACTAGAAACTTTGGACATTAGGTAAAAATTGGAACCTCGCGTAACAAACTAGTATTTGTGAATGGGCTCAGTCAAATAACATAATGATCTTCTTGCCAAAACAATCGATAAACGGGCCAACAAAATTCTTTAAATAGTTGTAGCACTAGCACAAAACCCACAAATATTATGTTACAACTTTTGAGTTTCTCTTTGGTAATGTAATACTACTACTTGTAAATTGTAATCTGTAATTCGAAAAGTCACTTCTTTTTCTTTTGAGAATTATGAAAAGTTGAAAAATGGAGTACTCTCAGTACCTTCATCCTCCATTGATGTATGGTGTTGAAAATTTAGTGTGTAAAAAGATGATAGAAAAAGAAAAGTGGGTAAAACATTATTCATCTTCACATCAAATATTATTGGTGGGTGAAGGAGATTTCTCTTTCTCACTATCTTTGGCTATTGGTTTTGGTTCTGCTTATAATCTTTTTGCCACTTCTTTCGACTCATATGGTTAGCCATCTTTTCTCTATCTTTTTACTTTTATATTTTATAAAAAATATGGACAATTTGATGAAAAGGAGTTGAAATTCACTGGAATAAAGTTGTTCTTTTTTTCCATCTTCTTTGTATGGTCTATTATACTGTTGATTTTGCTCATAAAAAAAGTTCTACTTTGTTCAAAGTTTTGATCTTTTTAACTCTTGAATGCAAAAGAATAATTTTTTTATGTGTTTTTGTTTAAAAGGAAAAAGAAAACAATTTCCTTTTTTTTTTCTTTTATTTATTTTTGGAAAGGGAAATTGGCTGAATATAATTCAAATTATTGCCTATAATAGCATCCAGATTGGGGAAATATGTGCATGATTTCTGACACATAATCCCGGAATATTTTTAAGAAAAGAAGTGCTTTTGAATTTTAAAATTCAAGAAATTATTTAGTTTGTCCTTTTTTGTTAAAAATATTCGAATTTGCCACGGGGTAATACCTTGATCATGCTATATTTAAGCTTATTTTTTTGTCAATGCTCATTTGAAATTATTTGAATAAGCAAAATGTATTTCAATTGAAAGTTTCAAAAAAAAAAAAAAATTAGTCTTCAGTGTACCATGTCAAGTGTACGATGAATGAACTCCTGGAGAACTACATGTACACAAAATGCTAGTTCAAATTTTAGAGCACAATCTTCTTGATTTGAAATAAATTTCACTAATTTCAAATTTTAAAATTTTTCTTTACTCAAGTGTCTTGTTAAGTTCACTATTGTTTGTTAATCATCCATATTCTTCAAAGGAAAAGTTCATAGGTAATTTTCAAAAGCATGAATATTCAATATAAATAATCAATTTATAATGCAAGGGAAAATATAATGTTCTTTCAACTATAAATAATAACTAGTGGGATAATTGTAACTTATTTTTTTCCTTATACATCCAACATGGTTTCTTAGCTCATTTGAAGAGTTGTGTATGAACAAATAAACACAATAGAGCTCTCAAAATGAGCAAATAAGTAGAATCGGAGTGCTCTAGATGAGCTGAAAACTACCATATGTCAAATATAGAGCATAATAAAATTATATTGACATGGTAAAGCAAAAGTGTAACATATTGGTTTTTACCATTACAAATACTATATATTAACACATTGTTTAAACCGGTAACAGATACCTTGGTCAAATCCTATAAGAAAGCAAGTTTAAATTTGCGGCAGTTAGAGCTAATGGGAGCCACCCTTTTACATGAAGTGGATGCAAGATTAATGAAAGACCATCCACTCCTCAACAAAATCAAGTTCGATCGCATTGTCTATAACTTTCCCCATGCTGGTTTCTACGGGAAGGAAGACAATCCTTTTATGATCAAGTATGACCACTTTTTTTCCCTATTCTTTTTTTTATCCTAAATTGCATTATATCAACTGGTACATTCATTTAAATAACACCTTTGTTAGAAATTTAGTTGTCGTTTGATTGCATGTTACGTCATGACTTGTTGGAACTTATATGAACTTATTGGTAACATGACTCAACTCAACTAGCTGTAAATTAGACTTCTCTGAACATTTCCTATGTCAGCTTATTTATGTGAACTTTTGCATCAATGGATAAGAGAGTTATTCCATCTTTCCTAGAGAATTTAATCCTTGGGCTTGTAGCAACATTGGTATGAGAGTTATTTTTCTGTTTAGAGCTAGCGTAACCTGGCTTAAATTTGGATTAATTAGACTCTGGATGTTTATTGTTTACCCTAAAACAAGAACTCCATTAAGCAGAAATTTGATTCTTTGAGAAATTGACTTGCTTTAGATATAATTAAGAACTTAAACGTTGGTTAATTTTTATCTTACTGTTTTGTTATTGGGAACAATTTAAAGTATTGGTTTGGTGCATTTTGGTGTCCTCAGGATGCATCAGGAACTAGTCCTTGGCTTCTTCAGTAACGCCAGATGGTTGCTACGACCTAACGGTCAAATTCATATTACTCATAAAACCAAATCTCCATATTCATATTGGAATCTTGAAGAACTTGCATCGAAGAACTCCCTTCGCCTAAATGATTGTGTTGCTTTCGATATCAAGGACTACCCCTTTTATGAGAACAAAAGAGGCCATGGTTCAACAAGCGATGAGCCTTTCTACTGGAGAGATAGTTGTACATTCAAATTCAGTGTCGAGCCACTTTCCACTCATATCCAACTGAGTTACAGGGAAGCTCTGCCTCGAGTCAAGTTCATTGTTAAAGCAGAAGTTGAGATCAATTCTGGGGCAGCAGGATATGCAGGGGCCCTATGGGACGAAAACCATACAATCCGAGCTATGTTTTGTGGGCCATTGCCTTGTTACATCATGGATACCAATGTTGCAGAATTGCTTGCTATCAAAGTTGCATTACTCATGTTTGAGAGATCAGAGTTGTGCTGTAGAAATGTGGAGCTCGTTGTTGAAAGCGAATCAAACCATGCAGTTTCATGGATCAAATCACACTTTGGAAACCCCAGAGAGGTGCTGGTGGACCTTCAGGAGATTAATATGGTTTTGAACCGTGTCCGGAATCATGTTCAATTTTGCTGTGGTTACAAAGAATATGGAGATGAATCCTACCGTTTCGTCCATGAGTTGGCAAACAAGGCAATGCTCACAAACAAGATGTATGAAGCTTGGTTCCCAAATTCCAAATAACATTTAGATTTTAGTGGTTACATCAAAAAGCACTCTTTGATCACTACTATTATTAATTACAGAATCCATGATTCCATGATTCCATGTTATTTAGATGAGAAAGTTTATCTAACTCCAAAATATTAATGCAATCTTTGGGAGGTTAATTCAAATTACAAAATTTTTTGAGGCATTACTCATTCTTCCTCGCCCATTTTGCCATTGCATCCTTTCAAATTGAAGTCCCTTGCAAGTAGGGGGAGGGGGGATTTGGGATCCCTCTTACAAGAGGTGAGACTCGATTCCAAAGGATTGGAAGTCATATCAACCCTACTAAAGTATCACCTGTTGTTCAAATATATTTAGGTATTAGATGTATATATTGATGAAATTAAGGAATTGATTACATATATATGTACGTCTAATGTAAAGATGTCTTCCTCTCAAAAGTCAAAAGTAGTGCTTAAACATCATAATAACTAATTATCTTCTCAAAATCTAGACATTGCATCATCAATATGAACAACAAATGTAATAAGAAATCCATAACTTGTAATCCAAGCATCATGACATGGATGGATACTTCGTTTGTTTTTGTAGTTGACCAGTTTCCTTTGGGTTCACATGCTGAGACACTATTTTGAACATTTTTTAATTATAAATAAGCAAAAATTATAAAAAAAAAAGTTGATATTTGAGAAATATACATCGAGACAAATCATAAGAGATAATCAAAGTCATAGATGTTAATAGTGTCAAAAGTGAAAACAAGTCATCTAAAAAAAAGAAGGAAGTATATAATAAGGTGTGATAATGACATGGATGTAAATGTAATTACTTCATCTATTTCTTTATACTCGCTACACTTTGACTTTTATGCTTGTCGATCTACTACTTTCACTATTAATCTTTAATTATGTATTAGAGTAAAGTATAAAAATTTGATTTTTTTGAAAATATACATTAAGACGAATCCAACATCATATTACATCATAACATTAGATTTTATTCAATAGTAGTAAATAATGCATGGTCAAACCTCATAAATGAACAGTGGAATTTTCAAAGTGTCGTGAGGAATTCAAAACAAAAGAAGTATATACTTTTTCCTGTCCCCTCCCTAATGATTGTATAAGTGCTTTCATCTCGAATTGTAATGACTTTATGTTTCATGTTTTGAACTATTTAGCTAATGCATTTATTAAAAAAAACCAAGTAGCATTTCCGTTTTCATCCAAAAAAAAGGCGTAAATATCTTACCTTACTTGCTAAATAGAAGACGATGATACCTAGGATAGAAATTCGTTTAGATTGTCGCCTTTTGTGCCTCTCCAAACACCAACATAAGAGGACATGAACAAGTTAATTAAAAAGCATAAAGAAAGATAGAATAGATATAAGGATTAGAAAATCTTAGGTATAACAGTTATATCCAAGACGCTCTCTACTTAGAATAATAAGACTAATACAACATAGAGATGAAACCGCGAGATGAAAAAAGTAGGAAAAACTTCGAAAAATCCAAAAAATACGAGGGTGGTAACTTGCACTATGTATGTGTATTATGGTATGAACGAATAAAGCTGGGAAAACTAGTAGCTAAGGCTTGAGAGATGGCTTCCAAGAGCTCTCCAGGAAACACCATGCTCTCTTTCTTGCATTGAACCAACTTTCTTCTAAAAAGAAAAAAAGAAGCCAAATTAAATTCTTCAATTCAAAAGTGGTTCAACGCAAGGAAGAAAGCAAAGAGTCTTAGAGCTTAGACGCTATCTATCAAGACTTTATCTACTAGTCTTCTTCCACTGAAGACTCTCATTTATTCCTACTTCCTATTATTATGGTAATGAATTAAGCAATGTATGTGAAAGGTAGCATGCATATATAGCCTAACGTGCAAGTACCAACTTGACAATTTAAATATTAGCACATTTCTTTCTAACCAGTAGTTAAACAGCTGAGGTATTGATTTAATCAAACTAATCTGCTGACATCATCTCTTCGTTGTTTGCACGAAGAAGTCAATTGAAGAGGAACATAAAATTTAAAACGTTCAAGTGAAATTAAATACTACTATGATGGAAGGAATCTCTAACTACATTCTTAATTCTTTACTATAAATCATTGATTTTTTTTTGAAAGAATAATAGTCTATTAAAGATTATAGCTAATTGATCTTTAAAGATATAAATTATTAATATGTTGACAAAAAAACTCGGATAATCCTTTCAAATATATTCAAAGGCGTGTGTGACAATGTCTATACACCACGTGTCACCTCTATTACTCCACTAGAATTGTCCAATGTATACATAAGTCATGTCGATTAATAGGACCTCTTGCTATTAAAACATGACACAATTACCATCTCAACCAACTTTTAATCATGCTTTAAGTGTCCACAATAAGAATTTAATTTACCATCTAGGAAACACTAGTAGAATAAATGCTGATTGTTGCAGTCATTAAGTGGCCTATTGCGACGGTTTTGGCCGCACAGCAATTAAGGGGGCAGCAATAGGTAATTAATATACCCGGAGGCCATCGCTTTGCATTATGAAAAAAGAAAACCTCACAACACTACAGAAGTGGAAGTAAGAATGTGTAAATCAATAAACATTAAAAAATCTAAAAATCTATTTAACCTGAAAACTCTCATGAAGATCATGTTTCTCATTTTCGAAACTCGAGAGGACAAAATTTCTTTGAAAGACAAGAGAGTTTCCTGCCTCAATGATCTTCAGTCACAAAATGATATGTTCCCAACTAAAGATCTCTTAGCTAACTCTATAGTTTATGCCCTATTATATACATCTTTTGTCGATAATAAAATAAACCACAACAGATTTAATTTCTATGCAACAATAGTTATATAATCCTAAATTTTGGATTTCACGAAAAATGAACAAATAGGGTGTTCAGAGGCTTTTTCGAGGCAACGCAAATGTGCCAAGCACCAGCGCAATAATGTTACAAGTCAGATCGGCTTTCCTAGATTGTTTCAGAAGAAAAAATGATCAGGCCTGGAGAAGTCCAAAAATGTCACAAAAACAGCCAAATTTGAAGGTTATAATACACGCTTTTGTACTTTCCCATGGCCCGATATCCGGACAGCACGACGTGTCTTCTAGGGACATGAGATGTCACTAGAAAGGAGTCATGTAGCTTGGATCGAATATGTGGATGCCTTTACGTTCATCTCGATGCAATTTTGGATTTCACGAGAAATGAACAAATGGGGTGTTCAGAGGCCTTTCGAGGCAGTACAAATTATCCCAAGTACCCGCGCAACGTTACAAGTCACATCGGCTTTCCTAGAAACGTTTCGGGAGAAAATATGACCAGGCACGAAAAAGTCAAAAAATGTTCCACAAACAGGCAAAATTGAAGGTTATTATTCACGCTTTCGGACTTTTCCGGGGACCGAGCTCCGAACACCACGAGATGGCTCCTAGGCACATGGGAGATCATTGGAAAGAAGCCATGTGGCTTGGGTCGAATATGTGAATGTCTTTACGTTTATTTCGAGGCAGTTTTAGGTTTCACGAGTAAAGAAAAAATGGGGTGTTTAGAGAATTTTCGAGGCAATGCAAATGGTATCAAGCACCCGCGCAACATTACAAGTCACGTCGACACTCTTAGGAATGTTTCGAGAGAAAACATAACCAGGTACGGAAAAGTCAAAAAATGTCGCAAAAAAGCCAAAATTGAAGGTTATAATACACGCTTTCGGACTTTCCCGGGGTCCGAGCTCCAAAAACCACGGGATGGCTCCTAGGGCCATGGGAGGTCATTGGAAATGAGTCATGTGGCTTGGAACGAATATGTGAATGCCTTTACGTTCATTTCGAGGCAATTCTGGGTTTCACGAGAAATGAACAAATGGGGTGTTTAGAGGCTTTTCGAAACATTGCAAATTGTGCCAAGCACCCGCGCAACATTACAAGTCATGTCATCATAGTTAATGAGTGGCTACCTTAAATGAAGCACTAATTAAGCAGGCTGTAGTAGACTTATTATATAATTAACTAATCTAACTAACCCATAAGCATGATCTACTTTGTGTTTAGCAGTTAGCTCGATGCTCGAACGAGTTAATTAATATGGTATTGAACATAATGTTCTGGGTACTGCTTGCACGACGTTGCTTAATTGAAGATGATGATGGAGAGTTGGAGACGGCAAATTGTGATACTTTCTCAAAATGGCAAAGTCCAATTACGAGCTTCATCGGATACTTGTATGAAAGGGTTAGAAGAATCAACTTGGTTGGCATCATCTCTGTCAGATCTGCGTTGTCATTAAAATACTTCATTATCTTAATCTTTGTTGAGGGCAGATATTATATATTATGTTGCTTATTATGATAATTGATATGTACTGTGTTTCAAAAGTCATGTGTATGTTTATATTAATGCTTTGTGCAGATATGCAAAGATGTAATCTCAATTATTTGTAATGCGCAATGATGATCTTGGACGGAACATTTTGTGCTCTCCATGACCACCATTAACATAATTTAATTTGTTAAGAAAAAAAAAAAAACCAAGTCCAGAAAGTGTAACTTGGAAATGGTAAGTGACTGTTTATCAAAATAAGGGCTTTAAAAGTAATTTGGGCTTTGGACTTTGGGCTTTACTATTTCTCATAAGGATCCATATTATCATAGGATGACATGCTTTATGACTTATTCATGAGCTGCCAAATCAAAAACAATTTGTTTCCGAGGGCTACCGAGCCATAGTTGCATCCACAACCAAAAGTGGTAATCAAAGTTTCATTCGATTCTACGAGTTATATTCAAGTGATGACTCATTATTTTATTTAGTTGACTATTTCAAGTCTAACAAAGTCGAGTTATAATTAAATCTTTTTTTTTTTTTATTCTGATCAAATTGTCCTATCTCAAAACTATATCCTGGTCCAATTATAATTACCACTTCAACCCCCAAACCTTAATTAGATTTAAACACGCGTTGCAAAGCACGAGATATTGTGTGGTTGTATCACCTACCATCAGGCTACAACCTCACTCCTATTGCTAATTTGCTAGATTTATCATAAGTTATATTCAGATATGCTCCTTTTCTTTGATGGAGATATTACGACATACTGTTATGAATCAATATTTGTCACTAACTTTCGAAACGGATAATCTCGTATACACTTGTCGAAGCTAAGATTCAAAGTTATTGGTAACATCATATAGGTTAATTTGGATAATGTATAAAAGTCTTTTGTTAGTACTTAGTAGAACAAAGTAAAAAGAATGTAAAATTTACAGAGAACCCAAAACAAAATAAATATATTTGCACCACAAAATTGTCACTTCGATTCATATAACTTGTAAATTCTAACTCTAAAATAAATAGTCCAATTTATGCTCGCATAGCAATTAGCATAAACAAACAACCATATAACTCTCTTTTTCTAACACTCTGATTAAAAAAACATACAACTTTAACCTCTCTAGTTTGTCCTCAGTACTCACACACACATACTCAGATACTCTAAACTCTAAAGCCATTTCCGTGCTAACCAATTAGGCCGAAAGTGGGTGAAGAAACGTACAATTTAGTGGAAATGGTGGGGAGATCCAGTGTGGATGCAATGATTGATGGAGAAAAGAGCAAACACATATACAGAGTGAGCAAGTGCCAAAACGATCCCAGCCTTAACTCTTCCTCTCTTTGGGATCAAACGATGTTGATTACCGCAACGATTGCTAGTCATCTTCATCGTGGAAATTATTTTTACTTGTTTTAATTGCGTGATGACCTCTCACTGATGTTTCAATCTCTTTTATACTACTCCAGTCTCCAATAATGGAAGAAAGTTCTTTCTTTTCTGGATATATAAATAAGGGTTTTCGACGATTTCATCAGTAGCAAATAGCAATGTGATTATTTTAGTACTTGGTATTAAATTACAAGGAACAATACTTACGCCGATATTGACCAAATGAACCTCAATTTTGACTTTGACTTTGACTTCGTAAGCCGCGTTTTCTTCTAATTCTGGGGCCTACTTGTACTAATTCATAAACTCTCTTTTCTAAATTTAAAGAATACTATACTGCATATATAGCTTCAATCCACACAATTTTGTCGTCTTCTTTATCAATATTAAGTTATTTAGCGCATTCTTATCAAAAAAAAAGTTTTTGCATGATATATTAGGATAATATGACATTTTATGAGGATATATTTTATTAAATTTTTTTTGTAGGGATATACCAACTTAAATTTATATTTTGTTAAAAGGTATCAAAAAATACTAATTTTGGCGAGAAAGTCAAAATAAAAATAGGACACGCTCATCAATTTAGTCCCAAGAAAAGTCAAAATAATAATTTAATATTGAGTTATGTCATTCAATCAATCCGTTATTGAGTAAATAATAAACCAATAGAGATAGACAATAAAATTAATAATGCATCAATTTGAATCATTTTCCATGTACTCGTATTATTTTTAGTGAGCTAAGTATCTACCTAGTAAGTGAACATACCATTGCTTGACGAAGTATTGTATTTACCACAATGACTAATGGGTAGTACCGTAGTAGTAGGCAGTATTTTTATGAATTAACCTCCTCGAAAGTCGAAAGTCGAAAGGTGAAACTGTGAAGCCGCCGCAGATGTGAAGCAAAAAAGTTGACAGTAATGAGTAATGGAATCATTCATACAAGATCTGGCAGAAAGGGATACTGTGTCATATATGTCCGATCTTATTAATGCTTACAAGTTACAGGAGGGTTACTGTAACTACTCATACTATACTGTACGGGCCTATCTATGGTCATCACTCATCCGTGCACATTGCCGATTTTCATAAATGCTCCATACTTCATGTTCATTGAATATAATCAAGCAAATTAAACTTATTTTAGCAAATAATGGCTCTTGTTTTTTATATGTGCATATTATCTTATCCAATATCCATTGACGTACAGGTACAGCTGCCACAGTACTACTACTAATAAGAATTGAGGTTTCCTAATAATGAGTCGTATCTTTTTAAAACTGCCTAACGTTTTTTTTTTTTATGTATATGCTGAGCCATGAAAACAATACAAAGTTTTAAAATTTTAATTGTGTACGTGTTAATAAAGTCAGAAAAATAATCAGTAGTTGGTACCTAAGGTTTTATCATTTTGGGAAAGTTATTATTTTCATTTTTAGAAACCTAATTTTCCTAATTTTAGAAACTTTTCAACTAGTTGCAACGTTGATATTTTTAGCAATAATTAATGATCTATTCTTTCTTTCTCTCTCTTAGCACGTACATGAAAGTTCTTTTGTATCACTCTCTATCTCTTTCTTCTTCTTAATCCTTGTGCATATTTCAACATTGTGAGGAAAATTAGAGGAAGTAATGTGTTTCTCTTATAGCTCAACAAACCAAAAGCTGCTTAAAATTATTCAAAACTTTTTAAATCTCTGATATATTATCCATCCAATGTGTTGGATTAATAAGCCGTCAAAGTCTTATTTGTTATAAATTACTTTTCTTTATTGGTGAGAAGAAATGTCTTATTGGAACGGAACTTTACAAAGCTAAGGTTAATCTGATCAACTATAGTCTATACATGCAAGACTTTGTGGGAGTCAAGTAGGTGGGATGGTAAGAGAATCCCACCTCTAAAATGCCTTTAGTAGAGTTTGGTCCTACAACTTTAAAACTGTAGATATAAATTTTTCCACTAGATCAAGTACTAAACAATATTTGTCATAAATTATTTAGAAATGAGATTTGAGTATTTATTAAGCAGTAGACAAGAAGCTCATGGCCAGCTTCTAATTTTAGCTCAATTATGGTTTCATCACAAGTCACACTCACACCGTACCCCATCTTCTAAATCTAAATTTGGATAGATTACTTCATGTCCAGCTCTGAAGTCAATGATTTATGACAATCCATATGCAGCATGCAAGTCATCATGCAACAAGCGCAATTATCCTATAACATAATTTGGTTCTGCATACAAAGAATCTAATAACAAGGAAATTTAGTTTGATTTACTTGGAATGGAGTTTTTTCTCCGGACTGTTTTGGGCTATGCATAAGTTGAGTGTTTTCCAAGTTTCTAACTGTGAGATGTTTTTGTTAGAGATAAAGTAGGATACTAAAGATATGATAAATATCATATCTTTCGTATCCTATTTTATCTCTAACAGTTTTACTTGATTTTTTCATCCATTGTTTATATGAGATGTTTTACTGAAACCCGGCCCACAGGCCACAGGATTGTGAGAGAAATTGGAGGGTACAAACTCACCTGCACATGATTCTTAAAATATCTTACAACATGATATGCTTAATGGTAAGATGTGTATGAATAAAAACCAAGATGTAAACTTCAATAATTAATTAAATAATTAATCACTTGAGTACTTTAGTAAAGGAATATGCCAAAACAAAGGGCACAAGAAAGAAAACGTAGAAATGAAGCAGCGCACTGGCACTGCGCATAATCTCCTAAAGCAACAACTTTAAAGATAATAATATATAGGAAAAATTGATTTTATCAGTTCCAACTATGGGCGCCCTGATAAAAACAGTCCCAATTTCAATTTATTATTGTTCAGCCCCAACTTTTGGAGGTATTTTACAATAACGGTCCCAGCAGGTTTCTAACCTGCTGTAGCAGGTAAACTTGCCAAAAAAAAACCCCACCCCCTAACAACCCCAGCCCCCAGCCCACCACCCCACCCAGCCCACCACCCCACCACTAACCTGACCCTACCAGCCCCACCAGCCCCCTCCCCGAAACCACTAACACCAGCCACCAGCTCCCTCCCCGCAGCCACCCCCCCACCCCCGCAGTCCCCTCCCCTGTAACTGTCGCACCCACCGCCCGCATCCCCCTCCCCTTCCCCTGCAACTGCCGCAGCACCCCCTCCCCTTCTTCTGCAACCGTCGCACAACCCCCCCTCCCCTCCCCTTCCCCCGCAAACGCCGCTGCAACGGCGACGAGGCGAACATTGAGAGGAGGCGACGACTCGACGGGGCTGAGTGAGAGGAGATGAAGACCGACGACTCGACGGGGGCTGGGTGCGCGAAGGGCCGGGGAGGGGAGGGGGGTTGCGCGACTGGCGGGGAAGGGGAGGGGGGCGGCGTGACTGGCGGGGAAGGGCAGGGGGCGGTGCGACTGGCGGGGAGGGGGAGGGGGAGGGGGGCTGGGTGTTGGGGTTGGGCCGCTGGGGTTGTTGGGGGTGGTGGGTTAGGGGAGAGAGGGGGGTTGGAGCAGGGGAGGGGAGGTGGCAAGGGAGGGGGAAGGGGAGGTGGCAAGGGTGGGGTTAGAGCAGGGGAGAGAGGTGACCTCTTAAACAGGTTACTGGTCAACCTGGACCGTTATTGTAAAATACCCCAAAAGTTGGGACTGAACAATAATAAATTGAAGTTGGGACTGTTTTTATCAGGGCGCCCATAGTTGGGACTGATAAAATCAATTTTTCCATATATGCTAGATTATGTGGTCGATTCTTGATCTCCTCTCCACTTTTCGACAAATTTCTTTATTAATTCTGACAAACTTTAGCTCAATGCTCATGATAATAATATGCTATTGCTAGAGTATAATAAACACTATTTTTTAAGTTTGACTTCTTAATCTAATGCTATCGCTTGTTCACCAAAAAAAAAAAGAGTATAGTATAAAATTAGCATTAAGAATGAAGAAGACGTGTTTTAATCACAGACTAACAATAGAGTAAACCAAGAAAGCTGGTGTCGTCGTAACTCGTAACTCGTAACTCGTAACTCGTAACTCGTATGAATGGATTTCATGAAACCTAAACACTTAACACTGCAACACATACTCCACTTTTATATTATATTTAAGCCCTTTGAATCGAAGTCTCTATATCCTACAATTGGGTCATTGGTTGTACTGTACATCGCTAACATTTAAGGCTATATTTTATTCATTCATTATTTTCAATTATTAGGAGCCCTACAAATGAAAATTAATCTCTATATGATACATCCAGATATATAATACAAATCACACTTTTGATGAGCTATGGTCCATATGTGAAATGGACTTTCACTTTAAGCATATCCCGAATCATGTTTTATTAGACTAACTGACTAATCAATTCCTCCACCTTTTGTTCATTCACATTACAATATCCGATTACCTTTTTTTATTTGTTTTTGCTACAATACTAATCTTTATACCCGTTCAATACACAGGTGTTTAACATATGATATTTTTAGGAATCTCAATTACGCATAAGATGAATCGTTTGATAATATATCTGGTTACATATAAGTAAAAATTATAAATATTTGATACTTGAAATCTTGTATTTAGACGAATGTAATAAGATATCAATTCATTATATTATTTCATATATAATAGTAAGAGAGAGATAGTCAATCAAGTTAATCAAACCTAGCCTCCCCTCTCCTTTTCTCTCTCTAGCCTCCCTTACTTCTTCTTCATCAATTAGGGGGCTACCATGGATGTTTTCATCCATGGTAAGCCCCTTTTTCCCTTTTATTTTCAGTTTTTAGTTCATTTTCTTGTTTTGTTCAATAAATTAGTATCTCTTTATGAGATTTTCTCAAACCCTTTTATGGGGTTTTTAGTTTCTGTTTTGGAATTCTCCTTCTCCCCTATGGGAGTTGTGAGTATGATTCTTTTGTTTTTAGGTATGAGAAATTATTCTCATTGGTTGAAGTTCGAGATTCAACATGAAGAAGTAGGGTTTCACAACTTCTGTAAAATTATGGAAGACTATTGGAGTACGTTCATCCCAAAATTTCCGCATCTGCAGATCGTATGCCGAACCAGAGCGAACTCACAGATTGCATTGCTTCAGATGAAGATTTTTATTAAGGCAAAATTAAGTCAAATCTACGATGTTTACATTTCTAGGGTGATATGTATTTCTATTAGAATTTTATGTTTTTCAGAAATGACTTGTAAGTGCCGTTTGGCGAAATATTAATGAAATCCCTTTTCTTTCTTTCAAAAAAAAAAAAAAAAAAGTAAGAGAGATAGTCAAAATTGGTTGATAAATGGAGCGTCATATGATGCAATTAAAAATAGAGAAAATTTGTTTAATATTTATTTGTGGTTAAAAAAGTTTCAAAATCTATTAGTTGTTGAGGTGGGTTCAAAAGCTTTTAACTTGTATGTTCAACAGCATATTCAAAATTACAGTGCAGAACAAGGATATAAAATTTGCGGCATATTAAAATAGTAAATTATATATTTTTAATGCTGAATCTAAGATGGTGTAATAAGGATATGTATCTCGTTCAAAATCCAAAGTATCCAATGGAGTGGATAATGTTGAAGCTTTTTCGAATAAATCCATAAGACCATAACCTGATAAATTAAACCCAAAATAATGAAAGAGCACAAACAAATTAAAACTAGGGAGCAAGTGGTGGAAGCAAGCAAATTTTTCCAAGTGTCCAAAATGATCGACTCACTCACCGAGTCACCCTACTTTCTTACTGATAAGATAACCATCAAATCTTCTGCAAGTTGCAAAGAAAAATTCTTTCTTGCATTACTTAAGCAACTTAAAATATTTGAGATTATTAACTTAATTGTCCTCAAAATCAATCAAATTAATTAGAGCTAAAATGCTTTAAATTGTTCCAAAATTTTGTTGCTTAGCATATTGCCTAAGCCTTAGATTTGCATAACTTGGAATAACAGTCTAAGATTAACACTACTGTGTAACCTTCTTAGCTAAGAATAACAATGATGTTAAAAAGAGCAACAAAATCATAAAATAAAGATTTAACTCCAAAACTTTTGCATATTGAGAATTGAGATGGATATGTACAAGCTCCAAACTTTATGCATTCCTATTCCTAAATCTACTATACTAGTTCTAATTACAAAATAAATAAAACATCAGAAGAAAAAAAGTTTGATATCATGATGATGATGATGATGATGATGATGATGATGATGGGAGATTGGATGATTTAATGAGACGGTGATGATTCAACGACGATTAGAAGGTGTAGCAAGTGAAAAGATGGCAACCACAGAGTGAGCCAATCCCTTCACAATCCGACCCTTGATTTGACCTCTCTTGGGGATCGGACGGCCAGGAGAAGTACTCCTCTGTGACTCACTTCCACCATTAATCATGCTTCTCCTTATTCCTCCAGCCATCTTATTTGATTTTATCAACTTGTGATGCTGATTAAGAGTAGTGTCAACTGTGAACTAGAATGAGAAGGAGAAGGAAAATTTTTTATTTTTTTGGTGTTGGTGATGTTTCCAAATGTTTGATGGCTCTAATGAAGTGCCACTGTGGTGCTTTTATACTGCTTTGCATTCCAGAACTACCCCTGTTTTCTTCTCATAATTTCACTTAACAACTTTCAGTCCTTGTTGGAGATTTACAATATTTAATGATTTAAGAATTTTCAAAGGGTAATTGAAGATTTATGAGACTTAGTAATAGTTTTATATGTATATGATGGGTGTTAAATATTTAAGATTGTTATACTAGTTTTGATAGTAGCATTTATTACTTCTAAAATTATTTATTAGAAAAGTATAGTAAACAAAGAAATATGATATATGTAGGGCTGGCAATCAGGTCGGGTTGGGTCAGTTTCAGGTTGACCTGATTTGTATTTCAGGTCACTTACTCCTGACCCAAACCCGACCTGATTTATATTTCAGGTTGAAAATCTCAACCCAAACCCGACCTTATATTTTCCGGGTTGACCCGAAACCGACCCAAAATGACCTGAAATAAAAATCTAAATATCCAATAATCAAAAAACTGTCAACTTAATTCAAAAAGCTAAAGCTAATGAACATGTAACATGTTTAAGTTTCAACATTCAAAGCCGGAATTTTCAAATTGAAGTGAGTTGGGCTTGGCCCTATATTATAACCTAACCGGCTAAGGGCTAACCTAACATAATATAAGTTATTTTTAAATCAGGTCATTTCGGGTTATTTTCAGGTTGAAAAGATTAACCTGAACCTAACCCATTATATTTTCAGGTCGGGTTGGGTCGACTCTTTTTTTTTTCAGGTCGAAAACCTCAACCCAAACCCGGAATTTTCAGGTCAGTTTCAGGTCGGGTTATCAGGTTGGGTCAGTTTTTGCCAGCCCTAGATATATGTAATCTTAAAAGGTTATCTATAAAAAGTTAAAAATGAAAATTCAAGCAAGAAATGAGCATTATTTACATTGATTGATGGAGTATCTAATTATGTCATAAATTCTCAGTTAATACTTCATCTTTTTTTTTCCTATTGCAATAATAGCTTTGGACATAATTTTTAACAAAGTGGAAAAAGTAAATATATAATTTAGCATAAAAGTACCCTTAAAATTACTAGAATAGGAGAAAGAAATGAACACTTAATAAAATAAAAGTACCTCTTTAACAATAAATTGTGAATTAGTGAGTAATTAATGATGTTTTTAGTAAAATAAAATGAAAATAATACTTGGTATCAATTAAAGTTGTTTTTTATCAAAAGTGGAATTGCTATGTCCAATAGAAAAAAAAATAAGAATTTTTTCCTTAAATAATGCAAAAGTGGGTTTTAATTCCCAAAATATGCCCAAAAAAATTAAAATTCCCTGCGTACCGTCCACGTAGGACGGCACGCGAGAAAATTTTTTTTTTTTTGTTTTAACCCACGGAAACCGCTACTCAAAGTAGCGGTTTAATTTTGAAATAAACCGCTACTCTGAGTAGCGGTTTATAAATATAAACCGCTACTCGGAGTAGCGGTTTATAAATGTAAACCGCTACTCGGAGTAGCGGTTTATAAATGTAAACCGCTACTCGGAGTAGCGGTTTACTACCTTGCAAAATATGGTAAGCAGATATCAGATTTCATAATAAACCGTAGCGGTTTACAAAAAAAAAAAAAAAAAAAAAAAAAAAAAAAATTTGAAAAATATTCGCGCGTGCCGTCCTACGTGGACGGTATGCAGGGAATTTTAGTTTTTTTGGGCATATTTTGGGAATTAAAACCCACTTTTGCATTATTTAAGGAAAAAATTCAAAAAAATAACGGAAGAAGCACTACTTAAAAAAAAAAAACAATATTTATTGTTTATTTATAACCCTAAAGCTAAGGTTGTATATATGAAAATGTTAATTTTCTATTGTCATTCTTATCTCCTAACTATAGAGAGCTAGCCTGCCGCTAACAAAAGCTAAGTGATAGAATAATTTTAGTGACCCAATAATGATGAAAAAGATGTGCTTTTCTTAAAGTAATTGCCATCAAAGTAAGTGAGCAAATTGAAATATAAATCACGTGGTATTATAAGGTTTAGGGGATGATTAATGAATACTTATTTAACTAGCAGCCAACTTCCTTTTCAGAGAAAAAACTAGCAGCCAACAAAATGGTGAAAAGAAAAAAAGAATCACAGTTTTATTGCTTTCATGTCCTTTGCAAGCTGGCTAAGCTGCAGATATGGAATCCATGTCTTGATTTCTGGTTGGACTAGAATAAAGTTTAATATTTGACTTTTTTACAAATAGATCTAGTTTTATAAAGCAAGCCCAGATGCATGCATGTAGGCAAAACTAAACGAACTAGAAACATTTTGACTGAGACTAGAACTGTACAAGTTAGGTGGAAACTTTTATTTGGCCTTCTTTTTGAAAAGGATATATGAAAATGACTATTAATGGGGAATCAATGATTAATCTAAGTATATATTCATAGAAGCTAATTTTCTGCATGTTTTTACATTATTCAAATTTTTATATTTTCTTTACCATGCAATTTTGTAATTCTTAAGTTTACTTAAGTAACTCTGTTTTTAAACATATTCTATGAGTCTAATCTGTTTATCTCATTTTAGTCTTTATCAGAATAAATAAGTTTACAAGTATATTTAAGTGATCTTGTCTATTAGAATATTCTATGAGCATGTTCTGTTCATCTTATTTTTAGTATTTATCATAAAACTTAAGTTCATATAAGTTTAGATGAGGTCTAATAAGGACTAATAATGTCAATAAGTTCTAATAAGTTCATGTCAGCAAAAATAAGGTCTGAAACTCTCAAAAATAAGGTTTAATAAGCTCAGATAAGTTTAAAAAGTTCAACTAAATACGCAAAAATTAGTTAGGTAGGACAAACCCTATTTATAAGAGTGTTGTTAATGATTGAAATCCAACGGGCTAGATCTATAAATATAATAAAAAGAAGGGAGGAGAGAATAATAAACAACTCTTCACCGTAAACCTTTTTATGCGAATTAGGAAAAAAATAAAGTTAATAATTTGGAAAGGAGAGAGAGTGTTGGCTAATTTGGAGAATTGGGGAGGATAGGTGGCGCAATGTCTAACGTCATTGGATGATGGCTTACATACATAGTTAAGAAAAATGGTGCGAGTATAGTAAATAGGATGAGAGAAAATTTGATGACCCCAAAAACCTAACTATTGAAAGTAAAAAAAAAGTGTTATTGAATAAGTTGCGTATAAATAACATACAAGAGAAAATAAGTAGATACTGAAAAGAATTCAACGATTGACAATGTTCTAGCCTTTAAGCATTTGGATTTTGGGATGCCAGCTTGAGTGCATTTGTGCATGATCGATATTTTTACTATATCATGATAATCGGTCAACAGTCAGTCACTTCCAAATCTTTGACCTTTTACAAGAGGTTTCCCATTGCTTTTGAAGTTGAATTAGTGATGTAAGGTCAGTATTAGCATCTCTAAGAAAATGGCAAGTAATAATATACCACTAAAATGCTACCGTTCCAAGTTGCAAATTAAGAAAGGAAGGCAGCTTTGCCTTCATCTTATGACTTATAGTTATTATAACTTTATAAGTTTGTAATTTTGACTTTAAAAAATAATGCAAAAATAATGAAGCAATAAATTAATAAAGTAAAAACTTAAGCGATCATTTTTCTAAAATATATGTGTTACTTGTTTACGTGCTTACCAGCTAATCATCACCTTACCGCCTCAGGCTCACCTAAAATATGTTTAGAGAGCAAAATATATATGATGTTTCTCTTTTTATTAAGATAAAAGTTGCAAGCAAGAATCTCAATATATTTATATTCCGTTAAAAAGAAAGTATTAGTCAATGAAAGTATCTACCATATCTAACTTCTAAACCATGTTTCTATTATAATACAAAAACATATTGTTGTTGCAAGCTTTAAACAAGAAGTATGGTTAATTCATAGAGGGTAATTAAAATTAAATGTCGGGGGAGAAGAGGGAGAGGTAAAACTTAAAAGGTAATAGTTAAATGCATATATAGTTTTTCATTGTTAATGATGGAGATCATATATATAACAACAATTGATCATAGGAAAGGGAAATGATTAACCAGCATTTAATTAATTTTAATTTAGTAGTAGCTACTAAGTAGTAATTCTAGAATGATGATGTGAGAAATTAAAGAGCTTTATTTAACAAAACACAAAATTGAAAGATGAAAGAGTGATTAAATAGTTGATGATATAGTAGTAATTCCAAAATTTTGCAAGTGGAGATGGATATATACAAGCTCCAAACTTTTTGCACTCTAATAAATCTGATCTACATAACTAATTAATAAGAAGAAACCATATGAGAAGAAAAAGAAAAAGAAAAGGTTGATATTATCATTTTTCAGAATGAACGACGATGAGAATTAGTAGCAAGTGAGAAGATAGCAGCTACAACAGAGTTAGCCAATCCCTTTACAATCCGACCCTTGACTTGACCTCTTTTGGGGATCAGACGCCCAGGGGAAGGAGAAGGAGAAGTACTCCTCTGTGACTCACTTCCACCGTTGGACATCCTCTTTCCTCCTCCTGCCAGTGCCATCTCAATATCTGATCTTCTTCTACTCTTTCTTCCTGATTTAGATTTTAGATTTTAGATTTTAGATTTTATTCTTTAGAGTAGTAATATAATAGTTGAACAAGTAAGCTAAGAGAAGTTTATATGGTTTTGGTTGGTGGCTTTATTTTGACGATGGCTCTATCAGTTACTCACTGCTCCTTTATATAGATAGGACTTTTCTCCTTCAACTACGCACTGTAGACTGTAGAGTGTAGACTGTATAAGTTGGTAATGATCGAGTTTATGAATATTTAATTGTCGTAGTAAACTATAGGCAGGTGTAAACCGAATCTTAGATAAATTACAGTGACTGTAACTGTGACTGGCCCAATGATGATAAAGACAGACAGTACCACAGACGTGTATTTATTAAAGTTAACTGCTCCCTTGATCAAATGACAAGTGCAACGAAACACAGATAAAGGTACATACTTTGTTTCCCATCGAAAAGAAAAGGTACCATACTAACATACTTTCTTTTCAAGTGAAATCATATGTTATATGACCAAGTTGCATAAAAATCACGTGGTGTTATAAGGTTCACGAAATCACTTCTAACCAAGTACCAAGTAGGACGGAGTACTATAATAATAATAAAATTAATAATACTCCATAGTGAGAGAGAAAGAATCATCTTTTGTTTGTTTGTTTGTATGCTGCTTCGATGTCTTGTTTGAAATTATGGAATTCATTTTCTGCGATTTTATGGTTGGACTTAAGAAATTGATCATTTTGTTCTCGTGAAAGTCATAGTCAATACTCAATAGATGAAGTTAAGAAATGGGATAGATGCATGCATGGAGTTATCAGTTGTGGAGGCAGAATATATCTAGATGAATCTCACTGCTCTACTATTGAGTACAAACTTTAGCTATCTTTCATGAAAAAGATCTAGATGAAAATCACTTAATAAATGTTTTCTTCTAGTATTAGCTTTATGCGCACAAATGTAGGATACAACTGCTCTTTTATTTAACATGCATCATCTTGCTTTTATCTTGCATTGGTTTCACACATTTTCTTTAATAAATAACTAAACACCTAAACATGTCAGCATCTGGTGCTAAATTCAAATTACATTATCAAGATAACTTAATAATGTTTGCATCTTCAAAAATTATGCTATAATCCAACTTTATTTTAAGAAAATATGAATTCAAGAAACAAAATCCTAATTAATCACAATATGAATAAGTAAAGATGTTACAAAAATCCTAGCCTTCCCCTATCCCTCTCTCTCAAACCCTAGCCTCTCTTATTCCTTTTTCACGAGTTAGAGACTGCCATGAATGATTTTATACATGATAAGCCCCCTTTTTTCCTTTTATTTTCAATTTTTAGTTCATTTTCTTGTTTTGTTGAATAAATTAGTCTATTTTTATGAGATTTTCTCAAACCTTATTATGGAGATTTTAGTCTCTGTTGTAGAGATATACTTCTACATCCCCTACGAAAGTTGTGAGTATGATTTTTTTGTATTTAGGTATGAGAAATTATTCTCGTTGGTTGAAGTTCGAGATTCAACATGAATGTATTAGAACCTCAGATGCGGTCAACATGGCTCGATCAAAAATGATTTTCCAAATTATATCAGAATATAGACTTCCTCAATAATAGCTAGCGTGATTCAGCAAATACAAATGTGCTGCGTTGTATTGCTCGATCTAGTTCATTGTAGTTTCCTCTAGGACCAACCCTTGTTTGATTAAATCTTGTTTTTTTTCTAATACCTATTGTAGATGTAGGTTGACCTTTAATTAATGAAATTTCTCTTCTAAAAAGAAGTAAAGATGTTACAAAAGAGAATTTTGATATATTCAATCTTTAAGATTCCTATCAAACATTATCACCGACCAATTTTTCTTAAACATTGTATATGAGCCAACAATTTTTTGAGGCAAAACGACGCCCAAAACTATAGTATGAAAAACCAGAAATGGCTTGACAGGTAAATCAAGAATTCGAAATTTAACAATTAATTCTAGATGCCTTGTTTTTGGTTTTCCAAAGTTATAATATGGACATCTCAACTATATTTGGTTTAGTGCCAAAAAAGAAAACATAAGATTCAATTGGATGAATCATTAGGTCTATTATGAAATTGTATATTGCTCCTTTTAAGATGCAAGGAGATCTGTTGATGATGTTCATAAAATGAGTGAGAACACTATTTATTTAAAGACACAATTCATTCTATTTTTTTAAAATTTTCCCGAAATAAAGAACACAAAAACTCAACACATTTACCTGTGTGAATCCGACACTCTGTTTGAACATTATGATGGTATTTGGTCTGTGGCATGAATGCATGACCAATTGACCATCTAATTCTTTTTTTCTATTCTCAAGGGGACCAACCTATTACTGTCTATTGAAAGCGTCAACGGTCACTTTCAAATCTTTGACCTTGAATTCGAGGTTTCCCATTGCTTTTCAAGTTACTTTTATTATACTCCCTCCGTCTCATAATATAGTGCTTGTTTCTATTTTACACGATCTTCAAGACGTAACTTTGACCTTTAATATCTTCAATTTCGTATTAATAAAAAATATAAAAAGTTGATATTATGAAACTACACATTGAGACGAATCTAACAAGATCCCACATGAATATGTTTTTTTTATATATACAAATGAGAATATTCGGTCAAAGATTTTAAAGTTTGACCCACCAAAAATGAAATAGGCACTATATTATGGGACGGAGGGAGTAGTAAGTAGTAACTCATTAGTACTCCCTCCGTTTCCTAAAGATATTCCCTCTTTCCGTTTAAGGGTGTTTTCAAAAGATCTTCTCTCTTTTGCTTTATTCCTTATTTGGCAAAACAAATTTCCCTATTTACCCTCTCATGTCACTATCATATGGTTCACCACCCTTTTTATTTGTTTATTTATCTTAACCCCTTTCTCTCTCCTACTTTACTCACACCATGCCCCACACAACTTGATTTTTCTTGGTATCTGTAGGAACAGTAAGTGGAAAGATATTTAGGAAACAGAGGGAGTAACTAGTAAGGCCGAAGTTGTAAACTAAAGCCATAATAAAAATGTTAGGTTAGTAACGCCGTCTATTTTATATTAAGCACTATAGTTTCGTTGGTATAGGATCTTAAAAGTTTTATTCGACTTCGTAAGTGTAGTTGACCGTACAACTAATGGCCATGTAATTATTTATTGATATAATATGAATTATTTATTTGGACTACTTATATATATTGTAGGGGTTACTTATGTTTTAGTTTGAATTTTACGCGCAAGACCACTCCTCAAGAAGAGACATAACAAATAAGTAACCCTCGACAATTATGACTAACTTACCATATTATTACTAATTTTAAAATACAAAATGTGAATTGACTGCACGGTTAACTGAAGGTGTGGTAAGCTGCATATAGGATCGGAATTAGATTTTTTATTATAATAAACGGATTAGGGGTATCGATATTTTGAAGTAAAAGTGGTGATGTTTCTCAATTATTCTTGGATGATCCTCAAAAAGAGAGAAATAATATTAAATACGTGGAGCCACACCAACTTGAGAAGTGTACAATCAATGTTAGACGGACAAATAGAGAAAATATATTGATAGGATGCGAGTACTACATAGAAGAATTAAAGCGTATCAATCAATGTAAAACGGACCAGTAAACCTCATATATTTAATTCTTTTTTGATATACAGACAGTGACACTTCTATAATTTAGCTTAATTTGTAAGACTACGTACAACAAAGTGATACCAATGCATACAAGAAATAAACGATATAAGGAGTGACACACATCACACACTCATGTATTAGCGAGAAAGAATTATTACCATTTGATATTATGAACATAAACACTATTTAGTTATAGATTTAGAGTTTCATTTTATGGATGTTTTATCTTTATCTTGGACATATCACCTCATCTGATGAACACATCATCACATTTATGGACATTTCATGTCAATTTATGGATAAATTTTCTCAAATTTATGTATATTCCATGTAAGTTTCTTAACATACCATCTCAACTTTTGAATAGCTTAGCCATCAATCTCATTAGTTTGAACAATTTAAACAAAAATCATACGCCAGCAAAGACATAATTCTTTGAAGAGTAGCATGTAATATCGATAGAAGTTGATATGGTCTAGATAATGTGGGACAATAACAATGTAGTATAATTGTACTCTTAATACCCATCTACTATAGGTGGATAGCTATTCAAATTGAATTTGAATAATTGTACTCTTAATATTTGTTGTGATAACTGATAGTTGGTCGTTGGAAGAGCAAGTTGGCAAGTTGCTTATATATCACGTGTAAGTTCTAATGTGCCTAACCAACTTTTAAAGTGAGAGAGACATGAATAATTCATAATTCATAATTCATAATTCATAATTGTGGTTTAAGCTGCCAAGAATTAGATACTGACAAGTGACAACTAATTTTTTTGTTGAAAATCTGTGTCATTATCGCTCTTCTAAGCCATCCTATCGAGTACACTTTTAGATTACATTACAATAAGATGATTAAACTCAGATACATGCATCAAGGTCGAATCTTTTTAGACATAAATTCATGGACCAATATATGCCTTTACTTTCTTTCTTTTTCTATAATTTCTTCTTTCTTGAAAGAGATGTGAAATGATAGGAATTTCAAAAAAAGAAAAACCAAAAAAGTAGCAGCCTGGTGATGATGATATTAATAAGATTATGGTCCAACGATAACTTGAATCTAATTGGATCTTTCTCTATTTGGTGGATATAACACTAGGATTTGGGAGAGTATGTCATATTTGATGAGATAAGGATGACCCTTTTCGTCACCATGTCATATAAGGCTATGTCATATTTGATGAGATAAGATGACCCTTTTCGTCACCATAAATATATGATATATTTTATTCGATTTTTATTAATCAGTTTTTCATCACCATAAATATATGATATATTTTATTCGATTTTTATTAATCAGTTTGTCTCATAAGAGAGTCTATTTTTAATTCAAAATTAAACAACTCAATTCTAATATTAAAAAGAGAAAGGATCACCTTTTTTTTAATAATGACCCAAGACATCGTCCGGACCAAAATATAAGTTCTATCAGTCTAAGCTACAACCCTATATTCATCTGAACCGGAACAAAATTTCAATGCTCCCTACTATGTGTCTACTCAACCCACAAACAATCAAAAAAATTAACATGGGGCCTCGAAGATTAATGTTGCAACTACTCCCCATTGATGGAAAATCAAGATTTACGAATACATTTATGTCAATAAAAGAGTTACTGCATGAGTACCTCAAATGTCAGCACTAAAATCCCAATGGGAGCTATTCGCCAAGGATCCATGGATGTGCTTCCCAGAAATTATTGTCGATTATGTTACAATGTTCAATCACGATTCTTTTCCTAGAATCTTCAGCGCAATTCACTTCCAAAAGTGCCTTGTTTTCCTACATTTATGAAATGATTCACTTTTAAAACATCATCAAAATAACATCTTGTTCTTTCAATACTAAATTATCTCCACCCTTTTGATGACAGGACTTGGTTTAGAAGGTAGGACTTTGCACAAACATGTATACTTACAAGAATACACAAACATATCTGGCTCGAAAACGAAAGCAAAAGATGAAAAATCTACAATAAGTAAAGCAAAAACTAAGAAACAACTTTTAGGGAAGGTGATGAAAACGAGAGTCATACCATGTCTCGAAATATACAAGACCCCAGACGAAATATATCTGGCTCTGCAGTATAATCGATACCCTTTTCCACAAGTAAATCATTCTTCTCTTGAGTTTGGGTTCCCTGAACATTCAAAAGATTAAGCAAAGAGAAGTTTTGCACTCTCACGACGAAAGTGGAAATTGCAGTTTCATTTTTAGTATCTAATAAGTGCCCACCTTAAATTAAAAAACTCAGCAATTGAAAGCATAAAAAGAGGGAAAAATGGTCATTTTGTCAACCAAAAGATGGAGAGACTACAATTTGCTCTAAACTGAAGTACTCACAACATGGCCAAATGACTCACAAGGTTATATGTGTGGTGTAAAACATAAACATGCTACCACAGTAGTACAGTATAAGATCCAGTAAAGGAGTTAAGATGTACCTTCAAACAACTCTGAGCTTCACGCCTTTCTTTTCCAGACTTTACCAGAGTCCAGAAACAAGTATTATACTGATTGTTAATATGACCTGAGTTTAAAATAATAAGCAGTTTTAACTCAATACAGCATATTATCCCACAATAACTGACATACAACACAGCAGCATATTGTAAGGTAATACACAACAATACTTACAATCGACTTGTCTCCAAGACAAATAGTCCCGGAGAATCTCAGATGACGGGTAGCAAACTGCTCGTCCGTCAAATGAGGGGGGATACTTTAACTCTTGTTGTAGGATAAACCCTGTCCATTTACTGATGTACATTGAAGAAAAGAATGACACCATTGTGGACACTATTCCACTGTCGAGAACAAATAGCTCATTCTAAGTAAAGAATCAAAGAAAATTTAAATTTGCATTGAACAGCATGAGATAAGCAAAGGGTAGATGAAGCTATACCTAGCATGCCGTTCATATAACTTGGAATCCTTTTTTAAGACAAAACTGCAAGTTGTTTAACAAAAGCAATTTGAATTCCAACTTAAAGCAGATTATAAAACTGTTGGTGGAAAGAAACCGACGATCAAATTACCTGAACTCATCACTGACACCATATGCGAAGACTATGTCTTCAAACTCTTCTAAAAGAGCTACTGCACACGAATTCATAAGGTTCAGAGCTTGTTCGTCATTGGGTTTCTTAAATTCATGAGCATCAGAGAACCTAACAAAACCCAGACATGTTCACTTGCAAGTCCATTTAAACCATCTCAGCTTTGAACCAGACAACAGCGGTGGATTCACCAATACATTAACTCAATTGAAACTGAAATACATAAATTACATTGATTGCATGGAAAAGGTACTTGTCTGCACCTGCCACCTTATAACTTTTTACTAATCCTAGATTGTTCCTCAAAGCAATTCTCATACAAATTCTGCGAGCAAAAACTGCATGTACAACATGTCAGTTGAGGAGAAAAATCGTGTCCACTCTAAGAGATTGCCAGTGCACAGAAATACCCAGTTACTAATTAGTGATGCCCCGAGAAAAAAAAACCTAATAATCAGTAGAAAACCCCAAATATTTCATTTCACTCTGGAGGTAGATTTATCATTCCTCCATGGCTCCATGTAAAGGGAATATTGTTCTGAAAACAGATAAGCTACACAATTACAAGAAAAAGATTATCCTGTGCAAGTCACCCTTTTTTTTTCCTAACCCTTGGTTAGCAATTTAATTACATCCCGTACTCATTATGAAATAACATAGCATATATAGCACATGTCACAAGCTTTTGTAGTAAATCAAACTCTTTCATTTATCTTAGCTGCATATTAATCCACAACACATTGGATTAACAACCAATGGTAAAAATGATTGTCAGATAAGTCAACTACCTGTGGAAATGGCACCCATCGATTCTGACCACTATCCAAGTGGACAACATCATTTTATCCTGAAACTGAAAGGATTCTATATATTCCGGTCTAATATTCTGAATATCTCCTTCAAATCTGCCTAGTTCTGAAAGAAGAGAAGAATGCTCATTCCAGAAGCTTTTACCAGCTAGATTGCTGGACCGAACTTTCATCACTTTTCTCCGTAATCTCTTTACAGGAGCACCATCTTCCTTATACTTGATAATATCTTCAACCTACACCAAGCAGAAAAAAGTCAGATATTGGCACACTGAGAACCACTTACAAGGAGACTAAAGGATAACTAGCACTCCATAAAGAATTTCCCATTCATCAAGACCAACTACTTAATATTGCCAACAAAAGCTTTTGAGGCAGAGCCACGCTTGGACACGAACAATAACTCCAGTAAAAATACGTTACAGGGATACCCCATATACTGTACACCAGCCGGTCCAGCCCACATTCAACTACCATACTGGCTCGCAATCTATCCAAGTGTTTCATAAAAAGTATTAAGTAAAATAAAAACAGATAGCCAAGATAGAGGATCATCAGCCAACCAGCCAAGTCCTAAATTTGTTATGCAACTCCTACCAATAATTATACTAAAGAAACAAACAATAAAGTTATTTGACTGGCTTTCACTTGGGTGTTGAGGTTAGATTTGTTATGCAACTCCTACCAATGATTATACTAAAAAATGTTAATATGACTGTTTACATTGGTAATTGTAAGTAGTGGAGAGAATTTCATGTGGCACGAAACTGGAAGTTTGTGAGCGCTAATCCACTTTATTTTAAGAAAATTGGATGATGACAAAAAAACAGTTTTGCTAGATACAATTATTCTGCACAAGGCATACACTGAATACACTCATAGAGGCCTAGATTATTTGTACAGAGACATTCTGCGAAGTGAGATTCAAAGTTCAATGCTCAGTCTTCAAGTTGATTTGCCACTAGCTTGTGAATTCACTCTTCTGACAGTATAGTGGTCTATACGACATTACGACCCCAAGTCCCCAGACCCCAACTCAACCCCCCATCCCTCATCACCACCACAAAAAAGGAGGGCCAGTAGTCAAAAGTGGAAACTTTAGGGGCTCATCCAATCTATAATGAGGAAAGACTTTGGGAGAAAGAAGGTGCCTTTATCTACAATGTTACGTCGGTCAAAAGAAAGTCGCAAATTTGCAGGTAATAATTGCCACGTCAAATGAATGTTTAGTAGAATTTGAGACCTATTTTCAAATTACCAAACAAGTTGAGTGTGGAATAATTACTTCAATTAGAAAACATGATCTAGAAACTGAACACCATTAATAATTTAAGAAGTATAAATTCCACTGGACAAATCTACAAGGTTTCAGGCTCCCTCATCCTCAATAAAGGGAGTTACAATTAGTCCATTAGAAAATGTCATCTTATCAAAATCTTGGTGCTTTTAGAATTTTATATCAGTGCAAAAAGGCTATTCCATCAAAAAGAAAAGAATATGCAATTGAAAATTACAAATAATCTAAAAGAATAATAGCATATATGCACCTGAGTCTTGAAAAGACAAGTTCCTTGCCGATATATTGGATGAAGAGTCTTATAGTTAATGCCATGCTGGAAGAGAAACTCATTCATTTCCTGCTTTCGGGTTCCCTGTAAGACACAGTTCGTTCATTGTTGAAGTGAGCCTTCCGAGAAGAATCACTAAATAAACTATTATGCATAACACGTGGATTAGAGCAAACTGAAAATACCACCCTCTGATATGTCCCTTGACAGATATAAAGTGCAAAAGTATAGATATTAATCTAACAATCTTAGCAAGTTAGACCAATTGTTTGCATCATGAAACCAAAGCTTAATAATCACCCTCTTTTTTATTCCGGTGATAATGACAAAGCAGCACAGATCCAATTTTAGTATTTGGAATTCAAAATGCAGGTAAAAGGAAGTTGAAGATTAAGTATGAGTATCAGAGTAAAGAAGAAGTTAACAGCTTATTATCTAATCCCTATTGTATATTTACGTGGTGTAATCTTGAGGATATTCCAATAGTAAGATACTAATTAGGTCAAATCTCTAAGATCACCTTCAACATTAGCTGTAAAATTAATTCTATGGAGGATTACCAGATTTCATGTTAAACCACAGCAAACTATGTATCAACTATCACACTTGGATCAGGATTCCCATATAGTTGCTATACCAAACCCACTAATCCAGTACGGATTGTACTACTAGCATAGTCCACATCAGACTGGAGATCGAGATATTTGTCGCCAGGACTTTAGAAGAAATTACTATAGACAAAGGTATTGCTAGTGAGGCTAAAACAAACAAAAAGGGCAAAATTTCAATGTAAACACAGTACATGTATGCAGAGGATACACCAGGTATCAATAAAGTTCACACACATCCAATCTATCCTTTAAGCAAGTAGCAATAAACAGACATAGCATGCATACAAGTACTAAATTTGCAGCACCTTGAGAAATCCATGTGCAGTTTCACTCTTTCCACTCTCAATAAGCTTCCAGTTACATGTATCGTACAAATTATTGAGGTGACCTGTGAAGCAAAGAGTACATATACATATAAAGTAACAGCACCTGGTTTGATTTCTTAAAGATCCCAAGAAGAAAGACATTTCCAATGTTAAAAAAAAAAAAGTACTTATAACACCATACAAGATAATTGACTACAAATTACTTACAATCATTCTGTCTCCATGCAAGATAGGTTTGAAGAACCTCCAAAGTTGGACATCGAATAACTTTTGCATGGAATGAAGGTGCATATAGTAACTTCTGATGTGGAAAGAAGTCTTTCCATTTTATGGTATACACGGAAGTGAAAAATGACACAAGCAGGGACATTATCTTGCTGCAAAGCAAATGTGTGTAGAGTATTAGTAATTGCTACTGGAAAATGCAAAAAACCTAACTGGAACTAAGAGGCGATACCATGCAAGAGTTGAACAGCTATAACAGCAAGCACTACTATGATAAGGCCAGAGCTGATGAGTGATAAGAGAGTAACCAAACACTAAGATAAAGCAATTTAAACATGAGTATGTCAACGAGGAACTTTTTATGGATCTCAAGTATTAACATCTAAATGTAGTAATGACCACAAACCTTTCACGTCTCTGGTAGAATTTGGACTCCTTTTTGAATATAAAACTGCAACGAACAACAGACGACCAAGTAACAAACGTCAAAAAGTTGCAATTCAGATGAAAGCAAGCAAGGAAATGGGAACTGCAGGCCTGCAGGTACCTGAATTCATCACTATATCCGTATGAAAATATTAAATCGGAGTATTCCTCCATAACAGCAGCTGCACATGACTTCATTAACTTCAAGGCCCTCTTATCAAGAGGCTGCTTTTCAAATTTATGAACTTCAGAGAACCTGTCATGTGTACATGTCAAGTAAATCCAAGTGGCGAAAATAAATTATGGGATAAACCAGGGAAAAAACATTTAATTAATCAAAGAAAGAGTACACTTGAATAGGGGAATTTGGAGGGAAAGGAAGATGAACATGTTCTCTTGTTTAGATACAACATGGGGGAAGGGAAGGGAATTGGAAGAATCCATTTCCCCTCCACTCTTAATAAACCAAATCCTTCCAGTGTCGGAAAGATTTGGAAAGAAAAAGCAAGCTCACTCTTCCCCCCTTCATTTCTCCCCCTTCTCTCTCCTTACGTCCACCATTGCTATATCGAAACATAGTGTAAAAGAGAGAGTTACTTCTTGTTTATCAGGTAATTAAGCTGGCTAGTTGAAGAGATGACCTCGTGGCTCTAATACATTGACAAAAAAGAAATCCAAGTAACCTCCATACTCTGACAATCGTTGTAAAACCACAAACCTGCCTAAATCGGACTCTAAGTATCCATATACGTGTCTAAGTATCTGATTCTAGATTATGAAAATTTCCCATGATTTTGGACCCAAAAAAAAGCGTCAAAGTATCCATCATCGTTCGGGGTGTCGAGGATTCCACATAGATACTTGACGTGAAGTGAAAATTGAAAAGTCCGGATAACATAGCTATAAACTACTTAGGAAGATATATCTACTTAATTCTAGCAAATGAAGCAGCTCAAAGGAAAAGGCTGCTCAAAGAGAAGCAAGTCCTATGAGACATAAACTACAGTCTAATGAAAATGAAGTGTAAAGCTCACATTTTAACAATGACGTTTTCATAACAAAAAATTAATTATAGAGTTGGAATTGAGAAGAGCTGAGGTGAATTGAACTGAAGCGAACTGAAATTAAGTACAAAAGAAGAGGGCCTGTAAGGGCAACACTTCAACGATGACATACTAATAATCCTAATCTATCACACCATTGAGGAATAAGGATACATTCATACTGCAAATTATTAAGCAGAGGGGATATATATATATATATATATATATATATATATATATATATAGAAATATGTATATATAGATGATATACACAAACAGGAAAGCAGAAAAACCAAAACGACAAACATTGAGAAATGACAGAGTATTTAGAAAGCAATTAATTATAATAAGATAAGCTAGAAATTACCTTCGGAAATTACGGCCATCAATAAGAAGAACAATGTAAGTGGGCAGCATAATTTTGTCTTGGACTTCAAAGGATTTTACATACTCATATTTGCTGTTTGCCATCACATAATGCACTTTTTCGCACACAGATGTATATCAGGTCGTCTAAGACTCCAAGTAGTAAGGGGGAGATATCAGCGACAACGATGCTGTTGAATCAAACAGGGAGGCAGAAACGAAAGGGTTGGTAAATGCAATGTTGTCAGGATCGCAATCCTACTTTGGATCGTGAGAAGCTAGCAGGATCGGATCGTAGAATCGTAAGATCCTATGAAATTTGAAAAATTAAGTCAATTTTAGCTAATCTGCTTGTACATTCCTCATACATGGAGTAAAATGATGCTAAAAACTTATCATTTATCAATAATACTTGATATTGCATAATAAAAAGATTCAAACATACAACAACAATCGTCCAGAAAAAAACAAATATTGAAAATGTTAATAATACAAACCAACAATACAAAGACATCTTAATAAAAGTTATGCAAATTAGAATACAAATATGTTAATCAATCACACAGAAAATTGACATGATCTAACTTCTAACCACACAGAAAATTAGAAAATCAAAAATAATTAGAACAATGAAGAATAACACTGATTGAAATAGAGAAACGAAAAAAGAAAACAAAATAAAAAAACAGAATACAAGGAAAATAAAAGCGAAAATGAATTAGAGCAATGAAACATTGAAACTAATAATCTACAGCACTATTGTAAATCTGTGATAGAGTCAGTGTCACTGTAGCACACATCACATGGCTTTAATTTCATAATTTTGCAAAATTCATATCATATAATTTCAATGGCAAAATCGACAGAAGCATATTTTCTGTCCTAAAGTTCAATGCAAGCTGGGAGTTTGGAGGAATTCAGCCTGAAATTACAAACAAACAGTCAAGCACAGAGCCAAAATTAGCTTCGAATTGAATCAGAGAGCAAAAATTAGTGTTAAATCAGCTTAGCAAAAATTAGCTTCGAATAATCGAATTACTATATACAACAAGCAGTCAAGCACAGAGCAAAAATAGCTTCGAATTAAATCAGTTTAAAACAAATTAACACCGTGAAATTAGAAAATAAATTAGAGAGAGAAATAAGCTTACCACAATATAGGGATTTAGCTGAATTTGCAGAGTAGAAAGAGAAAATGGGAGGAAGAGGAAGAGGAAGACGGTTCAGTCTTCAGTTTAGGGATTTCGCATGTTTTGGGTTGTTAAATGAATGTTTGGGCGATTTTAACAACATTGGGTAAATGGTAAGTGCCTAAGTGGTAACCAACAAGACTTAAAGGCACAATAGCTTAAGTGATGATAGAGAGAAAAGGAGGTAACCTATGTAATGAGGAGGGCGAGAGAAAAAAAATACTTCCCACAGAAGAGAGAAGTGTCTCAGTTATTTTAGAACGAACTGAAGCAAATATATAAAAGAAAGGCAGTGATGCAACTCGCAAGTAAGTAAATAATAGCAAAGGAAATAAGTGTTGTAAAAATGAAATTAAGTTTTTCAAAAATAAGTTATTTTCAACAAAAGTAAGTTAAGTCCCTTAAAAATAAGTTTAATTCAGCAAAAATAAGTTTAGTTGAGCAAAAATTAGTTTTTCTTTCATGAGAGAAAAATTAGTTCACTTAATGTACATATGTGTTATATGCAGCCACAAGTAAGGCTAAATACAGCATATAACAATATAACATATACTAAAACATAGCCATGGTTAATATAACCTTTTCAGAATATAAACAAAATTATAGTATTACAAAAGCTAACTAACTCATTCGTGCTGTATGTAGAGAGCAGATCACTGATATTTATATTGAAGTCATGGATTTGAAACCGAAGCAATCAAAAACCAATATGCATCTGGTTGAAATTTCAATTAATTAAATTGCAATGATTTCGGAAATTAATTGTGACCAAATTCTGATCTTAGGCAATAAGATTTTACAGTACAATGCCTAATAAACTTGAAAAATAACGATTTAGAACACTGAGTTAGCATCTTACCTCAGAAATTTTCACTCTTAAGCAAAGTATCATCTTATTTTAAGGTTTAGTACAACATTTATCCCACATTGCATCTGATATTGGTGATTTAGATGAACATGCACTCAGGAAACTTCATATATATGGTTTTCTTGATAGGTATTAGAAGATTATGTGTAAAGCGCACACATTCTCTTTAATCAATTTAGAGTTGAGAGTTGAGCAAACATGTAATGAAGTTTCAGACAAGCCGTTTTTTGTGTAAATTATGTTTGTAGAAAACTGACATACTTGTATTTATTCTACCTTTAAAGTTGTCAATTGTAAAATGCAAACTACTATATGCTTGTTTGTTTTGAAAAGACACCGTAGCAAATATGAAATATCCAAACACAAATATCAAACGTATAGATACTTGAAAGTTGTAATAATAATGATTTCGATGAATACAGCTATTATCTAACCTTCGATTCGAGTTTGATCAGTGATTACCTGGCGGCCGTCTGAATTCCGGCGAGGAGAAGGAGCGTATTTGGTAGGCTGATGTTGTTGCCTGTTGGTGTCAACTTGAGACTTGAGAGATGTATAATATGTATTGTTTGTTGGAGTTAAAAGATTTCAAACCGAGCTCGAATAATTTGCGAGCCAGCTAGGCTCATTAACACTCTTACATCTAACTGTGTGAAGCGTTCATTTTAATATTTGAAATTAAGAATGGCTATGAACATAATGTAGTCACTTACGATTAGAACTGGTTTTTGGTTTAAAAAAAACATGCAAGTAGGGAAGATGGAAATTGGAAAACGGTGGGTGGTCAACTGGTCATAGAAGATATACTAGAATCTCAGTGCAAACTAGTAGCTTACAGTTGGATGAAGTAAAATTGCACTGATTCCAAGTGAAACGGCATACAACTTGAACCCATGCCTCCACTATATAGATATGTACTGACTACTATACCAGTTCGTTCGTTCATGAAGTATTTGCTATTCATTTTGCAAAATTTGTTGTGTCTACTGTCTAGTGTCTACAGCAAAAAAAAAAAAGAAAAAGAAAATGGTGAATGAAAAAAGTGGTAGTCTTTTGAATGTGGGTGCAGAGTTACGGAAGATATCTAGCCGTCCGATCCCCAAGAGAGGCCAAGTGAAAGTGGCGGTTCTACTTGTGGTGGCCCACTCTATTTCCTCAGTCTTCACTCCTCATCACCATCTTCATGTAGCTCCTCGTCGCCAAGTGTAGATTAGAGATTAGAGATGTCCACTTTACTTCTACTTTTACTTTGTAGGTCTATCAATAATCAAATATCAACTTTTTCTATTCTTTTTTCTATTTAGCCTACAAACTACAAACTACAAACTAGAAAGTGGGATGTAAAAAAGCTTCTTTAACTTCATTATTTTCATTCTAGTTTTTACTCTTATAGAACCTCAATAGTTGAGACTTGAGAGGATGTAAATATAATACAGAGAATATAAAATTATCAGTACACCAAAAGTCAACTTTTGGTATTTTTATACGAAATCACACCAGAACTTCTGTATGTAGTTTTCAATGATCTATACCATTCATTTTTATGGATTGTCGAAATTTATATGTTGAGAGTAATTAATATGGTAACATGAGTTCACATAGTAGTTGAGAAGAAAAGGAAATTGGTATTGCATGGCTTATTACTTGTAACTAGCTATTAAAAAACACGCCTATTGTGCGATGTGACGACTTGTCGTTGCCGACACTCCTATCACAAGACCAATCTAGGCCATCATAAGTTCACAACATCCCTCTCCAGAGCCCCTATTTTGTGCTTTTGATAAGCTTCAAACTCCATCGCTGTGAAATTAGGTAATATGACGAGACTAACGGGTTGAAATATCTTATAGGTTAACTTAATCTGAGTTAGTGGATTAGACACTTTGAAATATAGTATTATCACTATAGTTAGGTTTTGTATTATAAATATATAAAAGTTCATACATTAACATCATTAAGTTAAAATCAAAGGCATTTTTTGGATAAGTTGTTCTTTAAGTTTCCATTGATTTTAATTCATTTGCTTCAAGGTAAGAGCTTATAGGATGAATAGTTATGTGTTACAATTTTGCCTTGTACTATCTATTCTAATGTTTTAATAGTTAATAATCCCATGGATTTACCATTACATCTAAGAAGAGTAATATATCATTTTCCTATGACTTATCTTATCATTAATATTAGTAAAAGGGGTCTAATAATGTTACACATTGTTACAAAAGTAATTCTTTTGAATTATCGGAGTGGTAGTAGTACAGTGATATCAGTTTAATTTCAGGAGCGTATTAGAATTATTGCTTAGTTAATTAAATTATGAATAATTGAAGGAAATTAAAAATTATAATAAAATAATAAGGAGTGTTATTATGATCAATTCACCCTCTAATTCCATTTTAATCATACTTGTATAATAAAAACTATGCATATATATGACATATGAGTCATACATGTCGCACATGCTCAGTGTCGCCCCTGACATAAGTGAATATTATTATCAACAAGTTTATTACCTCCAGATATGCTTATCACTCTCCTTTCCCATTAGAGATGCATTGAAGATATAGTGTATGCATACACTATAACATAAAATTAGAGATTTTGATCATATTGCATTATGTTAATTTAGACCTCATATTAATGACTTTTGAACCAAAATGTAGAAAGGATGGCTTTGAATACATAGTTTCTCACATATAAACTAGTGAGTATGCCGGATGATGTCCCTTTTGGTTACTTTTCGTAATTTTTTTGTCAAGTGATGAAAAATTGACGTAGTGACATGATAATAACTGCATAATTTTTGAAAAATAAACTCTTAAAGTTCGGTGATGAAAGCAATAGCTTAACTTTTTACAAGGAATTGGAGTAAGAGTTTATATCTACAATAGTCTTGTTATTATCATAAAAAGGTTAGATATATAACTACTTGTGCAAATCTTTTAATGAGATATAATTATAAGACCTTATGATATTTTATTTTGAAATACTAAACAATGGTGTTATGTTGGATTAGTGGTTAAAGTTTCACTTTTTATTGCAAAGGTCATGTGTATGTTTAGTAACTACAAAACATTATTTTTTAAAATAAGGATTTGACTCGAAAATAAAGCATTTGCATTAGAGCCTTAAATGAGAGAGCCACGTGGTACACAAACTTTCTTAGGAAAATCTTTTAATATATTAATATAGATAGATGACTTTTAAAAATACATTTGGTTTTGTAAGAGACTGCCTAACTTTAAGTTAAAACTAATATTTGGGTTCGGGAGTTGTCCCGGGTTGGTATTGTTTTCCGAACTTGATATGCATTTTCTTTCCATTTCCATTAAAATATATTAAGGAAAACTCAACATTTAAAAGGTACAAATATAATAATGCTTTTTACTTAAAGTATGATTAAGAGTTGATTGAGATGGTAATTGTGTTATGTATAATAGCAAGAGGTCATGGGTTCAAATCTTGTTGCAAGCTAATTTTACTTTTATGGGAAATTCTATATGGTGGCCTTTTACTTTGCACTTTTCTATTTGGTGGCGAGGCAAAAAAAAATTATACCAAATGACATTCTACTTTAGCATATTATACATAGTGACCTTAATCCACTTAAAATATGACTAACCACCCAACTAAAAAAATTACTAACCTACCCCTAATTAGTTATCTTTTGAAAATCTCCCACCCCATCACCCTCCTCCCTCACCATGCTCCACCATCGCCAAGCCCCCAACTGGAACCGCAATTCAACCACAGCGAGCAATTGAAGTTTTAAGTCAGGATTTTTAATGCAAACTATATGACTCACAGTTTAATACTTACATCATTTATTTTTATAAAAGTTCAACGGATCAACTCAAGGAAATTCTCCTATTACTCAATATCAAGAGCAAAACAAGAGCTTCTACCTTTTTATAGTCCTCCATTAAAAGATAATTGTCACTATGATAGATTAATTTCTACCTTTTTAGATTCATGCTTACTGCCAGTATAAGTTCCATCATTAGATATATGAGATAGTGCATCTTTGATACTCCATGAACTTTTAAATGCCAAACAAAACATGGGAGCCTTCTCTCCTAATCCAAGTACGAATCTGGATCCTATCGACATCAAAGCTGGGCAAATCAGCAAGCTTAAGGTCAATGTGTCGCTGTTGGCATGGTGTTTCAGTTTTTGAAGGCGTTCTTCCGTCTTCTACATCTGCGCATTGAGTTTCTTGAATTCATCCAATAAACTAAGGGGCCGGGTAGATTAGTAATTTTCTTTATGAATGAAGAGTTAGCTATATCTTTAGTGGAATTGGTCACTATGTGTAATTAGATGAAGTTGGTGGTCACTTGGTATAAATCTTTTTTTGCCTTGCCACCAAATAGAAAAGTGTAAAGTAGAAGGTTACCATGTAGAATTTCCCTACTTTTATTAATTGACATTATGTACACATTGGACAATCCTAATGGAGTAACAGAGGTGTCACGTGGTGTATATACATTATCACGCACACTTTTAAATATATTACACGGTCCAAGCTTAATATTAAAAAAAGAACATGCCATCTTTTTTTTTAAATATAGTGACTACTTTAATCTATTTAAGGACCAATTTAATCTATTTCGTGACCAATTTAATCTATTCATAAGTGACATTCTTTAACCCATTTAGTGACTAGTTTAATCCATTCGGTAAGACTATCAAGTTATTTTTTGAAATTGTCTGTTTTAGTTCGACAATCAAGAAAACAAAGGAAGAAGAAGAGAAGGCATGACTGAAGTAGTGCTGGGTTAGAGTGAAATGAGATGGACTTGCTAGAAAAATTCAATCTTGAATTCGTCTAAATTTATGCTAAAATTAGACCGCTTATGCTAATAATTTACGAAAGAAATATAGGACGTTGGTAAATTAAAACTTTTATTTATAAAGGTAAGATGAAACAAGATTAGGAGACCCTTCGCACGAGGGGAACTCCTAACGCATCATTTACAAGGATAGAGTGTAAGGCAGAATTATTACAAGGATCTATTTCGAAAGAGAAATCAACTAAATGCCTTATATTAGCTATCCAATCTGCTGTCTTATTTGCTTGTCCGTAGATGTGGCGGATATTTCAAATGCCTTATTTGTTTTGATGTCGTGGATGATGTGTGCTATTTGCCGGGGGGGGGGGCTTTTAACAACATTAATAACAAGCAAGTTGTCTCCTTCTATATGTGAATTTAGGATCTTCTCTTGAATGGCTAAGATGATACTTTGATGTAGTGCGGTTGCCTCGGCAATGAAGACTTGAGTATTTTCCATACGGTAGGTGGAGGCTATATATAAAATTCCTTTGTGATCATTGATCACTGATGATAACACCAGCTGTCGTTGAGTTTCCACGAATTGAACTGTCAAAGTCGAGTCTGAATGAGCATATGGGAGATGACTCCCAAGCAACGAGATTAAAAAAGCTAATAATTAGAGGAGGATAGATGGTGGTAAAATTAAAACGGGATATAGTAATAAATAGAAATAATACCCAGTAAAAACTACTAAACGATGAAATTCCCTTACTCCGTTACCCGTTACCCGTTACCCCCGCTCCCAAACAGGCATAATAAATTAATAACCGCATAAGTCGTAACTCGTAACATGAAAATTTCTATCTACATAATCATAAACATAATTGATACTTGATAGACATCGCAGGCAGCCTTTCTTTCGAAATCAAAGCACGCAGTCACAGACCCACAGACATACTAGTCCACAAACCACAGCATAGTTTTAAATTCTCCTCTATACATCATCTGATAGTGATAATCATCACTGCAAAAGTGGAACCGTGGAAGATCACCATCCATAATTTAAATGCCTGTATCATATCGTTTAACCTTTTCTTCTTATCTACCATCTTCTTTAACAAGTACCCAGAAAACCCAATTCACATTTAAACATGTAAAACACAGTTTCCTCTTCTTCTCTCCTCCTAAAACTTACCCCATCTTTATTTCTCTCTCCAAAATCAACTGTATTAGGTCTTCAATTATGGAGGATTTTGCCCAATTCAACCCCACAATTTTTGAGTCAACCAAAGATAATTATTCCAATGAATTGGATGTTGCTGTTAAAGCTGTTCAAATGGCTTGTTCTTTGTGTCAAAGGGTGCAAAAGAGTTTGCTTTCTAAGTCTACTTCTCTTGTTCAATCTAAGGATGACAATTCTCTTGTCACAATTGCAGGTAACTTTTTCAATTTTTCGGACATTGCTTCCTGTTTTCTCCAAATTGCTTACACCTTTTTTAATGGGTATTTGTTTTCATTGAATTCTTGGTTGGATAATGACTAAATGTAAACTTTTGTCGAGTAATTGATTTTTTCTTCTTCTTTCTGGAAACTGATATAAAATTGTAGTTGGGGATTATGTTTTCTTGTTTGTTTGTAGTACATTGATAACATTACCTACTTCATTCTTTGTGCTGTCAAATAGAACAGTTGATTGCCCTTGTTAACTAAGAAAATGACTTATATGATTGAAGTTTTGTGCTTTTAGCTTGATCATTTTTATCGCATTAGAAGGCAGAAGTATATTGTTTATGATGAGGAAAGAAAACTAGGCGGACTACTACTGATATATGTTACCTGCTTTGCAAGGCAACATATCAAAAAATATGTTTGGATATTGTGGTTTAGAGCTGAATTGACAATAATTTCTGATGATTTGGTCATTTGTGTTTTTTTTCCATTCAATATTGGCTCTATTGTTTTCTTAAAAATATTACTTCTCAAACTTAGTTACAACTTACAACCTTTAACTTGAAAGAAAATGCTGGATGTACAAAAAGTTTGTAGCATGAAAGAGATGCTTGAATAGACTGCGGGGACCTTGTGGCTTCCTGTATGTGAATTCTTGAAGTAGAACTTGGCTGGGGTTAACAAGCAATTTGGGAATGAGACCTATCTTTTTTTTTTTATGAACTTTTTTTCTTTTTGGTTGTTGGGTTGCAAACGTACAGTACGTCAATGTGTGAATTTATGAAGTAAAACTGTACTACCCAACTAGATTTTCTGGACTTTGTCACTGGAACATAAGTTTGGAGATCTTAAGGTCTTTTAGCTGAAGTATTTTACTGTAGGAACAATGATAGCACATTTAAGTTGTGCAATGTGTCAATATCCGTTACATCTTTAATTGAGTTTTCCTGACTGCAATGAATTTCTCGAAAATCATTCATTTGCTCTATAACACGACCTTCGTTCTATAACGGGCTCTGTATAATTTAGTTCATTGTGCATTTGTTCTATGTAATCAGATTGGAGTGTCCAAGCTACTGTCAGCTGGGTACTAACTGAATCGTTTGGCAGTAATAATGTCTCGATTGTAGCGGAAGAAGATGTTGAAACTCTCTCAAAGCCTGAGGCAAGTGGCCTCTTGGAATCTGTAGTACAAACTGTTAATGAGTGTTTATCTGAAGCACCTCAATTTGGAATTAAAGGTCCAATAATACCCCTAAAGAAAGCAGAAGTTCTTGAGGCAATTAGGCAATGCAATTTCAATGGTGGTCCTAGTGGTAGATTTTGGGTATTGGATCCTGTTGATGGCACACTAGGTTTTGTACGAGGAGACCAATATGCTGTTGCTCTAGCATTGGTTGAGGACGGAGAAGTTGTGCTTGGAGTCTTAGGTTGCCCTAATTACCCGCTAAGGAAGGAGTGGCTATCGTATCACCATCGTTACTATAGGATCATATCCAAGCTAACCCCACCAACTTCTATATCTTGGGATAAAGGTTTTGTATTATATGCTAAAAAAGGTAGTGGTAAAGCTTGGATGCAGCCATTAATTCCATCAAATAACTTGGTTTGGTTAAAATCTCCCAGACCTGTTTATGTGTCTTCCATTGAAGATCCTGGCCAGGCTACTTTCTGTGAGCCTGTTGAAAGGGCAAATTCAAGTCATTCTTTCACCGCCGGACTTGCTCACAGCGTCGGAGTTAGGTGCATCTCTCTTTTTTCTAATGGAGTTCGTAAAGCTTGTTCCTTGTCCAACTTTTATCTCCCTTAGTTTCTTATTTAATTTGATGCTAATTGTGGTAGCGTTTAGTTGGCGGAGTTTCAACTGAACTACTTATTCAATCTCTACTTCTCCAAAGGAGATATTTTCTTCCCAAATTAAAGGAGGAAATTTTCCCTTTCTGATGTGTGAGAGCTGACCCTATGATGATAATGTGGTGGGACAGGATCATAGTCTTAATAAAGACTGGCCTTATATGCACGACATGCGTGGGATATCATAAGAAAGTTAAATTAATTGCATTAATTACATCTAATAACTTGATATAATATTAATAAGCATAATGATATTATTCCAGACCTGAAAGATGTAGAGAGAAATTTTTCCCAGCATAGTAGACTCGGCTAATAATGTAGTAAAAGAAAGGAATAACTGGCCTATATGACACCAACTATGGTGTGGTGCTGGGAGCAACACCAACTAAAAAGAGCATAGAAACAGCACCAAATACAATGTTGGGTGCCCTGAGTAACATATTGCTACATATTCGACCAAATTCCCATCTGTCTAGCCACATTCAAAATCCTTTATCCCCCCCCCTCTTGCTCCCTATCACTGCTTTGTCGTCAGCGAAACCTAGAAATATTTACTTCCTCCATTCTTTTTTAAATGAAACGCTTGCTTTTTCACGCAACTCAACGCGCTTCTTTAATCATTAATATCTTTAGTTGTGTACACGTAAAAAGTATATAAAAGTTTTAATTTGATAGTATGCATTGAGACGAATCTAACAAGATCTCGCTCGACTATGTTTTTCTTTATATAATGGCGATAAATTAGAGTCAAAATTGATCAATAAATAGTGTCATTTCACCCAATGTTTCATTTAAAACATAACGGAGGAAGTAGTAAAATTGGTGGAATTTTGTGACGATGTCATTGAACGCAGCCAATATTATAGTTTGTGTTGTTTGTGGACTCTTTTGTTTGGTGCTACTCCCTGCACCCCAAACCATGGTGTGATATTGGCCAATTTTTCCTAAAGAATCGGGAAAATTCACTCTCATAATCTCTTTGTCAAGTTATAAAAAGTTGTTTACTAGTATATTCTACTGCTACAGGAAGGAACCATTACGTGTGTACAGCATGGTCAAGTATGCTGCCGTAGCTCGTGGGGATGCAGAGATATTCATGAAGTTTGCACGGTCTGGCTATAAGGAGAAGATATGGGATCATGCAGCTGGCACTGTTATCATACAGGAGGCAGGCGGTGTGGTGACAGATGCAGGAGGGAATCCCTTAGACTTCTCGAATGGTATTTATTTAGAAGGTCTAGACCGTGGTATAATTGCTTGTGCTGGTGTCCAACTGCATGAGAAAATTGTCCGAGCTGTGGATGCTAGTTGGGATTCCTCGTGTTTGTGACTTACCAAGCAACAGAGACCAAAAGAAGTCTGGAACTTTTTGCTGGGTAAGTGAAGTAGTTTTTAACTAGTTAGCCTTTTAACGACTATTAAGAGATAATGAAGGACTGATGAGCATTTTGCTTAGGATTAAAATGATGATTAAGAGATACGAAGGACTGCAAAGCATTTTGTATGTCTTTTAATTGAAACCCCAGTTACGGTCTTGCTTGCAAGCTTTGATGTGTATTATGAGGAAGCCTTGAACTCAATAGATTCTAATTTTTTTGCATCTAATATGTATGCAAATGATTTGTTAAAAAATGGAAATATGGATGGTAGAGCTTGAAATATAAGTTAGTTGAAGCTAGGATTGGAGTAGCCACCAGTGCATTGTAGGGGATGGGTCAGATCTCATATGCCTGCAACGACACAAGGGGTAAATTGTCTTGACCCTTGATTGAAAAACCATCGATAATTAATTCACACAACTTGTAAGAAGCAGAAGATAGCGTAATGGATCATATAAGCTGTCTGATATAATCTGCAGTTGAAAAGTAGCTGAAAGTGACTCTTGAAAAGATCGTAGTAAACTTAGTTTCTTCTTCACAACTGCATGAGAGCAAGTCTCATTCTGGAATGCAAATAAAAAGCAACAATCCTCGCATGTTGGGTGGAGAATTGTTCTCCAAAGAGCCTGACCAATAGGAGTATAATTGTCAGCTCTAAAGCTCAGAATTTATATTGCTCCTGAAATCACATTAAATTTGATGCTTACCTTGTCATATTACTTATCAGTAATTGTACATTGGTCTTTATATTATATAAGTCATTTCTAGAAGCAGAAGCCTAAGGAACTTTGGGTGTTACTGTTTATGGTGAATTATATTGCCCTGGCCCCTATCTTGATCATATTATTACCATTCTCGAACTCAAGCATGATCACTTAGCTTGGTCTGTTTGTTTTAGTAGAAGAAATTCTTGTGATTGTGAGATGCAATGAAATAATACTTGTAATTGAAATTTAGAGTTGGCATTACAATTTACAGGGTAACAACAATAATGGTCAGTTCCATCTTCCAAGGAGTGTTATGAATTGACGAACAACATGCACTTGCACTTCCCAGGTTGCAGAATGCAGATGCTGTTACATCGTCACTTGTACGTAATTTAAATTCTATGCAGTATTGTTTGCTGCTCTCAACGGGTGAAATATATTGCGCAATATGCTTTAAATTAAAGATTTGCTTGTGATTTTGCTCTAACTATTACACTATTACTCTCTTCTCTTCGGCTTGTAAAATGACCATCTCTCATTACTATATTCATATCAACATAATTCTTTTTTAGAGAACTAACATAATGCAAGTTTTCTTTTTCTTCCTGACTTAGAGGAGTCATTTTTTTTTCCTGACTTTGCACTAATGTACTTCTGCTCCGTTTGAATACGAGTTAGTAAAAAGCCAAAAAAATAAATAAAAGTAGTTCAATTGGAAAAACGGCTACTCTAAATAATTATTTTTAGGCTAAAGTTGCTATCTTCAGTAGTGATTTTCATATGAACCAAGAAAAAGAATCACAATGTTATTGCGTAAAATTGAATTTCATTCTGATCCTAGATGATAATTACTTTTTGTGGGGTATTATTTAGGAAAATTATATCAAACCGATAGTTTTTCTCTTTCTATCAATTAATTTATTGGTTGTGTAATGTATCCGGGGCATATGTTAAGGACTTAAGGTGTAGGTACAATTTGTCTTTGATGCTGTCGATGCCGACTCAAAAGAAATCTTCGCTACACGTCTCAGTAATTTAGATGAAATTTTGTCATTTCATTTTATATATTATACATATGTTACTCAATTTTGGCTGTTTGGGGCAATTTTTGGACTCCGTGCCGTTTATATTGTTATCCCAAAACCTTTCTATGGGAGTCCATATGACTTGTAACGTACCCGTGTGTTTGGTACCATTTATGTTGCTTTAAAAAACCTCTAAATATCTCATTTATTCATTTGTCGTGCAACCCAAAATTACCCCGAAATCAATGTAAAAGCATTCATATATTCGTTCCAAGTCATTAGAGTCCTTTCTAATGATCTCTCATGTCCCTAGGAGGCATCCTGTGCCTTTCGGAGTCCGGACCCCGAAAAAGTCCCAAATCGTGTATTATAATTTGCAATTATGGCTATTTTGGCGGAAGCTTTGGACTCCTCCATGCCCAGTTTTATTTTTCACCTGAAACATTCATAGGGTGTTGACATTACTTATCATGTAGCACGGGTGCTTGGTACCATTTGTGTTGTCTCAAAAAGCCTTTAAAAACACATTTATCTATTTGTCGGACAACCCAAAAATACCCCGAAATGAACGTAAAATCATTCATATATTCGTTCCAAGCCATGAGCGTCTTTTCTAATGACTTCCCATGTCCATATGAAGCATCCCATGACATCCGAAACCCGGGCCCTAGGGAAGTCCGAAAGCGTTTTGTACTCCTCTGGGCCTAGTTATAATTTTCACCCTTAACCTTTCTACCAACATGACTTGTAATGTAGTCTGGCTACTTGGTACCATTTGCATTACCTCTAAAAACCTCCAAACACCCCTAATTCATTTCTCGTGCAATTCAAAATTACCCGAAATGAACGTGAAATCATTCTTATATTCGTTCAAAGCCATGAGAGTCCTTTCTAATGACCTCCCATGGCCCTAAGAGGCATCCCATGGTGTCCGGAGTCCGAGCCACAGGCAAGCCTGAAACCTTGTATTATAACCTTCAATTTTTGTTGTTTTAGAGAAATTTTTGGACTCCTCGGAGCTCAGTTATAATTTTCACCCGAAACCTTCATAGGGGTGCCAACATGACATGTAATGTAGTCTGATTGTTGGGTACCATTTACATTGCCTAAAAAAACCTCTAAATACCCCAAATTAATTCAATTCTTGTGCAACCCCAAATTACCTTGAAATGAAGGTGAAATCATTCATATATTCTTAAGCTATAAGAGTCCTTTCTAATGGCGTCCCACGTCCCTAGGAGGCATCCCATTTGCATTGCCAGAAAAAGACTCTAAACATCCCATTAATTTATCTCGAGCAACCCAAAATTACCCCGAAATGAACTTGAAAGCATTCATAAATTCGTTCAAAGCCATGGGAGTCCTTTCTAATGACCTCCCATGTCCCTAGCAAGTATCCCATGGCATCCGGAACGTGGGTCCCAGGAGAGTCTGAAAGTGTGTATTATAACCTTCAATTTTGGTTGTTTCGTGGGCATTTTGGACTCCTTCGAGCCCGGTCATACTTTTCTCACCACACCTTCCTAGATGCGCCAACATGACTTGTAACATAGCCTGATAGCTTGCTACCATTTGGATTGCCTTAAAAAGCCTCTGAACACCCCATTAATTCACTTTTCGTGCAACCCAAAATTATCCCAAAATGTTAACGACCGTACTGCATATGTTGAATTGAGAGCACTAAGACCGACTGTAGGATTAACCTTTGTTCTAGATATTTGACTAATTACATTGTTAATCGTATTTTGATAGGTTTTGAACTATAAACATGGTGAATCATTTCTCTAAATTCTTTTAATTTGATTTTCCTTATTTTCATTAGTTAATTCTTTCAATCCTAAATCCGTGACTTTCTTTAGTTTTTCCAAACTTGAAAGTCGAATTAAAATAACCATCTCCCTGTGAATTCAACCCTACTTACCCTACTATATTGTTAGAAGATTTGCTAGGATTTATCTTGGACATGTGTACGACAGCCTATCAAGTCTCGATCACATTTTTTTTCTATCGAAACCTTGTTAGGGGTTCCGATATGGCTTGTAACGTAGTCTAGGTACTTGGTGCCATTTGCATTGCCTCAAAAAGACTCTAAACACCCCCATTTAGTCATTTATGATGAAATCCAAATTTGTCCCGAAATGAACGTGAAAGCATTCATATATTTAGCTATGGGAGTCCTTTCTCGGGACCTCCCATGTCCCTACGAGGCAGCCCATTGCGCCCGAAGCCTGATCCCCGGAAAAGTCTGAAAGCGTGTATATAACCTTCAATTTTGGCTGTTTTGTGGGTATTTTCTAACTCCTATGGGCCCAATTATATGTTTCATCCGAAACCTTCTTAGGGGTGCAAACATGACTTGTAATGTAGCCTAATTTCTCGGTACAGTTGTGTTGCCTCAAAAACCCTCTAAACACCCCATTTAGTCATTTCTCATGCAACACAAAATTGCAACCGAAATGAACGTAGAAGCATTCATATATTCGTTCCATGCCATGGGAGTCCTTCCAAATGACCTTTAATGCCTCAAGGAGGCCTCCCAAAGCATCCGAAGCCAAGCTCCCGAAAAAGTCCGAAAGCGTGTATTATAACCTTCAATTTTGGTTATTTTGGGAACATTTTGGACTTCCCCGGGCCTGACCATATTTTTTTCTCAGAACTTTTCTAGGGGTGCCTACATGACTTGTAACGTAGCTCGGGTGCTCGGTACCAATTATGTTGCCTGAAAAAGCCTCTAAACACCGCATTTATAAATTTATTATGCAACCCAAAATTACACTAAAATGAACGTGAAAGCATTTTGATATGCATTCCAAGCCATGTAAGTCATTTTTAATGTCCTCCCTATCCGGCTATCCCTAGGAGGCATCCTATGGATTCTGGAGCCCGAGATATGTGAAAGTTCGAAAGCGTGTATGATAACCTTCAATTTTTGTGTTTTAGGGGCATTTTTGGACTCCTCTAATCTCAATTGTGCTTTTCACCCGAAACATTCCTACGAGATCCGACATGACTTGTAACGTAGCCCCGTTTATTGGTACCATTTGTGTTGCTTAAAAAAGCCTTTAAACACCACATTTACCCAATTCTCTTGTAACCCAAAATTACCCCGAAATGAACGTGAAATCATTCATATATTTGTTCCAAGCCATGTGAGTTCTTTCTAATGATCTCTCATGCCCCTAGGAGGCATCCCATGGATTACGGGGCCCGGTCGCCGGGATAGTCCGAAAGCGTGTATTATAACCTTCAATTTTGGCTGTTTTATTTGAAGGCATTTTGAATTCCTCTGGCCTTCGTCGTATTTTTCTTCCGAAACTTTCTCAGGCTGCCGATATGACTTATAACATAGCCCGAGTGCTTGGTACCGTTTGCGTTGCCTCAAAAAAACCTCTAAACACCCGTTTATTCATTTCTTGGGCATGCATGTACATTGATAACCTTCAATTTTGTCTGTTTGAAGGCATTTTGAATTCCTCCGGACCCGGTCACATTACATTAGATCACATCATACATTCAAATCAGATTTGTTCGATTTTAGTAAATTAAACGGTGAGTGAGAAACTGAGAACCCAATTTGGCCTAGAATTACCCCACTTGGCCACTTTAATTATCACAATGCAATATTGTTGTTATATACTTATATATACCTTGTTTCTTAATTGTAGCATTTGTAGGAGTGTCTACTTTACAATTCTATAAGCTTTCTCGATATTTGTGTGGGCGAACAATTTCAGTATGGAAAAGATGGGAAGGCATGTGGTAAAATTGAAGCACATGTAGTATAAATGCACAAGTTTGTCAATTGTTATAGGCTTCTTAGTGATTTAAAAAAAAAAATCAAAGGGGGTCAAAAAAATTAGTAGTAGTTACAAATTAGTAGTAGCCACTAAATGAAAACTCTTGAATTTGCACAATTTAGTCATAATTTGTTATTACGAACAACAAAATCATATTCATTTTAATAAAAAAAAAAAACTCAACTCAATTTATAACTCTAATTGACATTAATTTGCTCAACTCTCTCCACCAATAAATAGAAATAAAGTAAAATAAAAATAACTTGATAGTTTTGGTTCGCAGTTGATACTAAACAAAAGCCAAAATCAAGAGGAAAGGACCTCTATTTATTATACTAATACCATACATGATACACCATAGGAAGAGACATAGATAGGCACACAAACCACTAATATAAGTATAATACCACAATACATTACGTAATTATCACTAAAGTCCTACTATAGTTACTTGAGAAAGTAAAATAAGATAGGAGCTAGCACCACATATAAAATATATATTATAAAACCTGGAAATATATATGACATCACATACCAATTACCATTTATAGTAGACTAGCTAGAAGTAGTTATACATCACCAAATTAAAGATGAAAGATATTGAACCACTTAAAATTAATTAACAATAAGCAACACATTTCTTCTTGCAATCCATGGTGCACCCACCACCTCCTCCTCCCCCACCATAACCCTTTCCAGACCTACTGAAGGAGGTAAAGCACTTTGCAGGGCACATGAGCTTCTTCATATAACAAGGCCCCTTTTCTTTGCACACCATACTTGGCCTTATGGTCCCACTTTTTGAGTGGCCCCCACTTGGAGACCCATATCCATATCCATATCCGTATCCGCCTCCAAACATACCTGGGTCGTTGAACCCGGGTATTCCGAACCCGCCACCGGAACCGAAGAAGTCATCACCACCACCTTTGGCCTTGGTGCCCTTAGAAGTCGGGTAAGTTCGGGTTGCCCCACTTAGGGAAGAGATGGTGGTGATGATGACAAGTATGAAAATAAGGAAGGTGGTTTTTGTTACTTTGGTGTTCATGTTGTTGTTGGTTCTTGTTTAGCTTGATCTTTGTGATCTCTTAATAATGTGATATGAAGGTGAGAGAAGTGTGAGGATGTGCATATATACCTAATATAGGAGGTGAGAAAGCATTTATTATAGGGAGAGAGGGAAGAGAAAAGAGAAAATTGGTGAGGGACAGTTGAGTCACTTGAGTGTGTGTGGACAAAATAGTTAATATTCATTTTCTCTTGTTTATTTACTAACAGAAAAATATGAAATTCACAAATAAATAATTTCTCTGTTTTAAAATAAATAACACTTTTTTCAAAAAGCTCACATTAAAAAATACAATTATTTCACTAATTTATAATATAGAAAAAGTACATAATATATAATAGTTTATAGCTCCTATTTTCATCTACCAAACTTATATAACAATGATATTTTGAATAACTCTTTCTTCTAATATTACATCATTTAAAAATATAGAGCAAATAAACTATCAATACATGATAGAATGTAAAACTATTATGTTTAATGTTTTTGCGATATACTTTGCCTACTTAGAATCCTGACATGACATATATATCTTCTCTTATATGTTGATGATATTATTCTGTGCACTTCGTTTGATTCTCTTTGGGACTGTCTGATTAGTACTCTCGAAATGGAATTTCCCGTGTTTGATTTGAGCCTAGTTAGCTATTTCTTGGGAACCTGTTAGTCGTACTCGCTCCTTCATAAACGTTTTTATCATCTCATCAGAAATATGTACATGAAATATTGGAACGTGTAGACAATTAGGCATGCATAGGATCTTGTAAGCTTGCAGCGACTTCCGTCCACACCAATGCTAAACTTAGTGTTGACTCTTGTCTTCCTGTTTATGATCCCACTCATTATCGTAGTTTAGCAGGTGCCTTACAGTATCTTACATTTACTCGTCCTAATATAGCTTATGCAGTTCAGCAGGTTTGTTTATTCATGCATGATCCACATGAACCTCATTACAATGCATTGAAATGCATCATGCGTTATATTCGGGACATTATTGATCACAGTTTACACTTATATCCTACTACTCACTTGCACTTGATCACTTATACAGTTGCAGATTGGGGTGGTTGTCTTAATACTCGTCGTTCTACTTCACGTTATTATTGTTTTCTTGGTGACAACTAATTAATATCCTGGCAGTCTAAGAGAAAACCCACATTATCTAGACCTAGTGCAGAGGCAGAGTATAGAGGGCGTCGCAAATGTTGCTGCAGAAGCATCTTGGTTGCAAAATCTTATTTTGTAGTTACATAGTCCTTTTTGGCAGACAATCATTGTTCATTGTGATAATGTCAATGTTATTTATATTTTTCGCAATCCCGTACAAGTTATGACACTAACACCCCAAACATGTTGAGATGAATATTCATTTCGTTAGGAAAAAGGTTGCTATTGGTCACGTACGTGTTTTGCATGTTACTATTCGGTATCAGTTTGCGAACATATTCACAAAAGGACTTCCATGACAGTTATTTTTGGAGTTTAAGTCCAGTCTTAACGTTCGCCCTCCTCCTGCTATGGCTGCGGGGGTGTGATAGAATATAAAAATATTATGTTAAATATTTTTGTATTAGGATATACTTTGCCTACTTAGAATCCTAGTCTTGTTAGCTTTCTTATTATGCTTAAGATATGATTTAGGATGTAACATATATATTTGTGATCAATGCATTCACTACAATCAAGGGAGTTTTACCAAAATTAACAATATATTATACTACGTACTGTTACAAGTGATTCTAGTAAAATATTATGGGAAAATTCCTCATGTACCCCTGAGGTTTGGCGTAATTCCCAAATTACCCCCCACATTTGGGGAATTCCTCAGATACCCCTGAGGTTTGTGTTTGGGCTCAAAATACCCTTACTATGGACGGAATCCTAACCCCGTTACGTTTTCCTTCTTTCTCTCCCCAATTTTCTCTCTCCTCCCATTCCTCCAACCACTGCCAATCCCCCTCCCCCAGCCGGCGGCCCACAGTCGGCGACCACCACCCACTTCGGCGCTGGTGACCCTACCCTCTTCCCTTCGCCGGCCTGAATAGCAGCACCCCCGACTACTCACCCTCTTCCCTTCACCAGCCAGAACGGTAGCACCCCCGGATACCCCACCCTCTCCCTGCTTTCATCCACCCTCGACACCCCACCCTAGCCCTCCCTTTCCCTATTCTCGATTCCCCCACCCCACCCACCCCGACACCACCCCCTCCCCCTTTCCCCCTATCGAAAATGGCCCCCCTTCCGTGTCTTCCATCGTGAGTCGACCCCCTCCCCTTCCCCACCCAGATACGCCGCCCCCAAACCTTTAAACCCGCCCTCGAAACCACCGGAGGCTACTGTTCTAGTATTCTGGCCGGCGCCAACGTCGAGGGTAAGGGAATCGGGAATGTGGAAGGGAGGGGTTAGGGTCGCCGGCGGCCCGGCGCCGGAGTGAGGGAGGGGGGATTCGCAGTGGTTGGAGGAATGGGAGGAGAGAGAAAATTGGGGAGAGAAAGAAGGAAAACCTGTTAGGGTTCCGTCCATATTAAGGGTATTTTGAGCCCAAACACAAACCTCAGGGGTATCTGAGGAATTCCCCAAATGTGGGGGGTAATTTGGGAATTACGCCAAACCTCAGGGGTACTTGAGGAATTTTCCCAAATATTATCGAATGTATCAGAGTCATTTAGAAAACTAATATTATGTACATTTTCTTTTTAATCTACTACATCATGAATAAATATATTATTAGAGTCTGTTCTTTTCGGCATAAAACAGTTGAACTGAAATGAATAGTGATATGTGAGAGTAAAAGTATTGTCCAGTCCAGAGCTGAATTGAATTGAATTGAATTGAATGGAATTGAATTGAACTAAAAATAAGTTGGGGAGAACATGTCCTTATTCTTTAAGATTAATTTCTATATCTATTTTCTTCTTAAGTGCGAGGTAATCAATTCGATTCAATGCATAACATTTTCTTATATTTCAAACAACTGTCTAGTTTATTCTCCTAACATCATATGGTAGTAAATATGGTAATAAAATATAGGTGAAAATTTAACTAACAAAATACAACGATTGATTAGAGTATGAGATGAGGGGACTTTTTTTAATAATCATTCAGATTATAGATAGAAATATTCGTTAAAACTGGTCATAAATATTCCTAGATTTTTACACAAGAATTAAAAAATACTTGTTGAGATATATGTAGACCATGCATGGGACAAATTTGGTATGGGAGTGAGATTAATTAAAAAGGAGTAGGTTGGATGACATTAATGATGGTTGTAAAGAGCACTTGCAATTGTGGTAATCTCAGCAGACAGTTGCTTTGATTGCAGTGGAAAATCAAAATTTTCTTCCTATGGGTCCCCATCGTGGATAAAAAGCTACTAAATTGATTGAGCTCACTATCTTTAATCCAGAATCGAAAATTAGTGGAAACACTTTGGTGGTACACGTACACTTGGAGCCTCTTCGGTCAAAGTAGGTTATAAAGTTGGTAGTCTATATATATTAATGGTTGTCACATTGTAACTTTGCAACAATCACGAAGACTTTAATTTAATTTGTCTATCCGCTAACAAGTACAAATACTTAATAGTAATAAAATAAAAGTTGAAAATAAGCTAGGTAAATATAACAGACACATATATATGGATATGATACCAAACTTGAAATCATCTCTTACACTTTTTTTCCCTCATAGATAGAATGATAATTCACATAATCCTCTTACACAATGCAAAAATAATTAAAGCCTTAAACATTACTTCCTCTCACCATAAAATAATTTTTTTTTCATATTCTATTATTTGTCTATAAAAATGGGATGCATTATCTTGTGGTCATTTATATTCACTATTATTACATTTGTTAGTTTCAAATATCCCTCTGTCTCGATCATAATATAGTGCTCACTTCTCATTTTTCACGAGAATTAAGTTAAATGGAAGGAGTTGTAAGATTTCCCAAAAACATAAATTTATGTAAGTATTTTTCGATACTTTTATCTTTGAGCTAGTTTTTTATTTTATTTTTTATCTAAATAAATTTAAAATTAATAAATATTCCTTCGAATGGTTTAAAATAAAAATAAGGACACATATTTTGAAAGAAATATACGTGTAATTTAAAAACTAGGTACAACATTTTGACACATCCAAAAAGAAATGTGAACACTATATTATAAGACCGACCGATGGCGTAGTTTTGAAATTTAATGCATGAAGTCGATTACAAGACAAATAGAAAATTAATGAATATTATCTTCCACCAAAAATATTAGTTCATTTTTTATTGGACCTCTTCTTGTCAGTGTCATCATAATTCGTAATCAAGGCGCTTTGAAGTCAAAACGATCTGTATAAGACAACATTCTTAGGCGACTGGTTAATGTTTGTAGGCACTCCTTGGGCCTTCCTTGGCCCCTATCTCCTGCTTAAATATTTCTATGATTATGAAGATCCTCTTTTAATGTAGTACATTGCTTTCTATGAAAAAGTTTCAACGACATGTTGAAATTTTGACATAAATTTGACAATTATGACATAAATTTGACAATTATATTTCCACCTAGCTCTAATAAAAAAATTCACAAAACTAATAAGTAGTCCATAATTCTTTTATTCCAATCGAAAAATTTGCCAATAAATCACTGAAAAAACATAATTTGAAATGTATTTTTAAAAATAAATGTATATTTAAAAGATATTTATTATACTATTAGTAATATGAAATAAATTAAAAGGGATAATAATGGACTTAAGTGTAGCCTATTTGTGAGTTCTGGTATCTTTTCAACCTTATAGACTCTAGGAAGGTTCACTCTATTTTTTGTTTATAGGTGCAGCATGCATGCCGGCGTGCAAATAAACTCCCAATTCTTTTCCATTTCTCACAAATTTCGTCGACGATTTGATGTAGCCCCATTGCTCCAAGGTCCCCAATCCCTAGTTGCATACTTGCATTAGGGTTTAAGTAACTAGTTGACATATCATGAAAGGTGAAGAATCAAACTTCTAAATCTTACGCTCACATATCGCATCTATGCCACTTATTTTAGTAAATGTAAGATCTCATATATATTGTGCACATACGGGTGGTCTCATATTGAAAAGAGGAGAGAGCAAAAGTACTCCAATATAAGCTATTCCGATCCTATTATTGTTAATTGATTTTAGTATGGAACCTCCTTTAGGATTGTAAGTGGATCAAATTTTCCTACTCCTATTGAGTTGTCCAAACTCATTTTCACTTCTATCAAATTCATCATGATATCAGAGGATTATTAATGTGTACCTTACCATTGTGCTCTTATTCTAAGGACACTCACATGTTAGGAGTGTTGAACCCTGTATATGTTTTGCACATGTGAGTTGTCCTACATTGGGAAAAGAGGAGAGAAAGTACCACAATATAAGCTAGATGAACTACTCCTATTATTGCCAATTGGTTTTATTATGGAACTTCCTTTTGTATTGGATTGCTTAGGCCCATTTTCACTTCTATCAAATTTATTAATAAATCCTTAAGACACAAAACTTAAGTTTGATGTGGTATTGCATTGATGAACTCTTTATCATTTTTCTCCATCATTGAAACTCAAAAATAGATGCATTTATTTCCTATAGGATAACAAATCAAACCTTTCGTGGGATGAAAGAGATTTTCTATGAGGTTGTATGTAACGCTAATGCAAAACTAACGAAAAATTGAGATCGTCTTTATATATTATCAGATTTGTGATTATTTTGTTTCATATATGACCCAAACTTGATACTATTCTTGTTAAATTTTCTTTTTATACGAACGAATTGCATAATTAATTTTAATTACCTCCTCCATTCTTTTTTGTTCTATCTAATTTAGTAAATTTAAAGAACAAAAAATTACAAAGTGAAATAGAAGTAAATAACACAAAGGAAAATCAGTCCTTGATCTTTGTAGTACCTAAATATATATGTTCCACTGTAAGTTGGAAGATAAAACTTATCTATACAAATATATTAAAAGGCTTGCATAACGTCTTAACCACTAGACTAAGTTGTATTAGTGTTATTATGATAAAGTATATAAGAATTGTGACTTGAATGGTGCCTTGAAGGTGTTTGGTAGAATGCGTGAAGAAGGAATGACATAAGGCTGACTTTGAATGCACATATCACTCAATCTATAAATGGCTTTGATGTGATTCAAATTGAAAGTGATAGCTTGTTCCAAGAGCTTTCCAACGATAGGTCATATTCCCAATTCCGCTGAGAAACGAGAAAGTTATGATCGTTTTACGAAGAGCTGACGAGCGAGAGCTGACCGCGACTCGCGGCGGGCACCGAGACACGCAGTCAATTCCTCGACTCGCGGTTCTGTGGATAGATTGCGACTCGTGTTTTCATTAATTGTTATTAGACGAGTTAAATTTCCGATTTACCCTAGGTCGTTTATTCGACTAAGATAGCCTATATAACATCTGTAACTCTGTATTCCTTAGGTTATCATCATCATCATCAATAAAATATTCTCTCTCTGCCGTGGACGTAGCCAAATTGGTGAACCACGTAATTCTGGTGTCTGTTTTTATTGCTTTTGAATTCGTTATTTGATTCTCTCTCACATCCGTTATAACAAAGTATTATATTAATAAATAATTTTTTTTTTACACGGGTATAGTCCGAGCCTAATAACTAGTTAGATATACTAAAATTAAGAGATTAAGGCTCCATTTGATAGGACGTAAAACGTTTTCCCGGAAAACTGTTTTCCTTTATTTTCAGTTTTACATTGTTTGGTTGGCAAAAGAGTGTAAAACCATTTTTCCTTGGGGTAAAATTACTCTCCCAATGATGGAAAACCATTTTCCTTTCAAAAGGAAGGGAAAATTATTTTCCTTATCTCTCTTGTACACTCCTCTCACTACCTCCTTACTTTCCCTTTCATTTCATCATTTTTCTTACATCGAACCAAACAACGAAAAACTAATTTTGGAATTGTGTTTTTCATTGTAAATTGTTTTCCATGAAAATCATTTTACACTGAAAATGTTTTACGTCCTACCAAACGGAGCCTAAGATCATGTGAAGTGGTTTGCCAGCATTTATTCCAAATACGTTTTTCTCTCTGGAATTCCGCGTCAAATTGTATGTACCCCCACGGCCCCACCCCATGTTTGATGTATGCAAAATTTCGTGTTTTCATAGTCTATGATTCCAATAAATGCTCGTAGGGTTATGTCCACATGCCGATCCTTACATGTTTGATGAACAATTGAACAGCATATGAAGTGTTAAAGTGTATATATCTTGACTTTTCCTTTATATCATTATTATTATTTTTTTTTTTGACAGAATTATATCATTATTATTGTATGTCTATGGTGTATCATATAAACTCTTCATATATCTCCTTGAGTTTCTCGTTACCGATGAAAGATTCACATATAGATATAATAACGAGATGGCCGTACTATTACGGTACTTTACATGGTGAATTTTGAGAAAGTTTCTTGTGGTGCATGACATATGTAAATTCCATTAGTATGTATACAAGAAAGTATTTTGCTTGGTGGAGGTCGTCTCGTAATAGGGAAATCTGTATTTTGTTTTGAGTTTTTTTTTTTTTTCAGAAACAACCTTTCAAAAGTGTCATTCTGTGAGAAACAACCTTATAATTTTTTTGTGAGAAACCACCTTTAATGCGATTTTCTTGTCAGATCAGACTCTTCGACCATTTTCCGGCATTGACTTGATTTTACGATGAAGACTTTTTTTTACCCCCTTCCCTCTCTTTTTCAAACCATTCTCTCATTTCAAACCATTCTCTCTCCTCTCTTTCACTTCCTTCCTTGACCCCTCATTCTTTCATGCAACATCTGTCTCTCTCACCTTCTCCTTCTGTCTCTCCTCCACCCCCACTGAACACGGCCACTGAACACCGCTACTGCTACTCAAAAGGTTTTGGTAGAAGTCGTGCCGGCACCCCTCAAAAGGTTTTGGTAGAAAAATATGACCAGACTCGAAGTAGTTCAAAATTCTCCCCAAACAGCCAAATTTAAAGGTTATTATATACGCTTTCGGACTTTTCCGGGGATCGGATACCAGTCGCCATGGGATGCCTCCTCGGGACATGGGAGGTAATTAGAAAGGGGTCCCATTGCTCGGAACGAATATATGAATGCTTTCATGTTCGTTTCGGTTGCAATTTTGGGTTGCACGAGAAATAAATAAGTGAGGTGTTTAGAGACTTTTTAAGGCAACACAAAGGATACCGAGCACCCAGGCTAAGTTACAAGTCAGGTCTGCACCCCTCGGAGGTTTCATGATAAAAATATGACCAGAACCAAAGGTGCTCAAAACTCTCCCTAAACAGCAAAAATTGAAGATTATGATGCACGCTTACGGACTTTTCTAGACCTCGGAATCTATACGCCATCAGATACCTCCTACTAACATGGGGGGTAATTAGAAAAGACTACCATGGCTTGGAACGAATATATGAATGCTTTCATGTTCGTTTCTGTTGCAATTTTAGGTTGCCCGAGAAATGAATAAGTGTGGTATTTAGAGAATTTTTGAGGCAACATAAAGGCTACCGCACACCCGGGGAAAAGTTACAAGTCGTGTCGGCACCCCTCGAAAGATTTTGGAAGAAAAATATGACCAGACTCGAAGTAGTTCAAAATTCTAACCAAACAACCAAAATTGAAGGTTATGATGCATGCTTTCGGACTTTTCCGGGGCTCGGATTCCAGACACCATGGGATGCCTCCTAGGGACATGGGAGGTAATTAGAAAGGACTCCCATGGCTTGGAACGAATATATGAATGATTTCATGTTCATTTTGGTTGCAATTTTGGGTTGCACGAGAGATGAGTAAGTGAGGTGTTTAGAGGCCTTTTGAGGCAACACAAAGGGTACCGAGCACCCGGGGAAAAGTTACAAGTTGTGTCGGCACCCCTTAGAAGGTTTTGGGAGAAAAATATGACCAAACTCGAAGTAGTTCAAAATTCTCCCCAAACAGCCAAAATTAAAGGTTATTATGCACGCTTTCGGACTTTTCCAGCGCTCAGACTCCAGACGCCATGGGATGCCTCTTAGGGATGTTGTAGATAATAAGAATGGACTCCCATGGCTTTGAACGAATATATCAATGCTTCCATGTTTGTTTAGAGACCTTTTGAGGTAACACAAAGGGTACCGAGCACCTGAGCTAAGTTACAAGTGAGTTCGGCACCATCTAGAGGGTTTCGGGAGAAACATGTGATCGGACCCACAGGGGAGTTCAAAGTTCTCCCTAAACAGCCAAAATTGAAGGTTATTATACACGCTTTCGGACTTTTCTAAACCTCGGACTACATACGACATGGGATGCCTCCTACTAACATGGGGGGTAATTAGAAAAGACTACCATGGCTTGAAACGATTATATGAATGCTTTCATGTTCGTTTCGGTTGCAATTTTGGGTTGCACGAGAAATGAATAAGTTTGATATTTAGAGGCTTTTTGATGCAACACAAAGGGTACTGAGCACCCGAGGAAAAGTTACAAGTCATGTCGGCACCCCTCGGAAGGTTTTGGTAGAAAAATATGACCAGACTCGAAGTAGTTCAAAATTCTCCCCAAACAACCAAATTTGAAGGTTATTATATACGCTTTTGGATTTTTCCGGAGCTCGGATTCCAGACGCCATGGGATGCCTCTTAGGGACATGGGAGGTAATCAGAAAGGAGTCGCATTGCTTGGAACGAATATATGAATGCTTTCATGTTCGTTTCGATTGCAATTTTGGGTTACACGAGAAATGAATAAGTGAGATGTTTAGAGGCTTTTTAAGGCAACACAAAGGGTACCGAGCACCCAGCCTAAGTGACAAGTCAGGTCTGCACTCCTCGGAGGTTTCAGGATAAAAATATTACCAGACCCATAGGAGCTCAAAATTCTCCCTAAACAGCCAAAATTGAAGGTTATTATGCACGCTTACGGACTTTTCTAGACCTCGAACTCCATACGCCATGGGATACCTCCTAGGGACATGGAAGGTAATTAGAAAGGACTCACATGCCTTGGAACGAATGTATGAGTGCTTTCACGTTCCTTTCGGATTCAATTTTGGGTTGCACGAGAAATGAATAACTGGGGTGTTTAGAGGCTTTTTGAGGCAACATAAATGGTACCGCGCACCCGGGGAAAAGTTACAAGCCGTGTCGGCACCCCTCGGAAGGTTTTGCAAGAAAAATATGAGCAGACTCGAAGTAGTTCAAAATTCTACCCAAATAACCAAAATTGAAGGTTATTATGCACGCTTTCGGACGTTTTCGGGGCTCGGATTCCAGACACAATGGGATGCCTCCTAGGGACATGGGAGGTAATTAGAAAGGAATATATATGATTTGATGTTCGTTTCGGTTGCAATTTTGGGTTTTACGAGAGATGAGTAAGTGAGGTGTTTAGAGGCTTTTTGAGGCAACACAAAGGGTACCGAGCACCCGGGAAAAGTTACAAGTTGTGTCGGCACCCCTTAGAAGGTTTTGGGAGAAAAATATGACCAAACTCGAAGTAGTTCAAAATTCTCCCCAAACAGCCAAAATTGAAGGTTATTATGCACGCTTTCGGACTTTTCCGGCGCTCAGACTCCAGACGCCATGGGATGCCTCTTAGGGATGTTATAGATAATAAGAATGGACTCCCATGGCTTTGAACGAATATATCAATGCTTTCATGTTCGTTTCGATTGCAATTTTGGGTTGCTTGTGAAATTAATAAGTGGGGTGTTTAGAGGCCTTTTGAGGCAACACAAAGGGTACGGAGCACCTGAGCTAAGTTACAAGTCATTTTTGCACCACCTAGAGGGTTTCGGGAGAAAGATATGATCGCACCTAGAGGAGTTCAAAAAATTCTCCCTAAACAGCCAAAATTGAAGGTTATTATGCACGCTTTCAGACTTTTCTAAACCTCGAACTACATACGACATGGGTGCCTCCTACTAACATGGGGGGTAATTAGAAAAGACTACCATAGCTTGAAACGATTATATGAATGCTTTCATGTTCGTTTCGGTTGCAATTTTGGGTTGCACGAGAAATGAATAAGTTTAATATTTAGAGGCTTTTTGAGGCAACACAAAGGGTACTGAGCACCCGAGGAAATGTTACAAGTCATGTCGGCACCCCTCGGAAGGTTTTGGAAGAAAAATATGACCAGACTCGAAGTAGTTCAAAATTCTCCCCAAACAACCAAATTTGAAGGTTATTATATACGCTTTCGGACTTTTTCGGGGGTCGGATTCCAGACGCCATGGGATACCTGCTAAGGACATGGGAGGTAATAAAAAAGGAGTCCCATTGCTTGGAACGAATATATGAATGCTTTCATGTTCGTTTCGGTTGCAATTTTGGGTTGCACGAGAAATGAATAAGTGAGGTGTTTAGAAGCTTTTTAAGGCAACACAAAGGGTACCGAGCACCCAGGCTAAGTTACAAGTCAGGTCTGCACCCCTCGGAGGTTTCAGGATAAAAATATTACCGGACCCATAGGAGCTCAAAATTCTCCCTAAACAGCCAAAATTGAAGGTTATTATGCACGCTTACAGACTTTTCTAGACCTCGAACTCCATATGCCATGGGATACTTCCTAGGGACATGGAAGGTAATTAGAAAGGACTCACATGCGTTGGAACGAATGTATGAGTGCTTTCACGGTCCTTTCGGATGCAATTTTGGGTTGCACGAGAAATGAATAACTGGGGTGTTTAGAGGCTTTTTGAGGCAGCATAAAGGGTACCGCGCACCCGGGGAAAAGTTACAAGTCGTGTCGGCGCCCCTCGAAGGTTTTGGAAGAAAAATGTGACCAGACTCGAAGTAGTTCAAAATTCTATCAAACAACCAAAATTGAAGGTAATGCACGCTTTTGGACTTTTCCGGGGCTCAGATTCCAGACATCAGGGGATGCCTCCTAGAGACATGGGAGGTAATTAGAATAGACTCCCATGGCTTGGAACGAATATATGAATGGTTTCATGTTCGTTTCGGTTGCAATTTTGGGTCGCATGAGAAATGTGTAAATTTGGTATTTAGAGCTTTTTGAGGCGACACAAAGGGTGTCGAGCACCCGAGTAAGTAAACAAGTCATGCAGGCACCGCTTGTAAGGTTTGGGGAGAAAAATATGACCGGATCCGGAGGAGAGTTCAAAATTCTCCCCAAACAGCCAAAATTGAAGGTTATTATGCACGCTTTCGGACTTTTCCGAAACTCGAGCTCCATACGCCATGGGATGCCTCCTAGGAACATTGTAGATAATTAGAAAGGGCTCCCCTGGCTTTGAACGAATATATGAATTCTTTCATGTTCGTTTCGATTACAATTTTGGGTTGCACGAGAAATGAATTAGTAGATGTTTATAGGCTTTGTGAGGCAACACAAAGGGTACCGAGCACCCAGACTAAGTTACCAAGTAATGTCGGGAGAAAAATATGACCGGACCGGGAGGAGTTCAAAATTCTCCCCAAACAGCGAAAATTCAATGTTATTACGAACGCTTTTGGACTTTTTTGGGGATCGGATTTCAGACGCCATGGGATGCCTCCTAGGGATATGTAAGGTAATTATAAAGGACTCACATGGATTGGAACGACTATATGAATGCTTTAACGTTCGTTTCGGTTGCAATTTTGGGTTGCACGAGAAATGAATAAGTGGGGTGTTTAGAGGCCTTTTGAGGCAACACAAAGAGTACCGAGCACCCGAGCTAAGTTACAAGTTATTTCGACACCACATGGAGGGTTTCGAGAGAAAATATGACCGGATCTGGAGGAGTTAAAAATTCTCCCTAAACAGCCAAAATTGAAGGTTTGTTATGCACGTTTTCAGACTTTTCTGGGGCTCGGACTCCATACGACATGGGATGCCTCATAGGGACATGAAAGTAATTAGAAAGGACTCACATACCTTGGAACGAACGAATATATGAATGCTTTCACGTTCCTTTCGGTTGCAATTTTGGGTTGCACGAGAAATGAATAAATGGGGGGTGTTTAGAGGCTTTTTGACGCAACACAAAGGGTACCGGATACTCGGGCTATGTTACAAGTCATGTTGGCACCCCTCGGAAGGTTTTGGGAGAAAAATAAAAATATGACCGGACCCGGAGGAGTCAAATTCTCCTCAAACAGCCAAAATTGAAGGTTATTATGCACGCTTTCAGACTTTTCCGGGGCTCGGACTCCATACGCCATGGATTGCCTCTTAAGGACATGGAAGGTAATTAGAAAGGACTTTCATGACTTGGAACGAATATATGAATGTTTTTATGTTCCTTTCCATTGTCTAAAATCTCAAAGATTTTAGTAAAATGCGGACGGTAAGTAATCACCCTTAAGTTAATAGGTTCTTTAGTCCATCTCTCTCTCTATATATATAGTTAATAGTTAGATATATTTTTGTATATTATTTTAGCTGGGTAGTATTTTGGACTATGCATAGTTGGTTATATAGATATTCAATTCTCCTCATTTTTTGAGGTTGTAAATATGGAGATTGTAGACAATAAGGTTATGCGAAAATGGTCTTCATACATGGTATATCACTTAGCTTTAAATAATAGGGTTTAGTTTCATGTTAACTGTGGTTTTTTCCTTTTTTGGGGAATGATAAAGCTATGAGAAGACTAAGGAAGGCATCAGGAGGAAGAAGAAGAGGAGAAAGGAGAGAGAAGAAGATAGGGAGGAGGAAAGCAGGAGAAATTAAATATTTAGAGACGCGCACAAGAAATAAGTAAGAATGATAAAAATAGGAGTACTTCCTCTGCTCCATATTCGGTTTATGATTGTGCCCAATCATAAATAATATCTAAGGTTGTTTTATGCCCATGATTCTCCTTGCACACCCTCATCTACCCCTCTGCTTCCGAGAATAGTTAACTAAATACATAATATATACATTGCCTTGTGACGCTAGACTTACCAAGATCGCATAGCTAATTAACCATGCATGATGGGTTACTGTTCACATTTTCTTTTTGCGTGATCTATATATAAAGCTTGTTCTATTGCTCACCTTGTTACCAAACCAAAAAAAAAGGAGTAGAGAAATGGAATGCTATCGCAATGCTAGCACCAGCATTAGTTAATAGCAACATGCATGCTTAATGCATGTGTAAGGACAGAACGACTTTGTTATACATATTAGGACAACGATAGATGTATTTATGTTAGAAAAAGAGGAAGAGGAAGAGGAAGAGGAAGAGGAAGATGAAGTCTCATCACATTGCCAAAGAATGGAAAGAGCTTAGTGGTGAAAATAATTGGGATGGCCTCTTAAGCCCCCTCGACATGGATCTTCGACGATATGTTATCCATTATGGAGAAATGAGTCAATCGACTTATGATACTTTTAATAGCTCCAAACTATCAAAATATGGTGGTAGTAGTATTTACTCAAAGAAGGATTTTTTCTCAAAAGTCGGACTAGTAAAGGGAAATAATGATCCATACAAGTACCGCGTTACAAAATATTTGTATGCAACTTCAGGGATAGATGTGCCTGATGCCTTCATATTGAAGTCATCATCTAGAGAGGCATGGAGTAAAGAGTCTAATTTTATAGGGTATGTAGCTGTGGCGGAGGACACGGCCGTGGCGTCCTTGGGGAGGAGAGACATAGTTATAGCTTGGAGAGGGAGTATACAGTCTTTAGAGTGGGTTAATAATTTGCAATTTCTTCAAGTTTCAGCTTCTGATGTTGTTGGAGATGGTGATGTTGCTGATCATGATAAGGCTAAGGCTAAGGTGCACCAAGGATGGTACTCTATCTATACTTCGGATGATCCTAGGTCTCCATTCAACAAGACTAGTGCTAGAGATCAGGTCAGACGATTTATCCTTTTTTTTTCTGTATAGATTGTATTCATGTGAATGATACATATACTTGTAAGATGAAAATTTATTCATATTGGAAGAATGATTAATAACAATTAGCCAACGTTCGTTATTCCCTAATGTTAAACAAGGTTTTCATAGTCTTAAATTTATATGTCATAGTTTGTTCCATAACCAAACCATTTTATAGATTTTTTAGTACCACTTGCTCAGTCTAAATCTATGTCCCACATTTTTTTCTTGTATCACAAGAAACAGAGGCAAAACTTACTTAAGAAACTCCAATATATCATCCTCTCCTCGCAATTGATTCACAATAAGAACAAATTCCAAGTTTTCTCTCTTAATAGATAGATATCTACCTGAACACTATATATGCACGTACATGTGCTTGTATAGTTGTAGTAAAGAATTATCAACCTCTTCTTTTCATTTTTGGTTGTATTTAATACAGGTTTTACTTGAGATCCAAAGCTTGATGGAACAATACAAGAATGAAGAGATTAGCATAACAATAACAGGCCACAGTATGGGTGCAGCACTTGCAACACTGAACGCGGTTGATTTAGTTGCTAACAACATAAATATCCCTAAATCTTCCCCGAAAAATCCATGCTTGGTAACAGCCATATTGTTTGCCAGCCCCCGTGTAGGAGACTTCAACTTTAAAAATATCATCTCAAAGTATGATCACAGTCTTAAGCTCTTAAGAGTCTGTAATGCCCTAGACGTTGTCTTGCATTATCCACCAATTGGCTATTGCCATGTTGGAAAGGAGCTGTCGATCGACACAATCAGATCTCCGTACCTCAAGTTCCCTGGGAATTTCTGGACTTGGCACAATTCAGAAGCTTACTTGCATGGAATTGCAGGAGGTCAAGGTAGTGAAGAAGAGTTCAAGTTGGTAGTAGATCGTGATCTTTCACTACTTAATAAGCATTGGGATAATCTAAAGGACGAGTACCTCATCCCAGCTTTTTGGTGGACTTTGAGGAATAAGGGCATGGTTCAACAATCAGATGGTTCTTGGCTTTTGATGGATCATGAAATGGATGATGACAATTATGAACTTCAGACCTAGGTAGCACAATTCATTCTTCTATTTGCCTTGTATTTTTCAAATAAACATAAAGTCCTTTCACTACACACCAAGTGTTCGGAAAAGAAAATTGTCACATTATCTCAACCACTTTCAAAGTAGTTGTTCGCTTATGTTTGTTTTGCAAAGATAATAAGTCTCTAGGTATTTAGTGCCAGAAACGAGCTCTAACGTCTCAAAATGTGCAGCAATTAGTCTTTGCTACAAAAATGTGATCATATATATGTACATACATTGCAATTGACTTGATATGGACGAAACACAATCACTGTACAGTGTACACACTGCAATTGAAAAATGAACCTTTCAGTTTCAACTATCAAAAGTGCAAATCAGAATTAATGGACCTAAAACTGTGTACAGAAACAATCCTCGCACTATTCTGAGTCACCAACATCATAAATGGAAAAGGCAAACAAAGAAATAATCATATATAACACGTATGAAATGAGATCTGAAAACTGGGTTTGGGTCTCTACCATACACAAAGGGCAACTATTTGGAGTCAATATATTACTGAATGAATGGCATCAAAATGCAGCTCTCATTGCGCCTCGAGCAGCCTCCTGCCTCATTTGTGTTGACTTGCCACTGCCACGGAAATACATGTATACTTGCTGCACATTCATATTGTTTTTATTGTTAGCAAATTGAATAATTATTAACTATACAATAATCTCCATGACAGTCGACAGAAAAAAGAAACTATACAATAATCTCAAGTAGAGAAAATAAGAAAAAAGGGAATTAAGAAGAATACCTGGAGAACCCATACGCTCAGCACTGACTCAAGGCAGAATAGTCCAAATCCAATGAAGTAGAAAATCTACAAAACAAGTTGATAGAAAATTAAATCAGCGTTATTAAGAGCATTCACAATCGACCCGATATCGACTCCAGCAAAGATCCTGCAGCTACCAGGATGTATGAATGTCATATGCTGTATGCGTCAAAAAGTGGCAAGGCAAAAGCGGTAACCGGAAATTTTGCTGCCTCCCTCCCCCCAAAAGGTTGTCATTTACTCTTGTTTTTACAATCTCCACCGACACACAATTTTTGACGTAGTTTTATATATTTGATTATGCATATTGAAATTATGGGGGGAAAAGAAAATTTAGAGTATACATTGAGATGAATCCTACAAGATCCCACATAACTTTTTTTCTTGTACATTGGCGAGAATTTATTGTTAAGTGTTTGTGATGTTTGGTTTGAAAGAAAGCAAATGGGTAATCTTTTGGGGAACGGAGGGGGTACACCATACCTAGCTTCCAGCTATCTTTTGTGATGTTTTACTTGTGTTCCAGTAATTAAGGACAAAGGATAATGTACAAGCTAGATATAACGAAATAAGGATTCGAACTCACCCCAACTAAGGCATTCCCGCCAATAAGATCAATGGCTGGAAGGATTCCTCTGTTGAAATAGAACACGGGTTAGCCGAATCTTAAAGCAAATCCCCCTTCAAAGATGTCATGTTCTTATACATGTCAACTTCTCAGAGCATGTTTTTCAATAGCAGGGACATTATAGGTTTGAATCATCAAGATAATGCAGAAGAACACTCTAGCCTAACAACTCTGTTGAGGCTGTATATATTACAGCACTTACGCGAGGGATTTTCCTTTAAAGATGATAGGAGGAGCAACGGCAGCGAAAATACAGAAGCCGACGTGAATCTGCAAGAAATGGGAGACTTGGAGATAATTCGAGTGTTTAATTCAAGATGAACCACAGCCAGCCATAATCAGAGTCTAAGAGTATTACCAGATAAAACAAGAAAAACCATCCAAAGTTCAAAGCACTTTCAGTCCTGCAGAAAAACGATTGTTGTATGAAATATTCAGTGGATCATAACTCAAAACAATATACAAATACCTTCATGAGTCACAAATAAGCAAGTAACAAGTACCTAAAAGCCCGGTAAAGTGGACGGTACCACAAGACATATCCACCAGGAATACCCGATATAAAGTAGATAATAGCAAGGAACCATATAGTTGCATCTGGCACAAGCCATGAGTTAGAACAATTAGAATGTACCATATATCACAAATCAGCAGCAGAACTTATATTGTAGCACAGCAAGGACAAGTAGCACAAGCATAAACTCACCACCACCCTTTATCCAAGCTGTAGTAACTGCTACAATGTTCCAGGTGAGACATAATGCCAATCCTACAATAATGTCCAAACACAGAAAAATGTCAAATCGAGTAACCAGGATAGTGAAACCAAACATCAGTCAGGCAGAAGCATTTGCAATGGCACACAAGTTCAGTATCCCTAGGAGTATATAGCAAGGTAGCCAACTTGAAAACAACCACCACTTATCCACTGATAAGTCCTCAACTTTGTAAAATGGAACCGTGGGCTAGAGAAGCATAAAGATTATTAACAAAAAAAGAAATGTAAAGTTTTCCCCAGGGTTACTGAGACCTCTCATACAACCTACTGCAATTTAGAAGTACTTTTCCATTATCACATCTATACAAATAAAAAGGCGGGAGGAGAGGGGAACAGACCTAGCAGTGTTGAAAAAGCTGTGTATTGTAACTTCTGCAGATGAATCGGTATCTCATTTCCAATGTCATGATGTATAATTGGGAAAAATGGAGGCCAATTCTTCTCTTCAATAACAATTCCAGCTGCAAAGTTATAGTATGTATTAGCTTCAAACTGTAAAGATGGCTATTAGCAAATAGCATCCTTACTCCTGCACATCAATTTTTGATAACCCATAGGGAGAACACGGCAAAGATGAAAGATGCATGTGGGCTAAACAAACAGATAAGTATACCTCGTTGAGCAGCATCTTCTTTCCGTTTGAGTGCCTGCATCATTCAAGAAGATATGTAGTTGGTCACAAAGACAGTAGAAACTGCACAAAAGACCTAGATCCACAACTAAAATTATGAGCCCATATTAGGCCACTGCATGCCTGAACATGTACACTAAAGGGAAGAAGCAATCAGATGGAATAATGGTAAACATCACTTGTCAAAAGATTGAACTATGCCACCAACACTCCAGTAATGTATCACCTTTGCTACAGCACTGATGATAATTAGAACTTCCTTACAAGTGTTCTGCAAGTAGATGACTACATACAAAAATAGATATGTCTACCAAGTCCTTAAAAGTAAACCGAATATCAATAACACATTGCTTTGAAATCATTGCATACAAACTTACCTCTTCTCTCTTTCTCAATTCAGCCTCTTTTGCTTGAAGCTCTTTTTCTTTCTTCTTCAAATCCTATATTAGGAAGAACTTGCATCAGTATCTCAATTTCAATTCAAACATGGGTTTTGTTTACACTCCACGGCTTGAGAAATATTTACTATCGAAAAGAGGGAAAAACGGAGTCTTTGTCTAAAGAAATGCGTTGAGAAAGGGCAGATGTAATTAATTTGTAAAGTCATAACTAGCAAACACTCCAAATAAGTTAACGTGACAGAATAGCAGACAACATTCAACATGAGAATAAATGCAGCTACCTTTCCTGAATCAAGAGGAATATCAACTGTTGCAGTAGGATTGTAAAAATCAGCTGGCTCAGGTGGAAGAGGTGAAAGCCTTGAATTTGAGGCCGGAGGAACACTCCCAGGATTCTACACAACCCGAGGAGAATGTTTTTATCAATCGAGCAGATCAATATGGATTCCCAAAAAAAAAAAGAATTAAGAAAGACTCATAGTAACCATTTAGCTCAAAAAACATAAGGACTAATATAAAATAAAAAACATGCCAAGGTAATAACCATAAAAAAGGACTAAACAGATCCTTTTACTATTGATATCTGAAAATCAACAATTTTACAGCAGATCAATATTCATATAGAAAAAAATGCATTCATGGCAGATTAGCCAAAGGGGTTATAAAATTAAAATTCTATTGTGCTCCCAAGAGCACGGTGCACTCAGTAAATTTATTCCATTTTCGATGAGTAAATGTTCTATTTCAACAAATGTTCATTTTAGGCATATTTTTCAGCGAAAAAGTATGTTCAATTCCCTGTGAAAATTGTTCTGTTTTCAATGAGCAAATGTTCTATTATAACAAATGTTCATTTTCAGCATATTTTTCAGCAAAAAATATTTCCATGAAAATTGTTTAATTTTTATGAGCAAATGTTCTATCTCAGTATATGTCCGTTTTAAGCTTTTTTCAGCAGAAAATTATGTTCTGTTTTCCGTAAAAAGTGTTCTATTTTTCGATAAGCAAATGTTTTATTTTAAAAAATGTTCATTTGAAGCTTATTTTTGAGGAAAAAATATGTTTTATTTTCCTTGAAAACATGTTCTATATTTGATGAGCAAATGTTCATTTTTGTAATTGAATTATTGTATTGTTCTACTTCAATAGTAAAATGTTCATTTTCATAATTGAATTCTGGTAATGTTCCACTTCAACAGTACAATGTTCGTTTTCATAAGTGAACTCTTGTAATGTTCCACTTCAACAGTAAAATGTTTATTTGCATAAGTGAATTCTTGTAATGTTCCACTTCAACAGTAAAATGTTCGTTTTCGTTTTCGTAAATATTCTACTTTGTATTGTGGGAGCAAAGTTCTCATTGTGCTCCCGAAGCACAATCCACGGATTCGTTATAAGAGTCTAGAAATTTAAGTTAGACAAAGTCATATTTATGATACTCTACATAGCCAAAACTATTTTAAAAGATAGTTGTATCTAATGCTCAAATAATGACATGTCTAAGCCTCTCACGTACATGGCCAGACATTCATAACTAATTATTATCATAAATGTCATATTTCTATCTTCATACCATATCACCCATGAACAATGAGCGTATCCCTTTCCACCAAACATAGCAATTAAAAAGTAACACTTTTGCTTTTTAATAGTTGTACCATATTCTTTGTTGGGGTATATTGAATGAATTGTACCATCTCCTTTTTGGGAGAGGCTTTCTCCTCACATGTGATTTGTTTAATATTTTCATTATACCTTTGAACAACTACCTCTAATATGTGTGTCATTTCCCCTGGGTGCAACTATTGAAAGACAAAGGAAGTACATGGAATATTGAAGACAAAATTCATCAAATATTTAAAGTATAGAATGTACAACTATTTAAACATGGAGGAAGTACTTAGACTACTAGTCCTCTAAAAACTAAAGGCATGATTTGTTTGAAGTGAAAAGGATACCAAATGGTGGTTGAGTACCATGGTGCAATTCAGCTCATAGTTGCATTATTTAGCATGTCGAGTTAGTGCCACTTCTCTGCAATACACTCACCCAGACCTCCCATTCGTTTTACTTACAGCAGGAGGGTAAATCGGTAATCAACACCTTAGGGGTGTTCTAGAAGAATGTTTCTGTCATTCTGTTAATTATGAGAAATAGATTTGCTGTGTCATACGGAATTCGTTATAGAGAAAGTATGTGCTGAGGTGTAAGAGAGGAGCATCTTTCTGTTAAGGTAGCTCTATAAATAGCAAGGTAGAGTAAGGAATTAAGGCATTCAGAAATTAGCCAAGATATTTGTAATTGGAGAGAGTCTGCCTTTCGAATGCAGTACATTATCCCCACCCATTTCTGGGTTTATCAATTCTAAGCTTTCCTCAGTTTTCCTTTAATTCCCTTGGTCTATTTTACTGTATTACAAGTGGGTTCACCACATCCTCCGGCCACTCCATAAATTTACAATGTACAATTACATATGGCACTTAAACAAAACTATGTACAATTTCATCTGCTAGCTTACACACTAGGGAAGATCTACAGTAGACATGGGTGGCACGTACCCCACCAAAAACATTTTCGGGTTTCTTTCAAACTTCAATCTAATACAATTGTAGAAGAGGTTAAAGACCATCAGCGCACTCTTTACAATGTACAATTACATATGGCACTTAAACAAAACTATGTACAATTTCATCTGCTAGCTTACACACTGGGGAAGATCTACAGTAGACATGGGTGGCACGTACCCCACCAAAAACATTTTCGGGTTTCTTTCAAACTTTAATCTAATACAATTGTAGAAGAGGTTAAAGCCATCAGCGCACTCTTTACCGTACTTAGATGTCGTCATAATGGTCATACATTTTATTCTAGATAAGCGCGAGACAGCATGCAGTCTCATGTTCGATTTTCCCACTGGATGGTCTTGGATGTTTCATTGTCAACATTCTGTCAAAAGTTTCCTATCTATTAGATCTATTTCTTACTCTTAATTTTTTTTTCTTACTCTTAAATTTTTTTTCTTCCTCTTAAATAATTTTCACTCATGAACATGTTAGAACTTAAGTCTCCACAGACCCAGCAGAAATTTTGCCATTTTGAGAAGTCTGAAACTACTAAGAGTCCACTTTACATCATCGAGTTAAGCGTAAACTTAAGAGAAGGCTATTATATTTTGTATATGAAGGAAGAGCTGGCTAAGGCGAGCAGCTTAACTTTTGCACAATAATACAACCAAATAAAACATGTTCATATCTTAACACAACTGGCTTTTATCTTAGGCCTCAATTAGTGATTAATAGCTTAATGATGATCAAAAAACTGCCAAAAAACCTTTCAAGTTTTTTTTTTTTTTTTTTGACAAGAAAACTTTTCAAGTTTTCATTACAGAGAAACAAACATAAATATTGTTGTAATGATGCCCAGCAAAAAAAATACCTAGCAAGGGAAACTACAATTCCCAAATAAAATGATTGAAAATATAATATATATAATATTTGTTTAACACACACCCCACAACCCCCCCCCCGGCGTCCCTCATTCCGGTCCTTCATGGTCACATACAAATGGATAACTTTAATTTGTGTGCTCTAAAATATTGGCTTCAAAACAGAGGGATAACACCAGCTGCATAATTCATATATAGAAGTACGTCAATCAAGAAGTGCTTACAGTCATATAGAAGGCTCCTCCCGAAAAGTTTGACTGGCCTGAAGCTTTGGCCTTCCTCTCTTGTTCCTAGAGATGAGTAGACATTAGCTATTTCTCATACCGAGACATCAAAAGGTCAATTTATCAAACATGAGAAAAAATATATATGCTCTGAGATTTCTTTTTGATTTTCATTAGCACTTAATTAAGTTTCTCACTACTGCAATGTCTCTAGTCCTTCCAAGCTTGCTAAATCCTCCAATAATCAAGCTCAGAGATATAAACCTACAATTTTAAAATGAGGAAGTGGTAATGTTGGATGCATAAGCATGCACGTTCTTAGTCCCCCCGACAACACTCCAGCAAAATCACATAAGCATCATCTCAAGGGTCAAATGCAACGACACAATAATAATCACACTACTTCAGAGTAACTAAACATCATCCAATCACTAAACCATAATGTCTAATAAACCAGGTAAGATTCTTAAAGGTGCGTCGATTTAGTTGTGAAATCAGGAAAATCGGCATGGATCCGCTGCCTACTACAACGAATTACTCCCATTCATGATAAATCGGAAATGATCAAGTCTATGTGAACTAATTGTATACACATAATATTGCATCAAACTGTTGGGAGGATCGAACACAACGTTCCGGAAATCGGGATCAACAACCTAACTCATCCAAAAAAACAATAACAATACCCCAATCCATAAATCAAAAAGTTCATATACCTTCACTAATTTTACACAACGAAAGTTTCATAAATTTGGAAAAACCTCAATGAAGATTACTCACTGTACTAAAGAGCAACAAAACACTAACTCCAGATCTGAAAAATCCCAAAACCCAAAAAAAAAAAAACAACTAAAAGAACAATAAATCAAAGGAAACTACCCTAAAAACATCTTGAATCAAATTAAGAAAAGGAGAAAAAGAAAAAGGGTGAAAGGGTATATAAGTGAAGGAACTTACAGAAAAGGGATTAACTTCTTCTTCCTCAAAAGGGTTGGGATCGTAACGACCTGCCATTTTTGTGAGATCTTCCTGATGAAACCCAAATCACTGAAATAAAAACCCCAACTTGAAGTTATCAAAGAATATAAGAAACACAAAACAAATGAGAGAAAAGAGATTTTGTTGTTGTGTTTTTTTAAAGCAGAGATTTTGGAATTCAACCAGAAATTGAAGAGGAGAAGAGTCTTTGGTCAGCAAACACAAAAAGAATTCTAGAATTTGGTGACTTTTCGGATATGTTATAAGTCTCATGTGAATATCAGCGGCATTTTTATTTTTTATTTTTTTTCCTTTCTTCTTTTTCGATTCCTTCAGGCTTCAGTTTTGAGCAACAAATAAAGGAGAAACAGAGGAGGAATGTAATTTTGCAGTCCAAATATAAATATAAAAATAAAAGGTGGCTAAATGGCGTACGACCATTTGCTTTGGCTATTCATCCGCGTTAAGACTTAAGAATCCCTCTCATCAAGTAAGGCATTTCTTAATTTTTTATGAGAATTTGTAATGCTACACATTAGATAGATTTTTTTAACCTAACCGTTTCTTCTACTCGTTATTGTTACTAATCTCAAGTATTTATTGTTGTTTGGTACATCTCGTTCGATCTCTATTCTTTTAGTTTTCTAAATATTGGTTTTAAAGAAGACTAACATAATCTATACTAATATATTAAAAGGCGTGCGCAAACCAGGAACTGTGCCACGTGGCGCTCTCCCTAGGGAGTTTTAGTTCATGTAATCCATGTACAATAAAAAAATAGAAATTGCATGGTATAGGTTTTGATCCCGTGACCTCAAGTTCATGTACTAAAGTTTTAACCACTAGACCAAGTTGTAATTAGTGATATCATATCAAAGTACAATATTAATAAGTGAAATTTTTCTTACCCGGGGCATAGCTCGGGTCTAATAACTAGTTTTATTGCTAAAATTGTGGTTAATTTGGGCTACTCTTACCGTCCTCTATAATTATTGCCGATGTCATAGTAAATTATCGTATTTACCTCTCTTGAATCAACAATTCATGAAATTTTTATACTATCATAATAATATACTTTAAAGATTACAGTGTCTGCAATTATAATTATAAGATTTGTTGCCTTCGATGACACATGGAATGTTGTAGTTCGTTAGATCGTATAAAGAATTCATAGCAAATGAAATTATGAATATTAACTTATTAAGGCAGTCGCACGATTAATTTAAGTAGTCCTTATATCTTTTAAAAAAAATTCTTGTATGAAACATTGTTATGCTTTTTGTAAACAAAGTAGCATAAAATTCGACCAAATCTTATTACAGGAGGTCAACAAACTCTAACTTAGCTCAAGCTCTAGTTTTAAGTTCATGTAAGCTTAGATGAGCTACCGCAAACTTAACTCAAATGTTCAGAGATCCAATGCCTCCATGGTGCTTCCTCTCACCTTCTTTTGCACATTTTATATTTGTAAATTTTACTCATTTGGCAAAATATGTGACAAAATATACAAATAATGTGTTTGAAAGCACATAATTCTAAGTGCTTCCAAAAGCACCTAAGAATTTGTAGATCCAAGTTCTAGTGTAGCTACAGTATCAAGTACATCATGGATGAGGTTCTTGGCTCATGTACTCCGTTTATGTACCATGGAGTACATAAATTCCACACGTATTTGTAATTGAACTTCTTTCATTTATGTACTCCGTTTGTCCTCAAATAAGCTTCCTATTATGTTTTAGCAACAAGATTAAAAAGTAGTTGAAGGTGAAGAAAAGGACATTGGTTCCCCATGCTTTGGTTTATAGAGCTAGAGATATGACCTATGTGTTTATTCTTGTTTGCCCGAAAAAATACACATTGGATCAATTTCAGTTTCACGTTGAAAAATTGCATATTAGTAACCGAAAAACTTCAGTTACAGGTACCAACATATACGTAAAACCAAGATATTGCGTTTACTTTTGTTTGCCTGTTGCCAAAAAATACTATTGCAGGTGGGAGGTGTTATACTTATATAAGCAGCAGCAACCAGCAGGTGCAACAAATTCAACAAGCGACACCAGAAAATAAGCAAGGATTAGAGTCGGATACAGATTTGACATGTCAGTAAAATGTTGTTATAATTGTTAGTTGCGACAGGTGGATTATAAGACATTCACTAATTCGTAAGGAAACTTCAAGGATGGCACTGGACAGAGCTGAAGCACAACACAGCCCAGCATGAGAAAAAGCATGGACCAGGATTGATACTATGTTTGTGGAGCCATGATCATACATTGGACGACAAAACACTTGAGGGGAAGACGCGCAAAATGAAGGAGAGCTTACCATTTACAATATGAAACTGAAATAATGAATAAATCGATGTGGTCCTGTAACTACACAGCAATAACATGAATTATGTAAGGTATAACTCAACTCGGTGATATGACCACATGAACCTCTGAGTACCAAGGTGACCCCTTCTGGAAACGTCTATACGATTACGTTGAAACTCTTTTGTTATTCATATATATATGATATGAACATTCCTCTTACCACCTTCTTTTCCCTCGAATTTTTCTAGTTCTAGCGAAGATGTTAAACCAACTATTTCTCGAATATGGATCTATCCAACTAGTATCCTCCTTCACAGCTTTCTCCCACCTTTCTTTGAATACTTCAAGCTCCCATGTTGATTGCCTGCGAATCTGCTCCATTTACACCATATATGAGAAAACTTTGATGTCCCAACATTCAAAACATTATCTTCTATTTGATACTTCTACATTAGTACCCCGTTACCAACCCACCCAACACCCCCCCCCCCCAAATAAAAAAAAAAACATTTACTTGAATAAGAGAACCCCAAAACAAAAAACTAGAAGTGATGCCCTTACCCACGCACGATGGTCAACGCCTGAACGTTTCTGCATCATAAGAAACAATAGTAGAATGGTGATTATACTATCACAAGTAAATCCAAAAGCAGGGATTGGACAACTGGAAAGTGAATTACCTTTAAAGAGCCATCTTTATTTAGGACCTGCATGAAAATCAAGTGTTAATACTTAATAGCATAAAACATAAGGGCCATAAAATCAGGAAAGACCAGTTAAACTCAAACAGAAGCGCTCCTATAAGAAGCATGGGATAAATTTGAGATTCAAATGGTCTGACCTGAGTAAAATGGCGATGCATGTACAACAAAGCATTCTATTAAAATTTCAATGCATAGCAAATACAAGTCATTGTCACAGTCCAGCTTACTGTATCAGAGAACATCATATAAATTTAAGCTCACCTTTTTAGCCGATGCACCACCTAGAGTTTGTATGCCTTGATGAACAACATATTCGCTATCGATGATGCCTACCCTTTTTGTCCTATCACCCTGCCAATTGTGAACGATTTAATATGATATTGGAAATAGAACAAAAGGCAAAGCAGATAATGCAGAGAGAACTCTCTTTGGATGGAAGCATGCACAATAAGATATGAATGAGATGAGAACTTAAGATATGAGGAAATAACATGTAAACTTAAATATCATTACTTCTTAGACTGGCATCTTGGATAGTTAAATCACATCAACCACCACCTAGAATGGATTCTGATAACACAATTTGGGCCGGGGGGTGGTGGGGTGAATCTTTAACCTCTTAATTCTAATAGAATTAATCATAAAATTCTCCCAAATTTCTTTATATACTCCAGAAAGGTATAATATAATGTTGAAAGTTCCCACATGGAGAGAGGAGACCCACACCAAGTAATCTGGATGAGGATGAAACCTAATCTTTCAGTTTACAGGATTGGTCAGGTTTTTACGAAAAACTCCAGTCCACTAATCTTCTTTCTGGTTATTTATTGAAACAGTTACCTGCTTCAAGACTCTTCAGCACATCAACAGAAGAACAGAGATGATAGCAATAATGAGGACAAAATGGTGTATCAACTCCAGTCCACTAATCTTCTTTCTGGTTATTTATTGAAACAGTTACCTGCTTCAAGGCTCTTCAGCACATCAACAGAAAAGAACGGAGATGATAACAATAATGAGGACAAAATGGTGTATGCTGCATCAAGGTATTAGTTAACAACTTGAACAGGCTTCTGATTACACTCGCGGACCTTGTAAAATCTTTTGGGAATTCAGGGAAGATAATAAATAAGATGTACTAACTACTAAGTTCTCCTTCTTTTGTAGTATATGCAAGGGGGTTTTCTTGTTGGCAGGTAGTCATAAAGTATCAATCTGACCTCCAATAAATTCAAAAAAAGATTCCACATAGACACCCCAACTTCCTTAGGTATAACATAGCATACTAATAATATTATTCTGGCATGCCATGGTAATTTGGTAATAGACAACACTTGACTGTAAGAAAGGACATAATGTTTAATAAAAAGGGACAAATCAGCTCAAAAGAATTCTGATATGAAGGATCTACGAGATGAGAAGTAATAAATAATCTCATTTTGAACCCGAGACAGAAACCAGCAAAAGAGAGGTATACTATCGTCATAGTATCATGACTAGAAAACTTTGACCCTACATATATCCATAATCTAATCGAATTTTATTGATTGATCTGTGGAACCTAACACCAAAAGCACAATTAATTCTGATCTTCTGATGATAACGTCATTCTCGCTCTTCCTCTTGTTTCTGTTTTCTTTTTAGTAACCCCAACCTGAGTAGGTATCAGACACCCAATAGGCCAACCACCAATACAACTTGCTCTGTCTACAGTTCTTAGTTCTTACAGATAAATGTGTCTCCATTCTAGAAGTTTTAATTTTATTACCCCATCAACAGTACACACATGCAATCATAAATTGCTGGATCATGAAAGCAATGATGCGCAGAGTGCAACAAGACAAAGTAAATGTTGTACAATTTACACTGAAAACGAAAATTTTAATCTTAAACTCATTCCCTGTCATCCATTTGCAACCATAAAGAATAACATAAGATCCACCGAAGAAAGAGTCTTCATTATCTTACCTGTGCGCAATAACCGAGCTTCATATCCAATCCCCAGCCATGAACAAGATCATTCTGTAACAAGGCAGGCAGCAGTTGGTTACAATATGCAAAAGAAGACTATGAACTTTTAAAGAGGCTATAAACATAAATATAAGAAATTAAGCTAAAAAATCAAAATGCCAGAACTCCAAGTCAACCTTATCAAGTACAATATAACAAAATAAACAATATTACATTCATGTCTATGGGTAGAAGACATCCCGAAGTTATGATGGAAGCCATGAGCTAACAACTCGCAATAAAGCTTTAATTTCACCAGACTACTGATGTAATATCAATGGCAGCATGCAGCGGAAAGTAGACAGCTCTTATACCCTTCAACTTGCAAAAACAGTTACATACCTGTATAAGATGCCAAGCACAACGCCAAGCTGACCTCGAAAATACAGGAGCCATGCCTTCCACCCACCTACAAAAGAAATATACAAGGAGAGGTAGGAACTCTATACCACAAATAACAAATAACAATGAACATCAAGCAACCCCACAACAGGCTACCATTGTTACTCGGACACCTATATTTACCTCAAAAACGGGGTGTCGTGTCCGACATGACACTTTACTTGGACACTTCATTTTAAACTAAAAACTTGACTTTTTTCTACAAAATAACCGAGTCGGACACTTGGACACCCGTATCCGAGTAGACACTCAATCCGTGTCTTACATAGCAGGCCACTACTTCTCAAACTTCATCCCTTGAAGACTGATATTTATAGAAAAGGACAGTTGATGCTAAGAAACCACAATCACCGTCTGTACCCATTTCATTACACCACATACATAAAGATAGGTTGTTGGGATGCCTTGAACCTGGCATTTCAAACGACCGATTCTGTTTTGGTATTGTATTTAGGGCCAGTTCAGTTACGTATTTTCGGAGTAAAATAAACTCCCACGGAAGGAACAATTTCTCTGTTCAAAAACACTATACTCTCCTCAAAAACCTAATAAAAAGTAGAAGACTGCATGTGGATTAGCATACACAGTGGCATCTGCAGCAACATTTAGTGAACCGACCCAAAAGAGAAGGAAAGCATGCCCACTCTGGGTGGCTGAGAATGATTTAACTTTCTTAAATATGACCTGCTTAACATTTTCAAAATTTTGCTCTTGATTGCCTCAAAGGAATTTTCATATAAAATCTGAGCATTACACAAAAATGAATTTGTATGCTCCTTTTTACTCCTTGCATTAATCAAGTCGTTGTTGTCTGTTATCTTATAAGTTATAACAGCTGATAAATCTCCATTAGCTCACAAAGATGGTTAAGTCCCTATTAAAGACACTACTCTTCATTCCAACAAATTAAAAAGTAAAAGCATTCATCAAAACATGATTAAAACTAGTGATACTACAAGGCTAGGCCAGCAAGATATTTTACACATGCGTGGCTTCAGGGGCCATCAGGACAGTTCAGGGAAACCTCAAACATCCTACAGATCAGGCATTTCCTAGAATGAATCTACACGTGATTTTTGAAGATTCTTTGCCATCAATTTCCAATTCAGATAACAATGAGAAACAAACTGATCCATTGCACAAGAAAGCAAGAAACAGAAACAGAAGAGACAACTGGAAAAAAATAGCAAGAACCAACGATTGAGCTGGTGAACATCACATTTGCATATACTTAGTGCTTACCCAGTGCATGGTGGTCCCATGCTAGAACTTGTACACTTTGTAAAACCCCGGGAATCATAGATTCTCCTGCATAGAAAATGGCACACAACAATGATCTGATTTATTCTGATAAAGCAGCGAAATGCAGACAAAGACCAGCCTAGTTAGTTACCTATGGTACATCTTTGTTTTTTTACGAATCGTAATACGATGATGTATTTCAGTCGAATTGGAATCCAGAGCTGGTTGAGATATGTCAAATCTCTCAGCTTTCACAATTTTCAAGTACCTTTGGCAAAGAAACGAAAAGATCATGCATCTTGTTACATAGCAGAGGGAGAACAGTCCTGTCAGTAGCAAAATGCATTCCTCTCCCCAGGTCTAGCTTCTAAATCATGGATCAAAAGAACAGATAGGTTTTATAAGCTGTGATTTCTGCCTTCTGGAAGTAATTACAAGAAATATAGAAGGGGAACAAAATAATTCACATAGTCAACTCATTATTATCATCTTCCAAAAAGCAACTGTCACATTTACATATCCCTCTTCTAAACAAAACCATCCACTGGCACAAAAGATTTCATCATCTAGTATTTAAATCCAAAGCTCGAACAAACCAATAAATTTAGACAGCTTTGATCATAATGTTTGCAGGGAGCAGTGCAAACTAAGATTGTGGTGTCACAAATACACTGATATACCTTCCTGGATGAAAGTGCCGCACCCCTAGATCTTCATCCCAGAGAAATATGTAGTCATAGATAGAAACAATATCTGGATGTAGAAAGCGTTTTGCAAACCACCTAAACAACCAATTAACAGAGAACGGTATAAGGGTCAATCCTCCAACAAACTGAGAGAGCAACGTTGGAAGAAAATATAGCTGAAAAGTAAAGCTAATTTGTAGCACATGATGTCCACATCTTGATATCATTTTTCACGAAAACTGTAAGATTATCAACTGTAAGAAGTAATTGACTGGCTGACTGCCTTTTGTCAATATTCTAGGCACAGAACAATAACAATGCAATTCTCAGAATCTCATATTTACTTCTTGAATCTCTGCTATCACCACTGGCCCTCTAAATTCATGAAATGGATAAGACTAGCTTCAACCCCCCCCCCCCATTCAATTAAACCACAAAACTATGAAGTGTAATTCCGGTCAAAATATATATGTTGCACATATAATCATTGCATATAGGTTACCAAGTTCAATGTATAATAGCAACCCAGATCTCAATCATGCAACCCTTAGCAGGAAATGATAGATCCACAGTAAAGATCATCTGACAGGAAAATATGTGGAAAACCGAAGACAGAAGTATTTGTGGTGTTACCATTTTGTTTGATTATGTGCAACTATATGAATGGCCTTGTTACTCCAATCTAAATCCCACCAGCTGTTCATGTTGCCATCATAATGAAACAGCATAATTGTAAAATTTTCTGCAAGAAACTGTAGTGAAAAAATGTAAGATTGGCCAAAGGCAAAACTAGATACTATGTAAATTAGAAATATCCAGTTGTATATGACTATACACCTTCTGAGCTATAGAATCAACATTATGCTTCTGTTTAATACCAGCAGCAATTGCAAGTAAGTTATGGTTGGTGGAGTCATCAACCTATCATAACAAAAATGAATTGTTAAGAAAAACATATTTGATAAAATACTTTTCGCATTCCAAAGATAGAGACTGCACTTCCAAATTGTTGCAAGGGACGGCAAAGAATATGTAATAATGTAACCTAGCAACTCAGCCTCCAAGAAAAAGGGGGGCAAAGAGAACAAAAGGACAAAGGAAACAGACAGAGCACATCAGCTGGTAACATTTAACTGTTAGTTCTAAACGAAATGAAATAGTGTAATGAGCACAAAAGTTATTTAACTATGGACTGTCTTATTGGAAGGTGCAAAAGAGATTGACGCTGACCTTATCCCTTGTACGAGACCACAAGGGTTTCAACTCCAAATCCGATCGTGCTTGAATGATGCCTTGAGGTAATCTATTCAATTCCAGTGTCCTTGAATTCTGGATATAAGAAAAATATAAGCAAAAGCTCGAACTTCTAATGAGTGATAGAAATGTAAAATTCTTCGAAACTACAACAACCCAGAGATACAAGAAACCAGATGGAGATTAGACAGCATGATGAGAATAATAGTAAATAACACGAAGGCGATCCTGCAAGTCGTGTGAATTTGGCAACGTCACCTCTATGCTATCAAAAGGATGCCTTTTAGCGTCTATCTGAAAAAGCACCAGCATGGAAGAAGATAATAGTTAGCATTCACTTATCCAAGTCCATAGTTTCTAACATATGCTGACAACAACAACAAAAAAATTAATGTTAAGTAAACTTCTTTGAAATCTAATAGCTGATACTATCCATATGCTTCAAGAAAGACAGGGTTTCAACATGCATCCGTCACTGATAAGTTTCTCATGATTGCAAGCACAAGCTAGTATCAAACAGGTTCTTCAAGAGATGAGAGCAAATTATAATAAGCAAATCAAGGATTTTGTATCAATGCACCTCTGTCTGTTGATACTGGTAGTTTGTAGTTCTGTACACAATGAACATCATCGCTATACATACAAATCCCATGAAAGCTAGTTGTCTCATCCTGAATCCATGTGCTCCATGTGGTCCCTGAAAAAAGATGAATGTGTCAGAATCTTAAAATTTAGATTTTGAAGTTCCCTCTTTGCAGTCACTCAAAAACTGCAACAGGAACCTATGGTGCAAACTTTACCGCATCAGACAGGAGAGTCTTCTTTCTAGGCAACCATCTCCATGCTTTAAATGTCTTCATAGACATTCAAGTTTAGCCTACCTCTTTCTCATAACAAACTGCAGCAAGGAATGAATAGAGAAGTTATTGTCATAACTCATAACTTATGCAAGATTCACAAAATGCACCTGAATCTACCACTTTTTACTAAATGGGAGTGAGGAAAAGGGTTAGCAACAAACTTATGACATGGCACTCTTTTCAACCTGGGAATTGATAGCCCAGATTCTCCATATACGCATCAACTGTTGAAACTTGAAAACATAACTTTTTCATTCATTGACGAAAACACTTGCAGAAAACATTTTTTACTTACTTCCCCATATATCCACCCCGATCCCCATCACCTCCCAACAAAAATAAACCAACAAAAAAGAAGCAAGAGACAGAGAAGCAAGGAACTCAAATTATATGACATACTTCCTGCATTCCTTTTTAGATGCTACAAAGAGAAAGTGCAAAGATTTTAAGAAAGGTAGAGGCAAAGAGAAGGGGAACACGAAAGATAGGTAAAATCCCCTTTTGAACATAAAAAACATGTACAAAATGGTGTGTAGCAATACATATTCATTCCAGGGAAGTGTAGCAAACAAAAAGAAAAACAGAGGAACTACATCATTAATCAGCAATAAACTTCACAAGAAGAAACGATCAATGGGGGGTTTAATTTTCTTTAATCACATCTAATACATTTTTACACTACATAATAGCATCATAGCTCCTTATCAAGTAGATAATACTCAGCTAACAAGTTGTTGGCATTGGCACATGCAATATTCGAAATATCATAAGATGAGTGACACTAAAAACACAAATATGCTTTCATAACTTGAATAACCAAATTAATGCTTCTCTGCCTAATGTTTTTGACAGAATTCAGGAATTTCATGAAAAAAGAAAAAGAAAAAAGAGCATAATACTACAATCTGCACTAGTTTAATGGAAAAATTCAAAGTACTAGCTATTAATTACTTCACTAAACCACTGCCTCCATTTACAAGATTAAAACAAGAAGTACAAAATGATTGAAGAAGAAAAAAAATTTAAGTACCTGAAAAATTAGTAAACAAAATTCACATTACATTTCACCAACATCACACAACACTTGTGAGTTGTGACTAAGTGTAGTGATTCTAATAATAAATTGTTGGTCAAAAAAAGAAGGGTGAATCTTAATGAAGCAACATATATTTCTACTAAATCAGCAAAAATCTTAAACCCTCAGGAAACTCCAAATCCAAAAACAGCAAACACCCACCACACTAATCAACACATGCACACATTGCACTTTAGTAGTAATCCATCTACATCACAAAACTATACACTATTACTGCTAAATTGTTGCTCTTTTTAGAAGAAAAAACTTAATTCAATTAAAATCCTACAAAACCCAGAATAACAAATTTTAATGAAAATCAAAACCCACCAAATACAATTTACCTCCAAACCACAGATAGAATAAAAAACGAAAATTATTTCTTTAATTTATCACCCACAATCCAAGCTTTTTTACGAACACAAAATATATACATATATATGTATATTTTCAGTTGCGTGAATTATGAAACATGCTCTTGAGAATTTGACCCACTCCCATATTTGTGGTAGGTTAATCAATTCTTTTTTCACTTTGTGATTTTTGACAAAAGATAAACTCTTTGTATATTATTAATATTAATTATCGGCTAGAAATTCTATCTAATTAAAAAAATCCATAACACCAATATGAATAAATACAATTAAATAAATAAATAAAAGCAAAGAGTGAGGCGAAAATTTATCGAATCAAACTTAACAGAAACAAAAATCATAGATCTTTTAGATTCCGGCATTGCATGTAACAGAATTAAGCGAGAAAATATCAGAAATTGGGATCAAATCATAATTTTTTTTAAAAATGTACAAGATAAAAAAAACAAAAAAAAGGAAATACCTGAAGATTCTTAGAAGATAAAAAGTTTAAAACTTTAACCAAATTCCGAATATAAAAAGAAGAAACTTTTGTGGGTTGAGCTAGTTATGAAGTTCTTGGGAACGAGTCGACTCAGTAGAATGTAAATACGATGCACCGAGTTGAAATGAGGAGAGAGAAAGCTTAAAGTTATAGTTATGGAGGAGAGAAAGAGAAGGAGACAAAAAAGTGTCGGAAAATTAGCTTAGCTGGTTTTAAGGAACCAACAAAGAAGACGAGTAACCTTAATTTCAATTCTTTTTGACTGTTGTGTTTTCTCGCTATTTTCTGATTTCTTTCTCTCTCTCTCTCTCTCTCTAATAAGCTTTTTATGTTGTTTTCTTTCTCTCTCTAAAAAATGCTTAGTTGTACTATAATTATGATTATAATTTAGGTGGAGTTTAGGAATAGTTTAATTAATTAATAATTAAAAGTTCCCATGTGTGTTGTTGTTGGTGAATGGCTGAATGGTGATGTTGTTGGCGAAATTATATATTTCTAAGTTTCGATCTTTACGAGAGGCTATAGTGTCCCCTTTCCTCTTTTGTGTTTTTTTATTATTTACAATTTCACTAATTATGTTTGTGGTTCATATATCAAAGCTTTCAAATTCTTATCTTTTATTTTGCAACAACCTTTCAAATAACATTATAGATATGAAAATGTAAATGGTTATTTGCTTATCATAATTTAAATTTGGGGTGAAAATAGGATTAAAGTTGACAAACATTATTTAATCAACCACTTGTCAAATTTGTAAACTCGTTTTATTGTTTTTATTCTTCAACCTTGCTTGGTTTGCTTCATACGAAGTCATAGATTATCAGTTTATAATGTTTTATGAAGTCCTCGTATCCTAAATCTTACGCAGTCAAATCCCAATTTTTATGAATAATAACATAAGCTATTAAAATAATACTAATATAAGATACAGCTTTTAAAAAAATACTAATATAAGATACAGTACAACAGAAGAAAATCGAAACTTTTGATCTAAAATACCTATATAATTAATTAATGATGCTAAAAAGATTATACTAATGTGCGTAAAAGTTTCATCACATTAAACAATTGAGATCAATGATGGCAATTTAAGCAAATATATAATTGACATATGAAGTCCACTTTAGCTTTTTCAACCCTTTCACTTACAAATTCTGATGATCACATAAATTTAATATGCTATAATATTCTTTAATATGTCCATCTTGTGGTTGATAATATATATACAGGTATAAAAAAAAAATCAAAATTGTCGTCCAACCATTTTAAAGTTGCTAAATTTGCAATATTAAATACTTCAACTTGTCCAAACTTTAAATCTAGAAACTAATTTTGGTTAAGTATACCTTACATTCTTTTACTAAAAACCTTTCTGTATCGTATTTGGTAAATTCCTAAATTAAAATTGTAATAATTACGGTTAAATTTTTAGTTTTTCGATTTTCAAAGTTATATAATCATTTATTATACTTCTTTCATTTTGAAATAAGTGACACTTCTCTTTTCATGTAAGAGCTTTTCAAATGAAATGTTTCACTTATTTCAAAATGAAAGAAGTATTTGATAATCTGAACAGTCTTCAAGTTGTCATTTTAGCAACGAATACATTTGATATCAATAATTGATGTCACGAGTCACGAGATTAAGACTTGTAAGGACTCTTATTTTTAGATGTATGAGGATAAGTGTAGAGAACCTTGCCTTCATCGAATGACAAAAAGCGTTACATGTAAGGGAGACTCACTTGACAATCAAGTAGTATATCCGATAAAGTCCAAGTATCATTTGTTGTAAAACCTATATAATTATTTTGTCCATTTGGCCAATAAATCGAGTTTTAAGAGTTCTTTGCCTCATCAGATAATCCAAGATACACCTTTGTGCTATAATTACATAGAATTTGAGGGAAAAAATTGACTCTCTTGATTACTCAACTGAATAAACTTAAAAGCGAAATTAAGATAATTCTCTTTTCTAATACTTTAACTGTTCCTAATTTCTGGCAAAATAGTTTCATGATCTTTGCTAAGACCACCTAGTTTTAGAGAAATTGTATTAGATACTATGTCCTATGGCCTTGTAATGGATGAAAAATGTGTCTCATTAAATACAGTATCCATTGCTTGACTACAAATTCTTAGGAGCACGTAGAACTATAAGCTGTCAAATTTGGTACACGTTTATGCTAATTGATAATCCACAATACATTATCAAATAATGGTGGTAGCACGTCGCAGGTAAGAATTTGTTTTAGCCATTACTCTCATGATGAGGCTGTACAACTTTAATTCCTTAAACTACAAAAGGAGAGACCTCTAGTCTAGATACAAAAAGGAGAGTTAGGGCGCAGAGGAGAAGGGAGATGGGAGTTTGGAAGAGTGGGGGAGAAAAACTATATCCCTACTAATTTTACAGCTCTTCTACTTAACTCTAGCTTTCTTTCTCACCTTCATAGGAGTTTCAGCTTGTATACCAGCATTACCCCGTTTTACTCGTGCAACTTTCCCGCGTTTCCCTTGAGCTTTCTTTGTTAAAGCAAATGATTCTGCCGAGGATGGTGAGCACACAACGTTTGGAGGATGACTATACACTTTATGTGCATCAGTCACACAACCGGGAGCATTTACTGTCTTCTTGTGAAACTTACAGTTGAAGGGCCGAGCACTTCTGGGTTTTGCCGGTGGTTTCTGCATTGGAGCTTTTGGGGTTTCTTCAGGGGCAACCTTTGTTTTGTAATGTTGGTGTAAGACCTTAGTAACAAGATCTCTAAATACTAATGCACATTTGTATTCTCTTGTACACTTGGAGTAGAAAACAAGTGCATTATTGGCAAGAAGCAGCAAGTCTCGTAGTAGTTCCAGTGTTGATGAGATGCATTTGTTAGCAATTCTTAATCTTATTGTGTCAAGGTCCATGTGCTGCCTTATTATCCTCTTATATCTAGCTCTCTTCTGCAATGAAGAATCAGATTATTAATGGCACAATCCAGTGACCTGGCTCAAGAGTTGCTAGTACTATTTAAAAGAAAATTGGAAAAGGAATATTCCTAACATCTTATAGTTTCAACTCGAAACTCTCCAATTATCCTTCCTAGTTCCTAGACCTGGCAAAACCAAACTGATACCAAACAAGATCATCCTATTTTGATCTGAACTGAGGATGACCACAAAGAAAAATTAAGTGACTAAAGTGACTAATTTATCTTGATAAACAAATTCATAATACACCCGCATATGACCTGGCCTAATCAAAACCGATTAGAATGACTCATCAGCTGAATACGAATTAAACCTACTTGAAGCACATGATTTGGTTGATATGCGGAAATCAATGGCAGAAGCGACAGGCTCACAGAGAACGAGACTGCCAACTTCGTTATTCTGTAGAAAGGAGTGATAACAAAGACAAGAAAATTGGACCAAGGATGAACAGAATCTCACATGTTTAATCCAGAGAAATTTGAGTTCTACTGTTACAATACAGAAGTGGATAATTCGTTTTTACTTCAATTCCCATTGCACTACCCACAAAAAAGATTGGAAGTACACTCATCCCCACTACCCTCTCCCAATCCCTAACATAATATTTCATGCTTAGTTCCACTAATTGATCACCAAGTACCTGGGACAAGCGAGAGCTAAAGCTTACAAAGATTCCAGCCAGCTCGGTGCGTTCTCTTCACATTATTTCTGCTGAACTTACGTAAACTTATTGGAACTAACATGACTTCATTAAACTTATTGGAACTTCTCTGAACTTATTTAAATTTATTGGAGGTTTTATCTAAACTTGTCTAAATTTATTTTTCCTTGAACTTTCTTTGAAGTTGAGAAAAATGCACCTTCAAAGAGAGAAGATGATAGAGAATTTCACCAGAAGAGGCACAAAATGGGGACCGGGGGATGTGAGAGAGAGACATAAAAGATGTTCTATTGCTCATACCTGGCTATCGAGTCGACGCCTGAAAACAGATGCATGTTCGTTCTCCATAATAGAATCAAAGATTTTAATGAAATCATCTGTTTGCTGTTTACTTGTAGAGGGATTCTGATCATTTGCGTCAGGAGATGTTTCAGGCTGGACATAGCCACTGATCACTTTTTCCTCAACTTGTGAGGTGGTTGTCATCACACTATCTGGTGAACACATCAGATTATTCTCTCCAACACTTCCTTCTTTACCTTCCTTGTTCAAATCCTTTCTTTTCCTCTTCCCCCTTCTCCTCCTGATATTCACGCCATGTTCTGAGCGCATGGTCTCAGCTAACTTTTCTATACTTGGAAACTTCTCTAGCCTTATAGAAGGTCCCAAATCCAAAGGCTTTCTTTCACACTCTTCCACTGATGCTTCAGTAGCAGCAGCTTGGCATTGTTGTAACCAAGTTGTCTGGGTTTCCTGAGTGAAGCTACCAGCAGATAATCCATCCCGAGATGCCTCTTTTTCTGCAGATTCATTTCCTCCTAATTTACATAGTGCTTGAGCAGATTCAGCTGCACTGCAACCATAATCAGGATAACTGCACACTGCTTTCTCAGATTTCAGGGTTTCAAGTTTTGTTTCCAAAGAACTGCATAAAAATTTATGTCATAAATGAGTGTTACAAACTTTGTTGTCTTATGCTTTTAAAAAAAATATTCCAAGTAGATAGTACTCAATTTGATAAAAGCATGCCTTTCCATTCCAAGTACCCATACATAATCAAAATCCATATCAAAAATTCACAAAAATCATCTTTGCATCGCGACTACATACCACATAGATTCTATACAACAACCATTTAATATGGATCCGCCATAAGCGAGGTTCTGAAGATCCACGTATATGCAGCCTTACCCATCTAGTCAAAGACTGTTTCACAAACCCCTCCCCCCAAAGAACCGAAATTAACGTTGCTATGGAATAATGAAGTACTGAATATAGAAACAGGACCAAAGATAATAGTAATAGGTAGTAGTCAGGGCCCAGGGGCACCACTTTTTGTTGGTAATTTCGTCTTTTCCATAGTTATGATACTTGCAAATGTGAACATTATTTCAGAAAACAGGAGCACTTTCTAAATGACTAAAATACATAGAAAACTAAAGGGACTAAAAGAACAAGGTATGTCTGACCGACACTGAGTATTACAGTTGCTATTCAGTAATAGTACTATAGTAGTATTCAAAAGAGTTGATAATAACAAGAGCCACCATAATAAGTTAACAGCAATAACGATGAAGTTATAGATGGGGAAGGACAAGGAGAAAACAAGAATTAGTAGTACACAAGTACTGGATAGAAGACAAAATTGTGTGCATAGAGATACACTAATCACTTTAGATAGAAAAAGGAATGCGTCGAGGGGAGATACAACTCTGCTGACAACCTAATTAAAAGAACTTTCTACATGGGTCAGCCACATGGATTCTAGAACCTGACGACGTCATATTGTGGGTTATGCTGCAGTACGCTCTACTTGTACCAAGTACTCTTGTATCATCAGTTTTACCTCATTTCTTGTTTCTTAATTTTCTACCTTATCTAATTAATCACTTACGTAATCTTTACACATCTACTGATTGGAGCAATTGCATGTTGTCTCTTCTCTTACCTTCACTTCTTTTTCCTATTACACAGAAGGTACAATCCCTGCCCCCCTCTTTTAGAACCCAAAAAACCTTGGCAACACAGTGTATCCAGCAAATTCAGATTCAAAATCGCAATGACTCAATGACAGGATAACTAAATTCCCATGGGATATCCACAAAAGAATGTAAAAACACAACATGACTGTTGTACTTGTCCCCCCCCCCCCTTCCCAACTTCACTACAATCAGATACATAATAAAGGTGGAAAATACTTTCCGATTGACATAAGGATTAGAACAAGGATTACTATTGCTTACCCAATTGATTCCTCTGATTTCTCCAATTCTATACGTAATTCATTTACACGCTTTTTCCGCAACTCTTCAAACCAAGCACTAAGTTAAAATGCAAACAGCAAGTCAATTACTGAAAAATCAGCAATTTTAAAGGTGAACGCAGATATTATTCCAAAGTATAATAGTTTTAAAACAAGGCAAAAACATGTTACCTAATATTACAATCACAATGAAGCATACATAGAGACACTATTAATTACTATTATGATGAATAATATGCTTTTGTAATGAGAAAAATCACTTCAAAGCTTTTCATCTTTTCCTATAACTTGCATTAGATCTTTGCTCAGCGTAGAAAGTTGGGCTTCTCCAACAGATCAGTCTCCCTCACGGAGGAACCCATATTTTTAATTCAAAATTTTATAGGTGGAGGGAGGGACAGATGAAGAATAAAACTAGTATACTGCTACTGGCAGAAAGCATGCCAACATAATGTCACTTTCAGGATCCATAAGCCCTCCACCGATAGAGACCTTTTTATCACAATTCACAGTTCAAGATTACTCATTCTGAGTACTAGCCATCAAACATAAAAACAATCTCAACTCTGATCAACGCTCTAGAAAGCTGATGCAAATTTCATTGAGATGAGTTCAACAGGACTCAAACAAGATAAAAATCTTTAAAAGGGAATGTCACGTCAAACAGATGACGCTGACTTGTAGTTTGTCAAGCATGCATAACATAATCAACTAGTCTAACCTGAACCAAATAAAGCAGTGGCAGTAAGCATTATACTTACGAGCAGTCAGAATAACCCTCTTGCAACATTTCATACTTGGCTTTGCACACCTGCAGTTGTTTCAACATGTTATTAGGTATATTGATTACTTTTTCGTGCTACACAAAAGGCAAGCAACATACAGAGGCATCAATGCATTAAAAAACAGGTTAGAACTTAGAACCGTGGTCCAAACCCACCATGAGCAATCATGTATGATAAATAATCTCAGCAACTACAAAAAAATAAAATCTGAGATGAAACTGTAGAACCAGCGAAATATGTGGTCTAGACGCAGATAGCTCACAAGGCCAAGCTTCCTATAAACATGGTGCACCAAGGCATTTCTCAATTGTATAATCTAAAAAAATGTACCAACAAGATCATTGTGAAATTACCTCAAAATCAAAATTATTCAAAAAAAAAGAGCTGTTCTTCTTGAATCTTATCTACCTAAATTTCATTTCTAAGTCCTATCACAAGCATATAGACAGCAAAAACTAGCCTACCAAGGTTCTGGACATGCGGAGCTGAAAATATTCGCAAGCGTTGCCCTTTACTAATTGAAAGTAACATAGAAAATAAAAGTGAGACCCAGGCTCAGCAAATGAGACATTAACACCAGCAATTTAATATAAACCCAGAATCCACATCAAAGCAACACCACAACAGAAGTTACCATTCAAATGACTGACGCCCAGCTCATGGGGACAGTTAAAAAGTTGCTACCGATTTCTGCGTATATACTAATCATAACCTTGAACATAGAGGCGAAATCAATAATTACACAGAAATAAATTTTTAACTATTGCTGTTCAAGATGGATACTTGGACATATCAATTCCCTAAGTAGATAACCAACACTGTTGTAAGGGCATCCAGATAGCAAGGAAATGGCCACAAGAAATCATCCCTGATATCATAGCGGGATAAATGACAGTGCAAACAACTTTTACTAGGTTTGATTTATAAGTCAGAAATCACACGGGAAGGAGTTCAACCAACTTCTGTAAGTTAACTCCAGCATGCTGTCAATCTAATTCCATATACGTCAATGATTACCTTTCATATAATGCTAAAGTCCTTCAATAGGGCCTTTAAGGTCATTAAAGGTTCTTAACATCCAACAATGACCAAGCCTTACTAGAAAGACCAATTTGCATTTACTACTATCCCTCAAGGAGCTAAAAACTCCAACAAGATATTATATTGGTCATAAGTTACCTAGCACAAGCCAACAAAAAATATTACCCCCGAGTGAAGGACAAAATATAGAACGGGATATAATAGTGCCAAACCCCAAAAAAAATAGAATGAGGATGCAAATTAACATCAACTCATTAAGTTGGCAACTTATCTATGTCCATGATTTCACCTTTGCCATTTGACATGCTTTCTTTGATTCAGGAATAAAAGAATTATTTCTCCCCATTTACAAATACCCGAAATGAGACTTTCACCAAAATAGAGATGGTGGATATCCGCCACTGAGGTAGTACAAGTCTGCCTATGGATTCAAGGATTTTCTACTCCATTATGAGCTATGACCTACAGACCTAACAAATTTCGGATCTATAGTCACATTTAAAAGTTCGAGATGGTTGAGCAAAAGGACATCTCCGTTTGACAAAGCTTAAAAGACAAACTTACTCAAACTAGCACAACAATACATGTAAATTGTAATGACATTAAGGGATCAAAATATCACCCAATCTCAGCTGAGTAAAACAACCTTCCCTCTCTCTTCCTTTATTCATTTAATTGCTTTTACTCAAAATTAGGATCAAAGGCCTCCATACATATGATACGGTAGTGCGATAAAAACATGCCAGCTAATGCACCCAGAAGGCCAGAACCTAGGTTCAAGCTTTTAAGCAATAATTATTCTAGAACAATAAGCAATAACAAAACACGGTATCTTACAAAGCCTACATATCCTAACGACAATGGTATTAATTTAATAACATCAAATAGCACGTGATTTTGCAAATAATCTGTATTAATTCCATTTTGGCAAAATACATTTGTTGTTCATCCATAACATATACTCCTACGGCTTGTTTGGTAATTGGTAATATATGGTTATAATGGTATTGAACTTATAGGTAATTCTGAAGAAAGTCACATGTCAATCTAATTTCATATACGTCAATGATTAAATTTCATATCTTGTTCCTAGTTTCCTCATTGTGGTAGGTTACCTATTTAGCCTACTATACTCCTATACCTTTCCATATTTTATCATGGTATCAAGACTCACGTGCAGGTTAGATCTTGGGATCATCTAGGGATATCAACTTTGATCATGTTATCAAGTGCAAGTTAAACATATACTTTATATCTCTATCATCTCCAATAACCTGAACCGAAACTTTTTAGAAACCCGGCAAAGAACTATCTGAAACTGAAACTTGGGCCTCTTTGTTATTGATTTATGTTTCTAGTTTTTAGTTTTTAGTTTTTTGTTGTTAGTTTTCATGATTGACATGTTTAATATAGAGGGTGTTTGGTTGAGGGAGTTTTGGGGGTAAAAAGAGAGGTATGAGATGAATAGAGAGGTTTGACTAGTCCAAACATCTAATAGAAGTATTTGGTTGAGAGAGAATTGAAAGAGAGGTTTAAGCCCAAAAGCTAATTTTGAAAAAGCTACAAATATGAGTTTTTTTAAGAGAGGTTTGTAAATTTAGTTCTATAATGACTAACGTATCCTAAAGTCGGTCAAATTTACTACATTTTACCAAAAAAAACTCCAATAAATTATTCCAAGATCCTTATTGGTCATTTCACCTAATTAAGTACCAATTGGCTAACAACTATCTACCAAACACTTTCACACAAACAGCTAGTCAAACTAGCTAATACAATCATCTAAGAGCTAACAACTAACCTCTAATTACCAAACATGAACATAATATAACTAATTTTAAGTTCATTATATCCCTCAACTCATATGACTTTTACATTCATAAGAAAAAAAAAAGTACAAAAGGAAAACTTGAAAACTGACAATGATACCGAACGGACTAGTACGCTTCGACCCAATTAGTACGTCTAGGTTATACGGTTACAAAAAGAAATTATTGCAACCAATTTACCTACAAAAAAGTTAATGATTTTTCTTAAAATCGATAAAAATTACCGAGTAAATCTAGCAACGCATTAGTGGGGCAAATCCAGAATTACAGAAGAATAAAATAATTATAACAAGGATAACAAAACAGCACCAAATACAGTTATGTTACTAATCATAGGATAAATCCTCATATATTAAACATCAATGAACATATCTTAAACAACCAAGGTATTCATATAACAATATCAAACATTAACCATTTAATGACAAAAGTATCTAACCTACTACCCCGCTAACCTGGCCAGGTTGACCTACGAGAGGTTTTAATCTAGTAGGACCCTTTATCTTACCTACCTAAAAAAAATTAAAATCTGGGGATATAGAGAGATTGATATACCTGAGGGGTGAAATGGTACGGGTAAAGGGTCCGGGTTTGGAGCTCCAAAGCAACAGCATCCCAATTGTGAGAACCATGTCTAAGAACAGACCCACATAAGATAAGCTCTTCCCATGTACCCCACCTTACTATATCATCTCCTCCTTCTTCCTCCACCATTACCCTACGCAACCCCGGCGCACTTTAGCATCTACCACTACCTCCTTCCTCTAAAATTCTAAATACCCGGATCAAAAAATCAAAACTTTAACCAGATTTCAGAGACCCAGAAACCAAAAAGGGCTTTTTTCTTTTGACGGGAATCAAGGGCTTAAACAAAGTAAAAGATTCAATTTTTTTTCTTTTCCTTTTTTTTTTTAATAAAGGATGAAGAAAACGCGGTTTTCAGGCTAAAATGAAAGCGGTTTTCCGGTTTACTGGTATTGAAAATACCGGTCACCTTTCCATTTCAATGGAAATATTTTTTTTTTTTTTTTGGTTGCCTATTTTTGGGTTTTTTTAAGATGTTGTTTTTATGTGTTAGTCGGTTAGATGGCTAATAATAAAAAAGAAAATGGGGAAAGAATTCTGTGAGCGTAAGACAAGGGGTTGACAGATTCTATTACAATAATACTACTTTTTCAAATTTGATTTTGAAAATTTAAAGAAAGAAAAAAAGGGGCGTAGGCCGTAGAGGGAGAATGTCAGAGAATGTGGATGATGGAGAGACATAAATGGAGGAAGTGGATTAATTATATCATTCTAGTGACTATACTTGAATCCTTCATTTTTTATTTTTTTTTAAAGAAGGAAAAACATACTCCCTTGTTCTATAATGTGAATAGTTGAATACATGATCCAAGTAAATTTTGGACATAAATTAACTTTTTTTATGAGAGTTGAAATCATTCTATTTTTTTCAGCTATTTATATAATATTTCAAAATATCTCTTTAATTAGAAATAAAATTATGAACCATTACGACTTTACAATTATCCATTTCATTTTATCCATTTTATAATCAATAGTTATGATACTTTATGTCGCCATCTTTTTCAGTAGAGATTTTATGTCCAATTTTACAAATTCTTGTTGACCAAATTTTTTTGCAACATAGGGTCCGTTCTCTACAGCTGAACTGAACTGAATTGAATCGAACTGAATTGAAATGAATAGTGATATGTGAGAGTAAAAGTATTGTCAAGAGTTGAGCTGAACTGAACTGAACTGATTTGAACTAAACTGAACTGAACTGAACTTAATTGAACTGAACTGAAAATAAGCTGGGAAAAACAGGTCATAAGTAATCTTCTTTTATTATTCTTGAAGTATAATGCATTGACTTTCTATTTGAAATGATCACTATTAAATGTAAGAACCTAATTGGAGCTCGAACATAATTAATTTAAACTTGAAATTTTGAATATTTCTATCATGGTGGAACCTCCAATTTTAAATTTCCAGGATGATGAATATTACCCTGGATATTAATTTTGAACTTAACATATCTAATGACTTTGATTTTTTGAATTTTCAGTTTTGGTTATATAATGATCGTGGATTTTAGATACTGATTCTAATATATGAGATGATGTAAGGTTGAATCTTTTCAAAATAATAATCTAAAAAGTGTAATAAAAATAAATTTTACATTTAAACATTGCACCATTTAAATATTTATTTTAAGAAAAGAAAAATAAATATTAAAAGGCCCACCTTAATCATCACAAAGAAATCTATCCTTTAAATATAGTATATTAAATATTAACCCCTTCAAGATTTACTCGATAATCCATACTTATAACAATTAACAACCAGAAAAACTCTCATTAACGCTTACCCTCTACCTTCTCTCTAAAACAAAATCCTAGGAACTCGCCGGAGTTTCGACGCTGTTTAGGTCTCCGGCTGTTCTCTGCGAGTTCATCTGTTTCTTTTAGCCTTCTCTTTTATTTTTCGTTCGTTTCTCTTAAGTTTCCTAAAGTTGTTCGTCGTCCCTCCCCTATTGCGTCTAGTGGTTTCGTTGGTGTCCCTCTCTTGTCGCGTCTGGTGGTTTTATGTCTCACCAAGAAAGACATTTCCAACAGACAAAACCTGGGCCTACTAGCTAACATTCTCAATTTGTACCTCTGGAGAACGCTTACCACTTTGAACTAACTCTTCCTCTTCCACCCCCCTTAACATAAGATATGACATTTTCAACGTGAACCACTTCACATATTAAGTGGCCATTATTGGCTCTCAAGAAAAGGAGTTTAAAGTAAATAAAAAGAACTATTAAGTATGTCCATTTATCACGACATGTGCAGCATAATTTAGATACTTCCTCCGTCCTGTTTTAAATGAAACATTTTGATAAAATGACCCTGTTCATTCATCAATTATGACTCCAATATATTTATATAAAGAAAAACGTAGTCAAGTGGGATCTTGTTAAAATTCGTCTCGATACATACTATCAAATTATTAACTTTTTTATATTTTTTACGTGTACACAACTACATATATTAATTATTAAAGAAACGTGTTGGGTCACATGAAAAAGCAAACGTTTTATTTAAAATAGAACATATGAGGTATTTGGCTTATGCATAATGCTCTTCCTTTCCAAAGGGCAATCATCTTAAAAGAAACTCACACTCATATCAACTAAATTGTAATAAGAGTCTGATTTCTGCAATGTAACATGAAGATGTTCCTAAAAAGTGACTGATGAGTTTTTGAGCTAATACACAGATTATATTTACTGTTCTCAGAAATAGTTGTACATATTTTAACAAAGTCTCAAGAATAGCACAACATGATAATGATGGGACCGGGATTGTTTCATTGAATATGAAGGGTAAAATACATACATATATGATTTAGTTTACATTACAATTGACAGCTGAAATTACAGGCACAGCGCCCATCTAGAAAGAACGACACTAGATAAAAATCTCACGCATTCTCTCGATGGACTTAATACAAGAATACTACTTGATCACTTGTTACTGATTCTTTTGGCCATCCAAAGAGATTAACAGATGATGGCAGAAGAGCAAAAACCAGCACGTCAGAATCATCAAAATCTCCAACTAATCAAGAGGAAAGAGATTCATCCTCACTCTTACAAAATATTATGGCGAGAATTATATACTGTGATCTCGAAGAACTAGATTCAATTCCAGAGCAGATCTAGCAAGTGATCCACCTCTCCTGTATTGCAGAAAATTATCAACTTTAAACTTAGGACTCATGAAAACAAGTTCATCCTCAGTCCAAAAATATTATGTGCGAAAATGCAATTACCTAGCAAGTGCAGAAAGAAGTCCTTGAATTTGCTGCAGCTGGACAAAACACTGTTTGCAGCACGCAATCCTGTTGAATTTCGAAGTATCATACAAAATTTAACATGCATTGACATGTAATACTGATAAGAGCTGTGGCATAATTCCCACAGTCTGCATTCCGAGTAAAAGAAACAGGAAGAAGGTTTGCTTGGCAAGTTAGAGATTGAAGGGTATACCTTTCTTCTTGATGAAGATCAACACCCACAGCAGGAGGTGCTGAGATTGTTGAGCGAATCGTAGGCCCAAAAGCTGCAACAAGTTTAAGCAACATGTCCAAAGCCATTTTGGCATGCCTGCAAAAATTGGAGTAAGAAAAAATATTAAAAGATTTGCCTTATCCGCCCCTTCTACCTAGTTTATGACAAGCTAAGAACAAGAAAGGTTATATACGAGTCCAGAATCATTTCAGCGCTACTGCCATTAGGAGTGTTATGAGAACATTTTCCTGGAATAGTTAATTTCACATTTCTTTTGTTTGAATAGTAAAGGGTGGAAAATAGTTTCTCACATGGTGGAATATAGTTCTCCCAAGCGTAGATATCATATTCCTTCGTAAAGGAAGCGATGCCACAATTTCCTCCCTATTCACTTTCCTCCTTCCTCACTCCCTTCCATCCCCCCCCCCTCACATTTTCATTCTTCCTCTTCTCTCTACTTCTTATGCAAGGAATCAAACAAAGAAAATATAATTTGCAATTGTGTTTTCCCTTAGGAAACATAATTTTCAAGGTAAAACGATTTTATATTGAAAATCTTTTCCGTCCAATCAAACTGAGCCTAGGTGATATATCTTCCTCACCCTCCCATGCTGGCATGTTTAGTAAACAACATTGACATGAAAGGAATATGTCCTCAGACATCCCGACAATTACAAAATATAAATAGGACTTAAATTACGAAGATAATATAGTTAATAATCTTAGTAATTGTATTTACTTATTAGAGAATAAATATGATTAATACAACAATATTGATTTGGGCCTATAACCAAATTACATTAATCCTATGAGGTCGCACATTGTAGCACGAGTTCAACAAAACAACACAAGGCCCATAGAGGCCTTGAGTTAGTCGGCCATAAAGGCAGTAGTTGGAGAATTAGTTCTCCTAATTCGGCTAGGATTTTTTTTATTATATATATATGATATAATATTAGGGTTTAGTCAATCACAAAAGAGAGAGCTTGAGAAATCCTAGACTCCTCCCATAATTGGCGCCTATTAGGGGTGGCAATGATGCGAATCGAGTTTGAGTTTGAGCTAGCTCGACTCGACTCGTTAGCATTTCGAGTCGAGTTTGAATTGAGTCGAGCTCACTCGAGTAGGTGTTGACCGAGTTTTGTCCGAGCTTTGACCGAGTCCGGCATTGATCGGATCGAGTTTTGACCGAGTAGATTTCGAGTAGCTTGCATACTAAAAGCAACAATAAGGTAGGAAAATGTTAAATTTAGGTATTTTGTTATTGATAATTGGGTATTCAAGCTTCTCACGAGTTATCGAGTCGAGTATCGAGTCGCTCAACTCGGCTCACCAACATCTCGAGTCAGGCTCACTCGAGTCGAGCTTAGACCGAGTCAATCTCGAGTAGCTCGTGAGTTGTCTAGTCTCATTGCCACCCCTAGAGCCTATAGGCCCTATACCATCAAAAGTAAGAGAATTCTTTTCTTCTAGTAGACCTTGGTGTTCAATTGGTGCTCGTGCACTGATTAGAGGAGGAACACTTGGGGCTCTCAAATCTTCGAAGCTTGCATACAACAGGGAAATCACGCTACAAAGGTTGTACATCTAATCCTTATTGATTGATTCATCTATTTGATTATGTCTACGATCTTGTGATAGATGTTAGAAAATTGTTTCCTGAAATTCTGCTATATATACATCTATATGTTCTTACATGACACACACAAGCAAATAGAATATTAGAATCACCTTTCCATCTTGCTGTCCAAGAGACCCACCAGTACAGGTAGCATACAGGAGAACAAGTCCATATTAATAATTTCCATCTTCTCCATGAAAACACTAACTACATCAGCTTGGACCTGAACCACACCGAAGAAATATTTTAAGAAATGCAAATTTCAGATGAGTTTAAAACCATAGAAATAATCAACAAATTCAACTTTTAACCTGACACAAGTATATGAACTACTCACAGAATGATCAGGTAACTTCCTCAATGCAATAATGGCGTCTTTTACATCATTTCGTTCCCACAAGTGCCGCACCATCTGAAATTTCATTCAAGTAAATCACGAATTACAGTTTATTTATGTTTGTAATTTTTTAACTATCTTATCCAACTCTGATATTCATGAGAATAGTGACGCTGCATGAGCCGTTCCATACTAAGCAAGGAGAGAATAGTGACTATGCCAACTGCCAAGACATAGCTAAGATGTCCACTGGAGAGCTGTTTCTCCATGTCAAGCTGCATATGGAATAAAACATCCGACTCACATACGCACACACAAAAGCTAGTCCTCAACTCCCGGAAGTGTAAATCAGCAAACTACCTGGAGCTTTGTGAGGCGTGAACGAAGAGTACTTAGCAGAACTTCATGATTTCCCATAAGAGCTTCAATAACAGATGCATCTGCTGAGTCCAACTCTCTACCAGAAATTTGAGGTTCTTCTTTCTGATATCAAAGCCAAAAAAAAAAAATGTTAAGACGCAATAAGTTTAGAAAGAAACAAGAAGTTTCAATTGAACCTAGAATGGTTCACAACATGGCTGGAAACTTATATTTCTCTACCTGTACTTCCTCTATTAGAACCTAGTTGCAACACTTCCCTTTTCAAAAAGTTTTAGTTGCAACTTGCAACATCACTTTATTTGAAAAGGGATCAATTCTATCTCTCACCTAATTACATGGGTCCCTCTTTTTATTTATGTCTCTCTCCTCTTCACATGCATTAAGCTGCGCAGCTCGTGAGCAACTTAAATTTGACTCGCTCAACGCTCGTTCAAAACTCGATTCGAGTTGGCTCAACTCGACTAACGAGCACGAGTTGAGCATGACCCAAGTCACCCGACTCAACTCGATAAGCTAGCAAGCATCTCGATATATATATATTTTTTCTAGGAATTTATATTATTTAATAGTTTATTAAAACGAGTTAGAAAATATATAGATCAAGTCACTAAGCCCAATAAGGATACTCATGGTCATGAACAATGGACCATGTGAATAAAAAAACAGATTTTTCTAACTGTTAAAGGGAAATGAATAAATGAACAAATGAATTTAGGGGGAAAGGAAAACCCTACACTTCACGCACTCACCAGTGACCAGCGTTCTCCTTTGTCCTCCTTTACTCATATTCATGGTGATTTTGAGATTGTTTCTTAAGAGGTTGTTTGTTTTGTCTTTGTGACTTTGTTACTTTGGATCATATTATTTACACAGAGATATATATGACTTGAGAAGTACTTTGTGTTTTGTGTTCTCTGTTTGTTTAGCGTTTTTAGATGGAGGAACCTTGAACATTTATCTTTATGTATTACTTCATCTACTGCTAAAAGGATTTAAATATCAACATCACTAATATTGTTGTGGTAAAACTTTTTCTCTTCAAACTTTATGTAGAAACTCAATCTAACAAGAATTTTATACTATTAACGCCTTAATGAGCATTCGAGTTGAGCTAGTTCCCCCACCATGTTGCAACTAATTCGGAATTGGAAAAGTATAAATTAACTTATTGAAACACAAGTAGGAACCATTTTTATCGTCGTATCCATACTTCTGTTCATGAGCGCATTCTTAGAGACAACATACAAGCCTATTGATTAATCTTATAACTATCATAAATCTTCAATAGAAGGAGAGTCTAACTGCATACAAGCCTAGTGAAGTTCCATCCTAAAACCAATTGGTAATTGGTGGATTATCCCACTGAACTTATGCGTAAGTCATCCTCCCTCTCCTTCAATGTGGGAAAAGCTCACATGTGAGTTTTTCTCTTAATAATCCACATAATATAGTCATAAGCTTTGTATAAGCCCAAGATTTACACCATTTCCCAAGGAGTATCCTAGCTGGAAAAATATGCATATTAAGGAGAGCTAAATTGGACCAATGTAACATACTGTAGCGGAGTAATGCATTAATCCTATAAGTGATAATAAGGAGCTACGACCATCAATTTGAAACATCGCAAATGACAAACACAAATACAGGATCTAATATGACGAAAAAAGGTGACAAAGTAGTACATAAACTCAACAGATAGGATAACCAGAATGAGATATCGAGTTATCCAGAAACCTAAAGGTCACATTAATAATGAACCACAAATCAAAAGACAATAAGAATTATCTGAGGCTTATCTTTCTTTTTGTATGCATATTGGGATGTATAAAATCAAAAAACCAGTTTTTTCTCCACTATGTAGTATTGTGCTTCCCTTTCTTGGACAAGGGTGAACAATAATTGCATCTTGCACTTTTAAGCCCGTAATTGCCAAATTTAGATATCATTCGCAATCATAGTAGATAGACCACTAAGAGAAATTCAGCTAACCACTTTAAAGATTCTTACATTTATATGGCAATAAGCTGTGTCACATCAATGTTGAGGGACTAACTTAATAAAGGACAAAAAATGTAACATTGTAACAAGCTGGATATAAATGTACCGGCATGGCGGAGCTGCTAATCCTATCAGCAACGACATCATTGGATATGGTGAATGTTTGATCCTCGCTGCCCTCAAAACGTCCCTGTCTTTCAAATCTCTCAACAAGAGAACGCGTCCTTCCATAAGCAACTGTCACTGCTAAAGCACAAACAACTTTTAGTTAGGTTCGACAAGATCTCAATTCATCCACAATAAAACTGCCAGGGTGAGATTTTTGACCTCTTTCCACCACTTTTACATTTATCCCTTCTCGGTCAATGGAGTCAGCACCTACTGTGAAAAAAACAAGAAAACGAAACTAAGAATGAAAGCAAGCACATAAAAGAAGGGAGACAAAAGAAACACACTGAGGTACAGCCCTCCACTCATAAGTCATAAACACGTTCACATACAGGTATGCAGGTGCCTATGTGAGTATTGGTTTGTGTGTGTAGAGAAAACGCACTTAACAACTGTGGAGCCACTGAATAAATTAATTTTGCAATGAAGTGTGCAACCAAGGGCAATCAAGCTGATGGGATGACGAACAATCATGAACAAGCATTAACGACAACAACACTTGCCCATTAGGTTAGAGGGTAAGGCTTTGAGAATTTGAATTACTGGACCTTCCTATTACTAGACAGCCCCCCCCCCCCCAATCAATTGATGAGATCCAATTTACAAAAGGATTCTTAATTTCTTATAGTTGAATTATTATTGATTGATGATCAGACAGCAACGTACTTAAACTAGCAATAAACTCAACAAAATCAAATAAAATGATGCACAAAGTATCCACATGCATAAATTACCAAATATATCAAAATTATTACAGATGTATAAAGATATGTCAGAAGAGAAGTCCTGAATAAAAAGAAAAAACAAACAAATTTAATGCTGATTAACAGAATTCAAGATGGCAACTAAAGTGCTTAAGCATAGGCAAAACTGCTAATAGCCAGCTCTACTAAAGATGCAAAGAAATGATGAAGATAATGGCTACATGGTAACAATTACACAAACACATGCATCTATTTGGTATGGGAAGAGGTAGAATCTTACCACTCTGTGGATTAGAAATCGGAGGAGATGGCTTTTTCTCAAACTTCTCAGCACTTTCCGGCGTAGGATTTTTATCTTCTTCTGATTCCCTAGCTCCCGCTTCCAGTACAGGTCGATAAAGACAATTTGTATTCAATTCATCTATATCAAACATGCTTTTGGATGACTTCCTTACATGTCTGGCCTTGATCGACTCCCCACTAGCTGGCTTCGCAGTTGTGATTGACTCTCTTCTAGAATTGGCAAAAATTTTGCCACCTGAATTATCTCTAGCTCCCACTTCCTGTACAAGCATATCTAGGAAATTTAAATCTGCATCTTCTGTATCAGATTTGCTCCTGGATGACTTCCTCATTTGTGTAGACTTGATTGAACCCCCACTACCAGGCCTTGTAGGTGCAATTGACTCTCTTCTAGGATTGGCGAAACTTTTTCCACCTGAACTTTCTCTAGGAACAAAACTTGGGACAATAAATGATCTACCACCGGTGTGGACATTAGATTTCCCAGATGTAGCACCAGGAACATTCTGTTTTTTAGATGATAACTTGCGAGTTTCCTTAAAGTCAGATGATGATACGACTTTTGATGTAGAGCGTGTCTTGCGAGAGCTGATTGGCTTCTCATCTACAGTTTCAGAAATAGATACATTGATACTCGCACAAGAGACTTGCATTACAAACTGTGTATTAAAAGTGTGAAGATTAGGCATATGGACAAAAGCATGTATAGACCATAGACTCAAATTGAACAATAAGAAGTCTATACCCCATCAATCCCTTAATAGCAAGAAGACATACTATAGACATCAGCAAAATGCCATTTGGCCTAGTATGTATAGACAAGAGACTCGTATGAAGAATATTTTTACCATCTATTCAAGGCAATTCAAGTTGTAAGGAAATCCTTAAACTACATGGATCACGATTAGATGGCATTAAACAAGAATTCTTTTGCAATGCTTCTTTCCTCAGCAATTGATTAAAATGTTTTGGGACTGTGAGCCAACCACTCATTAAAGGATCGAAGATTTGCTGGTGATCTCAAACAAATGGAAAGAAGATCACCCAATTTGACAAGCACATATTGAATTGAAATCCCAAACTAAATGGAGCTAAATTTTGAAGATATATGAACATATTACCTACTAAATCTGAATACAGCGGGCTGTGTACAGTGTATCATGGGACCTTGGCCCAAACACAGCCCACCCAAAGTGCCTAGCAGGTCGGATTGTTCTAATTGACGTGTTATTTGTATGATTAAAGTTGTTTGAAAATTACTTAATATAGACATTAAATGCATCACAGCAGTTATCTTTCCTTGCATTATACAAGTAATTAAGACAATCTTTCAAATTGATTTGAGTTTTTTTGTAAGTTTTGCTGCTAATGACTAAACACATATTTTTAACTCAATTTGATAGACAAAAAAAGAAGATATGGAGCTTGTTTGGCAAATTAGCTATTCCCGTAATTCTTAGCTATTCTAGCAGTTGTAAGTTGTTATACTAACTCAGTTAGCTCTCAAAGTAATTGTTTATCGTAATCGCTGGAAACAACTAACTTAAGTAACATATAAAAGAAATAAAGCTGATTTTGATAGCTTCTGCAAAACAATAATAATGGAGCAGTAGTAGTTAGATGAACCAACCAAAAGGATTGCAACTTCAGTGAGGTTTAAAAGGCGAGATATGACTTACAGTCCACATATATATTCTTAATTTCTTTAGCATCAACATCTGGGGTTGTGGAACGCGAACTGATAGAGGACGCAACAGCTGACACTACTTCTTCAGAAGACTGGCATACTCGCATATCAACATTCAGGTCAACAGAGCTTCTCTCTTGAGGTGCACCGGTGCCACAAGATCCATATGGCTCAACATGCTACAAGCAAAAACAAACATGCCAATTTAAATATGCTTACAGGAAATTATAGGCATGACACTGTGCATATGGGTCTACTTATGTAAAGTAACTAAGACAGAAGCAGCAACAAGTCACGTACCGACAGATCAGACACCCATACACCTATGGAGTTCCGATAGTAAGAACAACCTATAAGCTTTCCTTGATTAATGCAGAGATCACCCACTGTCGACCATCCCATGTCAATTGCATCATGACATATTACAGGCTCCCATGAATAAACCTATTATTGTAGGGTACATGAACATAGATTGTGAATTACTCAGAAAGAAAAAGAAGAAGAATTGACCCCAAAACAATTTTGATAGAACTCTGACCTTCGCGTTATTATCATATCCACAAAAGAGGGTCCTCCCATCAGGATGAAAGGTTAGTGCACGCACTCCTGCAGCCTGGATGATACAAATGTTAAAACTTCAGCAGTGAAGCACAATTTTGAATTGTGTATCATGAAGCATATAAGACATAAAAACAGTGTAGGGATGGGGCATGATGACCCCTAATATTTCCAACTTCTTCGATGTCTCAACAGGACCCCAGATTGCATTAGTAACCAACTTCCGAAAAATATAAGTGTTGAAGAAAATACCTCAACCAGAACCAGTCTAGCCCTAGCACTTGCACCTTCCACAAATCACAGCCTAAAATTCTACAGAAACTCGGAATGAGGGTGCTACTTGTTACAGGAGGTTTAGGACTGTTAGTTAGTTAGTTAGAAATCTGTTGGAAGTTTTAGGAGTTTGTTTTATTTTATTGTAGCCAAATTCTAATTGATCTGCATTGTATAAATGGAGATATGATCTCTATAATAATCAATCAATCAATTACAACAATAATTTTCTTCTTACTAAAAAACTAAAGAATCTTTAAGTCATGAGAAACTTTATTACCTCAGCCCTGGTAGATCCAATCATTTCAAAAGTTTCCAAATCCCAGAATTTAACAGTTCTATCTGCAGAACCTGAAAATTGCTTGGAATAATTAGAGTATGAAAAGATAAGATCTGGAGCTGAAAGGGAACATCTCAGCACTGCTGTATTAGCGCTAACTCAAAGGATATACTCCCTTTGTCCCTAACAGAATGCTCCACTTTCCTTTTTGGTTTGTCCATAAAGGATTGCTCCATTTCCTTTTGGCTAATATGGTCCCCACAATCTCTATCTACTTTTTCTCCTATCCCATATACAAAAATACAAAACTACTTACCCATTCAACGCAACTCTTAAAAAAGTAACCAAAAGAGAATGGGGCAACATTAAGAGACACAGGGAGTAGCATATAAGACCAAAAGGTGCAAAGAATAGAAAGTGAGAAACTTTTGCTGTAATAGCAAGACACATTTTGACTTCATGTAAGATCCATCTAGCACATAGAGTCAAATTTGATTAAGGGTAAAACAAGGCACCATTCATCTAATCTGACATATCCTAGTGCAGATATATATCAGCCAGAATCAACAAACATGAGAGTGGTTGTCGCTGGTAACCCAAAACTGAAATCATACTTAGATGTTTATAGAGAGAAAAAGCGAAGCAAAAGAGAACAGTTTGAGAAACACAATTATGAGGGGAAGAAAATTTGGAGGGCATATAAATCAAAGAATTCAAAACTGACTCAGTAGGATACTTCTATACAAATCAAATCCACGTTGTTCTCAAGCATATTTGATACATCCTATATTCCGAAATAATTTCAACATTGGACGGAAGGCACTAGATTTACGAAGTACATGCAATGAGGAGAGACTAGAGAGATAGTAAACATGAAAAGAGGGGCCCATCTAAAGAAGAGAGATAAGATAATTAGTTAACAAAATATAAGATAATTAGTTAACAAAATAAGGTAGGCAAATTATTTGAAACAACCTGAAAGCAACGCGTTGCAATTATATTGAATTGAGGAAGTATTATGTATATAGTCTATATACGCATTTACTGAGTCTCCCTTAACCTAGGTGCTAGGGTCTTGCATACAAAGATATCCTGTAACAAGACTCCCACTTGAAACAGAACTTGACTCTAAAGTCCAAAAATCATAAAAGCATATGTTTCTCCTTTCATTATCTGCTCAAATGAACAAGATCAAGTGGGGTTGGTGAAGGCAAATGCTATGAACATTACGACAAAGATAAGAATCAATTTAGCAATTAATTGCCACCTTGGATATGCTCACTACTTTAGATAGAGAACTAAACTAAGAGGCAGTATGATATGCATCTCCACAGTAAGCAATTCTAACAAATGGACTAATACCTGTGGCTAGGAGGAACTCAAGAGGATGGAAGTCTAAGGATCTGATGGGACCATCGTGAAACTTAAAATCATGCAGCAATTTTCCAGCAGTCAAATCCCATACCTGTGCAGGAAATATATAAATTAAGAAATGAAACCCTCCATATAGTTATAAGCTCAATAGATACCAAGAGTCTACATCAAGCTCTTGTCTTACCTTTACAACGTTATCAAAACCACCAGAAACAACCCACCGACCATCAGGTGTGAACTTAATAGTATTGATTCCGAGATTGTGACCCTTATATGTATGAATACATCCTTTCTTTCTTATATCCCAAATCTTTAGGTCCGTGTCTGCTGAACCAGAAGCAAAAAATTCTCCAAATGGGTGGAATTCAACAGAAGTGCAGTTGGATCTATGACCAGTAAGAGTTCGAACCACTACACTTCAAAACAGCGTTAACAAGATTAGAATATCTATTAAAGGAACAGTAATCCTCACCAGTAACACAAGCCCAGATAGTTCTAAATTGTAGAGCTAGAGATTGCAATCAATGCCCATTTGACTGCAATGAAGGATCAAAGAGTCATATCAATAAAGTAACTATTATCCTAGAGTTGATTGGCCACCTAATGCCTATAACTTACATTACCAGGAGGTATACTGTCCACAAATAGATAAAAAGAAAGCAGGTAGAGTGACAAACTCACTCTTTGCCTCTTGCAGATCCCACAATTTCACTGTACCAGAAGAAGCTCCACCAAGCACCAACACCTCCATCGAATCAAAGGCCAAGCTTTCAACTGGAGTTGTATGACCACACAGGCTCTGCAGAACTCGAAAACAAAAGCTACAATAATCACATATCAGCCGGTAAATTCTAAACGTAAAGAAACACAGCAAGGACATCTTAAAGCAGTAACAGAATCGGCACGTGATAAACAGACATCACAATTAAGCATCATAGAAAATACTTCATAACAAAGATAAGGAATCGCATCCTCCCCCAATAGAACATCTCAATTGAATTTCAATTACTATTACTACAAAAGGCATGCAATCACTCGCAATTGCTACATCAATGGCCCATTTGATAGGTGTATAAAATGGCACTAATGGAAATGAAATTATCTGTAATTTGCAAGGATAATCTCCTATTTATTACCATGGTAAAAATATTCCTCACCAAACATGTGATTTCTTGAGAAATTTCCATTCCCACTCAATACCATCTCTACCGTGTTAATAGATATAAAATGAGATTTTTCGCAAGTTTGGGGGGGTGAAGAAGCATTACCATAGATATTGACTTTACGCTTCCTCTACAGATTAGATATTAATTTATTATCATTGCCACCATTCATTACCATCTACCAAATGGACCATAAGTTCAATGGTAATTTTATACTTAGTTCTAACCTCATTCTATCGAATATCGATTTCTCCTTACACAAGCAAGTGAAGCAACATACTCCCAACCTATATTTGCAATTAAAAGTTTACTTCCCCCCCCCCCCCTGTATACACTGAAAAAAGAGATCTATGAAACTTGTGTTCCGCAATGATAATCTTACTCTTAACTTGAACCTATATAATGGTATTGCGGCGCATTATAACTATCTACAAATTTAGCAATGCATATCTGCAAATTAAGATCCTAATAAGCAACAGAAAAAAAATGTCTAATATCAACAAACTATCCCTTACCATATTTACTAAATTCAGAAAGCTTCATTAAAAATAAAACTAAGGTTTATGTTATTTTGGACTGAATTGAACTAAACTTAATTTATGTCAAGTGAACTTAACATAATTTTGAAATGAATTAAAATTGTGAGAAGAAACTAATAGAATTTCCTGAACTCAAGTGAACCGAAGTGAATTTTCCTGAAGTGAACTCAACTGAACTGAATTTTCATTAATTCAGTCAAAAAGAACAGAGCGTAATACACAAACATCCATATAAGGGTAAAACGACACTAGTTCTTAACATTACCATACACATAGCTCCAAACTCCAAAATCTAATCTCTACAAATATAATATCAACTAAGAAAATATAAAAATACATAATTACAAAAAGAAAAGGCACTTCATTTCCAATCACATTGATTTCATAATAAAACAAAAAAAAAAGATTGCACCAACCATCAAAGAAGTGGGTTTGCCAATTGCCCACAAATTAGCTTTGTGATCATCTCCACCCGTCAGAAGAAGGCGGCATGCTTTCTTTCCAATCCGAAGACAGTTCACATTTGCTGAGTGAGCCACAAATTCCTCTTCAAATTTTTAAATTGGGTCAAGAAAATTTCTCCAATAACATAATCATAAATCATTAAATTTGTCTCAACCGCTAATAATTAAGTGGGAAAAAAATATATGTTATTGGTCCAAATTTTGACTTTCACATTTTTTATAAAAATAAATTAACAAATCAGAAGCTAACCCATCATCTAAACTCACCCAAAAAATAATCTAAACAAGAAAAGAAAGAAAAAACATAACATACAGAAACATGGGCAGTCGGTGGAAACAGAAGAAAACGGCAAAACAAAACAAAAAACACTCCTAATTATTTAAATTTAACAGAAAACAATTATTATATATAGATCAAACATGGCATAATTAGACGAATTTTCCTTAAGAGTTTAGATAAAAATAATAACAAAAAGTGTAGTAGTACATTTAATCAAAAACCCATCAAATATATTTATTATATAAATCAAACCCAAAAAAAAAATAGAAAAAGAAAAAAAGGATACGGAGCTTATATCCACGTTTCGCCATTAAAAGCCAAAATGAGAAAAGCGAGCTTTGCACTAAGATTTCGAATCAAAATAAGAGAGAATTTAGGAGTCCTAGATTTTGGTTTGAAAAGAGAGAGAGAGAAAAAGGGGAAATTGTACTTTGTGTGTAGCAAAAGAAAGCAGAATATTTCTGGGAAGAGAAATTTGGAGAGAGAAAGAGAAAGATTGAAAGGATATAGAGAAATTGGAGTGAAAGATTGGATTTTGTGATTTGTAAACAATTTGAAGGATTCTTAGAATGAATGAAGAGAACAGCAGTGAAGAAGAAAAGTTCAGAGAAAGAGGAGAGAGAAAGAATATAATTTGGTTGGACTCAATACTCATGTAAGACGCGGTAAGTATGGGAAAATAATAGACGTATTTTATGTTGGTTTTGGTGTTGGTGCTGGTGCTGTATTTTTTCAAGTATTTTAAAGGGGAGCCTTACATCGTTCCACGCAAGATTTTGCTGGGTTTATTTCCATATTCACATTCACTTCCTTTCTCTCTACAATGTTGTTGGAATACAATTTTAGTTCATTTCAACTCAGTTTAATTTAACTATTTTTTTGATTAACTATTTTTTTTTATATTTTCAATTTGATTCAATTGAGATAAAAGTCTTACTTACACGAGTTTTATATGACATCATGCATGTAGAAGTAAATATAAAGCAAAATTAAATTATGAAGTCTGATAATGTTAATTAATGGGTAAGATAAATACATGAAGAAAAGTTTTAAGACATTTCTATTTTGCAAACATTGGATTGTTATATTCATGTATTACCTTGTCTAAACCCTCTAAAAGTATGTTGATTAACAACTTTATATGTTGAATTGTGCTTAACAATTATATATATACGGATAAAAAAATTCTATCATTTTGCACCCTAAACCCGACCCGTACCCTATCGGACCCTACGGGCACGTAAGGGTCCTAAAAAAATTACCCTCCGAGTATACGTATGATATGAGTCTACATCCAAAAATTAGGGTATGAGTGAAGGTCTAGACTTTAGATCCTACCCATTACTATAATGTGAGTTTATTACCCTTAATCTCGCAATAAGGAGATCAGAGAAAGAGCAAGGGAGAGAGCGAGAAGGTCAAGAATGAGAATATTATGGTGTATTCAAGATAGTCAACGGTGGAAAATTATTGTCGGTGGTGGTTGGGTTGAGGTGGCAGTGGTGCTTGGGTTGTGGTGGTGGTGGTGCTTGGGTTGAGGTGGTGGTGGTGCTTGGGTCCACGTGTTGATTAGTTTTATTTTTTGAGTTAAACATGTGTTGTTTAGTTAATTATCCTTAATAGGCCACACAATCTGATTTTGAGGTTTACTTGCTTTATGTTAATATATGTTTTGGATCACATGGTCAATATTAGGTTAATGAGCTAGATACACTATCGGTAAATCATGCATCCTTTAGAAGGGATGATTGTCTATTTGTCTTATTCTAGTATTTGATTAATTGCGGTTCAAACTAAGTCAAGTATTCACTTTTTTTTAGGGGACAGTCAAGTATTCGTTTAATATCAAAAAGTTAAATACTATCTTCGCCTTTTTGGTCAATCTCACTTTACATTTCCCACAAAGCAACAAATTTCTAAGAGCAGGTGGTGGGATACACGGAATTACATAGGTGAATTATGTGAAAGTAAAAAAAAAAAAAAAAACAAGACTGTTTGGGCCAAATATGTTCCCGAGCCCTAAACTCATGACGGAAGCACCCAATTACCCTCCTACGCTCGAAAGGCCACCTAGGCTAAAAGGTTTGGCCTGACCCAAACCGTGCTTCAGCCTGACAGGCGCCTTTCACATACTCCAATGCCTATAAATAGGGAACAGTTCACCACCTTTTCAGGTAATGAGTTCTAGACCAACTACTTCAACTAACCGCTGAACAACCTAACCGACTTGAGCATCGGGGGGTGATCCCGGGTACACCTCCGGGGTAGTCTGACTCTCGTTTTTGCAGTTCTCGCATCACTTTGAGTAACTGGCCATCTCCAACAGTCATTAACCTTGACTTTGACTCATCCCACATCTTACAAGTTTTTTTACTCGAAACAAAGACTAAGGATCTGTTTGATTCAACTTATTTTGTCTTATCTTAAACTTATCTTATCTTATCTTATCTTATTTGATCTTATCTTATCTTATCTTATTTTTTTTCTAAAATGAGTGAAGATAAGTTAACTAAACATCTCATTTTATTTTATCTTATCTTATATTATCTTTTAAGATTTTAAATAAGTTAAAATAAGTTGAACAAAACAACGCCTTAAAAGAATACAACCCCAAAAAAAGTGTAACTAAAAAGACGGAAGGAGTATAGACACTAAGTTGCTTAATTAAGAAATAAATTATCAAACATTAATTTATTGATTTGCATCATTGATTTTATCTATTTAGTATCTTCTACAGGTGAAAATTTCAACACACTTTTTTCAAGATTTAAGTGTGTCAACGATTTCCTTACAAATATATATGACATCGATGAGACACAAATTTTGACACATATATATAAGTTATATATTAAAGCTTTTATCTTCCGACTATCATATTTATATACTCAAAAAAACTTAAAAAGAAAATAAGAAAAAGGAACCTATATTTCAACAAAAATATATATATTTCAAACCATTCATAAACAATCTCAATCAGATTTTGGACTCACTAAAGTGGCAATTAATTATAGAAATTGGCATGGTATGAGTTTGTTAAATTGTCTATAATTGTCGTTGGTTTATTGTGGACGAGAAACCGAGAAAGCGATACTCCTATCACCTGTATTTGGTTGGGCCAAACGGCTCAAACGTAACCATTCAACCCACTTCTATAATTAGTGATAGTAGGCCATTAGGTTCTTTAGTATCTTTTTCACCACATTACATTTAAATATACTACTAATAATTTGGATCTTTAGATAATTCCCTCTCACAGTTTTTAGAAGAAAAGCACAGGTTTATTTTGTTGTTTAGTTCAGAAAAAACGGTGGTTGGAAAACTAAATATGCATAATTTAACATTTACAGTCCAATAATTAATATAATCAAAAGTTCAAATGGCATAATATTACACACCACTCCACTTAAAAAAAGCAGCGACCATAGCCTAATAATACAACATACACCATAAATTACCCATCAGTGTAATGAGCAAGCACAAGTAAAACTAGCTCTCAACTATTAAGAAATAAAGTTCTATAGGGCGTCCCAGGAAATTTGGATGAAAAAATTTCCAGTTATAATCTACATAGAAGCCCCAGGTACTACTAATAACAACCTCATGTTAGCTTATCTTACATTGCTAGCTCACTTGGTAAGCTTAAAACTTTTCATTTCTATGAAGCCATACCCTACTACCCAATTCACAAGCCTTTCCTTGACCAACGAGGCTTCTGACATGAAATCGCCATATGGGATCTCAAGATCAAGATTTTCTTTAAACCATGTTTAATAGATCCTGCACGATTTCAGACATGGGTGGCCTGAATTCTGGCTCAGCCTGAAACAAATCAATGGGACATGAGATGTCATTATAGTCCACATAGTTACGTTGGAATGCTGTATGCTGCTCGTATGGTATCATTGTCAGTTTACAGTTTTTAGTTTTGAGATTTTTAGAATCACATAATATGAACATTGTTAATCACATAATAGAGCTCAAAAAGTCAATCATGCTCATCTTGAAACCAGACTTGTTCATTATCATTTTTGCAGTTATTATTTAGAAAGAAAACTAAAATTAACATAGATATGTAGTTTCTAGATTTCCGTTGTCAGTTTTCAAAATCATGCTAGAATAAGTATGATTAATTTTTAAGTTTATCATACCACCTATACTATATTACTCCAAAGATCTTTAAACCAAAATTGGAAAGTAAAAATTGATGCTCAGCAGGACCATTTTCATATTTCTGTTTTTAGTTTTCCGGAAAGCTGAAAACTGGTAACAAAGAAAAGCAATATGAAACACGTTCCTGTTTGCGATTTTCACACAGATGTAACTTCACACAAAAGATAAAGGGGATCATATCTTTATGAGCATGAGCTGAACTCTAAAGACTGACCTGAACACATAGGGAAATGATATCTGCAAAACGGGATAACGATTTAGATGGATACGATCCACCAAGTCTAGGATCTACCATCTTTGACAACGCATCGATGTCATGAAGCTGAGTGATTGCCCACCTTACGAGGAATTGCTCTCCTCGGGGTCGTGTACTACGATATTACAAAGCATCAAATCAATTGTCAGGTAGATAATCGATAAATCTTGAATCAATGGAGTCAAACTAAACTATGAAAAATTTGGATCCAATATCAACCTGTCATAGGCTTTCCTCCCAGTAAGAAGTTCTAGCATGACTATCCCAAAACTGAAAACATCACTTTGCTGAGTATATGTTCCTAACTCGAGTTCTGGTGCACCATACCCACCTGAAACCTGCAAGGTATAACAAAAACCCAAGTATATAAAAAAAAAACCAAGTAAAGAATCCTGAAGTGCTAACTGAAAATCAGGAAATCACGGCCTTGCTTGCATGAATAAATGCTTTCTTATTGTATATGTCAAGAAGAGCTAACATGACTCAACAACAGGACTGACACCAACAAGGCAAAAACATGAAGTTAATGAGAAAAACTGGACACCGACGTGACATGAACACAAAATCAACCCGAATTCGACCTGATCAATCAATTTGCCATATTATGCAATCATCCTAATTTTATACTTCCTCCGTGCTGTTTTACATGAAACATAGGGCCTTGGCATGGGATTCAGGAGAGGAGAGGTGGAGAGACAAAAAAAGAGGGACCCATGTGATGAGGAGAGAGAGAAAGAGAAGTGAATAGAAAATAAAGTAATCTTTCATTTATTTTGAAACGGCCTAAAATGGCAAGTGTTTCAATCATTTTAGACCAGAGGAAGTATAATTTTTGTTATCTTTTGTGAACGGCGTGACCTACTTACTCGAACTGCCAGCTCTAAGTCATCAACATCAATGGAAGTATTTATGTTAGAACATCAAGAGAGCTTAATTGTGACAAGGACATATATGCATGCCAATGAACACCTTAGAGTTATACTAAAAACATCATGACCTACTGAATTTTTTATATGCTTGTTCAGAAGTGGCATTACGAACCATAGTGATACGGACTTATATTGGCTTCTAGCTCATAGTAACTCGTTAGATTGATACATAATGAGAAAAAACGCATTCTTACAAGTTACACCATATACTCAGGATCATTGGAGTAGGAAGTACCTGAGCTGTGTAAGTATCTGATAGCATAGATGCTAAACCGCATTCTGAGATTAGAGGCTCAAACTCATCATCAAGGAGAATATTTGCTGATTTGAAATTCTTATGTACAACAGGGGGTTGACAGATCTCATGCAAGTACCTTCACCACAAAACAGAATGAATAAAATTTCATTCAAATTCGGCAAACAAGCAACAAAGATGTCAAAATCATGATAAAGATAGTTTGCCGAGCTTACTCAAGGGCTTTTGCAGCTCCGAGTGCGATTCTAATACGTGCATTCCATGAAAGTTTTTTATGACTCTCATCATCAAGATGCAGTGCATCATACAACGTAGTATTGTCGCAGTATCCATATATGACCAGCCTTTGCCCATACTCGGCACAGTACCCAACAAGCCTGACAACATTTTCATGTTGAATATTAGAGATGAAAGAAACAAGCTGAGCAAATTCTTCTTCACTGTGCTGTCTTGAAACGGCATCGTTGAATTTCTTCACTGCAACAAGCTATAAAAATACAGGCAAAGGAAATTAGGCTCAATACTACAGGAAAGTGCATGAAAGTGGAAAGGGGGGGGGGGGGATTGTGTATTACTAATGATGTGGAGAATGCATGGGAGCATGAACAAATCTCTCTTTTTTTGGGGGTGGGTGGGTGGGTGGGGAAGGATGACGTACACCATTCAAGGAAGCTCATGGGTGTGCACCAAGATACACTGAGCACTAATGAGCATGTGAAAATGAAAATACACAATTACAAACACAGATACGAGCGAGTATTTTTTTTTATGATACAACACCACCACCACCCCGTACAAATTTGGCCAAGATCTGAGTGGACCGGGGGGGGGGGGGGAGGGGAGGATGTACTGAACATTGACACATTTAACAAATAAACTATTTATAAGATGCTTTCACTAATGCCGCTCTAAATGTCACTCCCTCCTTTCTAAATAGAAGGCAATTCAAGCCAAAATATTGTTTTTTCATGAAATAAGGCATTCTACAATACCAATGCAACATTAAATGCCACTATCATATAAAATAATAGGGTGAGGTCGATGCTGATTACTGATGCAGATTTAAATAAATTTTTAGTATGATTAAAAGTAGTTAACATGCCTCTTATGTTGAAACAGACGGCGTAAGATGAGAAAAGTAAAAATAGCTCACGGCTTTGAAACATGATATCACAAAAGCATACAGAGTACAGCCTTCTTTAGAAGGGAGTTTAGCAATACTTCTCACATTATTTTAGTTCGAGCTAAAGAGATTATCCTGTCCAATCTGTAGATGCTGCGTACTTTAAAGAAGTTGCTGGAAAGGGGATGAAATGAATGCAACACAGGAAATATGCATAAGTACTGCTTTCAAGAGCTATATAAAAAACCGTATCTTACCGTTCCATCAGGAAGTTCAGCTCTATAAACACTGCTTATCATGCCTTCACCAATAAGATTCTCTTGAGAAAAGCTATTAGTATACTGTTGGAGTGAAGCAATAGTGAAAGACTTCACAGAGCTTGGAAAGGTTGACTTTGGTGTTTTAGTCACAACTATCGGCATTATTGGTTTCAGAGTAATGTTCTCGTTGGAATAGTGCCGAGGAGGTGGTGCTGGTTGTGTTGACATAGAACTGACAGTAGTCGCTGTCATGTCTATAAAATGAGAATCCTTACTCATGGCAACTGGAGCATCATCTTTTACATTTTTCACCTGTTTATGACTTCCATTGCTTACTTCCGGGGTTTTTGAAGATGTCACCTTGATTGCTGGACAAACAAGAAATATGTTAACCATATCAGAAAGATTTCAAAACACAATGAAAAAGAAACATCTCTAAATTAATTCTGTGACAAAAGGCTCATCTTACCAGCTTTAGTATGCGTTTGAGGTAGGGAATCATTGTATTTTGGCTTTTCTCCTTTCCCTTCATATGAAAGTTTAACATTTGTCTTGGTACATTTATCACCTGCTTGCCTTCTCTTGCACCATTTTGCAACACAAAACCACATCCCCAGCACAATAGCTACAAGTATAAGCCCAACAACAGCAGCACTAACTATAGTCTTCACGTACTTTGTCGACTTTGAGGGATTTGAGGTTTCAGGAGCTGATGGGTTATCCTCCGGCTGCTTGTGCGTTTCTCGGGAAGGCGGCTTTCCAGGTAAAGATGAATTTGTTAATGGTGCTAACGTTGGAGACGCTGCTGGAGGCGATGAAAGAACAGTAGTATTGAAAGGGTTTCCGGTGCTTCTGCAAACTCCGGAAAGGTAACTTAGCTGTGTGCCAGGCATAACTATGGATACACAATGCTACAATAAAGTACCATATAATTTGAGCTTCAGAGACTTCACCTGAAATTTGGAAGAGTCAGCAGTCTAGGAGGTATAGGGCCAGAGAATTGATTATTCTCTATATTTCTGTATGATGAGCGACAATTAGACAATGATCACTAGCTAGCTATTAAACTATACTGGGAAAATCTTTTTTATGTCTTACAATTCATTTAAAGGAAGGTCTTGTATAATATCGAGGAGTCCTGTGAGTTCATTATCCTGCAAGCGGCTGCAAGAGTCGGAGAATGTGGGATAGATGAGTGATTGAGACAATAAGAAAAAAAGACTTCAAGAATGTACAACGCTCACAGTGTTGTAAGAGAGGCTAAATCTCCCATTGATGGCGGCAATGGACCACTTATGTTGTTTTCAGAGAGATCCCTACAAAAAATGTGATGATACACAAATGATTACACATTCACACTAAAAACTAAAAGTCATTAACATAAATGTCAAAGGAAAACTTGTTGACACAGAAAGATTTATTACAAGTTTATCAAACCCTGAAGTAGATGAAAAGTATCAGGTAGTTCGCCAGTCAGATTATTCTTGTTTATCGACCTGAAGATGGTAGCAAACGATGTTTTAGATGAACTACCAAAGCTTAAATGGCCAACGAACCAATCTATGATGAAGTAAAGCTTACAGGTCTGTCAACTGACTTAATGCAGACAAGTCAGGAAGGCCTCCAGTAAACTGATTATCAGAAAGAAATCTGAGACAGTAGATAAAATAAATAATGTCAAAAGTCCAGCAAAGTGCTAATAAAATGATCATAACATGTTACTAAGAATAGCAAAGCAATCACAGAAAGTAAGGAAAAAGTTGCACATACAAGGTCTTCATAGTGGGAGGTAAATTGGCAGGAATGGTACCTCCAATGTGATTGCCACTGAGGTTTCTGGTGTATACAATTTAATAAAAATTAGTAACACAACATGTTTAAATATTCAATCATTCTTCAAGAACATCCGTTATGTAATTCGAACACATAAGAAGAAACTGACATTGATATGATTGCAGAGAATGCATCCAAATTTGTGCCCAACTCTCCTCCCAGATTAGCATTATTAAGTGATCTGCCAAAACACAAGCTCAGATAATTTCAGTAAAAGTCTACATGAACTGCTATAATTTCTTCTTCTTCTGAGAACTGCTATTAAATAAAACTTACATTCCAGTAATGTTTGAATTTACACAAAGTACACCTTGCCAAGCTTCTGTACATGGGTCTCCTCCAAGCGGAATCCACCCAGGTATTGGAGGACTTCCCAAAGCAGCATATAAACTATTTATTGCAAAAACTGATAAAAGAAGAAAAAACCCATATATTAAAGAAATCTAATAAAAAAACTACCAAATATTTTCTTATATAAAAAATCAAAATCACTCAAAAGTCAAAAGTAAGCTTAATGAATGCTACCATCACGGGGATCAGTTTCTCCACTACAAAACGACACCATTAACAACACCATCAAACTTATTGCACACTTTTGTTGAACATTTGAATCCAAATTCAAGAACCACATCTTGCAACTCAATTAAAAAATCAAATCTTTTTCTGAAAAAAAAATATTTTGTGCTTTTCTCTCTTCAATTCTCTTTCTTTCTTGAGTGATTTCTGCTCAGCAAACTGCAATGGAGATCCAAAGAACGAAGAAAAAAGATCACAATCAAAGATTCAACAGCAAAAAGTATGGAATCTTTAAAAAGAAATTGAAGGGCATTTGAACATTCAAAAAAGCAACATCTTAAAAGCAGAAAAAAGAGAAAGTAAGCAACACCCAGTTGCATATTCATGCTAATTTAACTGAAAGTGAAAGAAAAAAAGAGAAATTTGGAGCAAAGATTGAAACTTTGAGAACTTACAAGAATAAACAGTCTTGAAATGAGCAGCAAATCAGTAGTCTAGTAAACAGGGTTTTTGGAGTAGAGAGGAAAACATTATTGAATTCTTAAAACCTTACAAAATTTATGAACAGGGTACAAATCAAAAGGTGAAAAAAAGGCAGAAAATTTGAAGAAAAGGCTGAGTTTATACACGCTCCCTTTTTTCTCTCTCCACACTTCCCAACTCTGATTGTCTTTCTTTGTCTTCCAGTATCTCACTCTTCTTCTAGCTAGTTGAGTGAGTGAACCTACAAACGGCTAGCAGGCTTATTTTGTTTTAATAACTTTTGCTTAATTAAGTAACGAGATAAGTATAAGAAAAAGGAATAGTGCAGTAAATTGTGTTTTTTTTTTTGGAAAAAGGGTCTAAAGTCTAAACAATGAATGCATATTGCCGTTGTAACTTGTAAGTTGTAACATGCAACTGGGCAATAGTTTATGCAAAGTTCAAATTCTTACATTTGCTAACCAAGGTATGACCATAGCAAAGGCCCGTAGAGCCATAGAGGTTACTTTCAAGTTTCAACTGATGATAGCCTATATCGGGCTTGGGTTCAAATATTATTTAGTTGGGTGTGAGTCTAATAATATCGAACTTATAATAGGATATTTTGGGGGATATACTCACTAATTTTTTTGTAGGGATATACCAATCTACATTTAAGTTTTGTTACAAGGTAACAAAAACATTATTTCCGACAAAAAAAATCAAATTTCCGTTCGTAAGCTACAAAAACATCAAAAACTCTATTGCTCATTGTGAATCTCTTTGTTACAAGCTTCTTGGTGATCTCGCCGTTTGTAGGTATACATTCTTAACGATCTATCTTTTTTACTTTAAAATTTAATGTTTGTTAATCTTTTAGATTTCAAAATACGATTTTTGTTGAGATTTAAATATTATAGCATTGAACACTGTGTCATTTGATTGCAGAAACATCAGAACTTTTTTAGATCATGTGAATATTGTATTATCTATGTAATTTTTAGCATTGTTGATTAGAAAAGGCTGAATTAATGTTTCGTGGCCCAAAAATAGCCTTTTTTGTGCTTCAATGATCATAACACACCAATTCTCTCATTTGCTCTCATATGAGGTTCGATTTGTCTAAATGACATGCTTCTTCTGCTTTAATCTTGCTAGGATTTAAATTTTGTAGATAATTTGGCACTAATTGATATGTTTGATTGCAATTATTAAACCTTAACTGCTATCCGTACTAGTTTTGTTGTTTATGTCGTTCCTATGTCTGTTGCTACACTGTTTAATATACTTCCGCTCTTATGCTTTCACTAACAATTACAAATCTCTTTGAGTGTTGATGACTTGAAATAAACGCAAAGTATATCACTGAATGTTATGTGCCATCTACATTGGTTTTGTTGTTTATGCGCTTCCTTTGTATGTTGCTGCTCCTATAATTTGTAGACTAATTATCTTGACCTTACGTGTAGACCGATTATCTTTGCCATACAATTACTGTCATCTATAAAGCAAATTGGTGTTCTCTTATCTGTTCAGTGTCGGAAGATGACTAATAAATTTAATTATTCCTCCATGCCATCTTTCTCGTGAGATGAACTTATTTTCACGTAGTAGTCTGCAAGAGGGAACATCTCTCAAGTCTCCATCACTTATATATTAAGCATAGTAGTATGAAAAATTTGCTTCACTAATGTTTGTGAGATACGGTTTCACTAAAGAGATTTGAGTGTATACAAGGATTGGAGTCTAAAATTTGTATGGCTTGTCTCGAGAGGTTGGGCTAAAATTAGTGTTCAATCCATTTCATCAGAGGAAGGTAAAACAAACAATAATAAAAAAAATGAATGTATAAGGTTTTTGGTATAAAGATAATAGTGTTATTGCGCTACTTTACAATTTACATGTCTTGTTTATTAATATGTTATAGTTTGACTTCTTACAATCACTTTGTTTATTAGCATTTTTTTTATTGAAAAATTAAGTCAGCCCAAGGGCTAACCCCTACCAAGGCTACTAGCCTTGTAGGAACTATCAACACATTGGCTGGTAATGCATGCAAAGCATGCTAAGGAAATACCCCAACATAATACTGGGGGTAAGGATCGAACCCCTGATCTCAGATATCAGAGGGGAGTGCTCTACCACATGAGCTAACTCCTCATCCTTTCTTTGTTTATTAGCATGAATGTGGCTGTCAGGCTCTTTGTTGCCTTGCTGTACATTTAGTAAAGTTACATATACTATTAAGTACTGTAATTCATTGAGGAAGTTCTCTTTTCCTTAGATTATTATTGCCTGATTTCATCAAAACTATTGTTAATACCATTATGGATGATTGATTATCATTGCAGATTTGCAGGGTGATTGACCTTGCGATGCCTTCTGTTGAGTTACTTGCTGCTCCTGCCAAACTGACTGAAGTTGAGGCTGAGCTTAGGTATTATATTGCTTCTTCGCATTTCAATTGTATGACATCTATCAAGACTGAAATTGGCTAGTTAAGTTGGCTAACTTCATTTTTGAGTTGCTCTTGTCTGCTTAGTTCTGATTATCGCCGAGTTTCTGAATTATTGAAGATAATTAATGCTTACTAAAGTGCACTTTTTAACAGGTTTCATGGCTGATGAATTGCGAAGCTTCTTGGAGCTTAGTTTCCAAAACTCGAAGGCCAATGAATTCATTCTTAGAGTAGCAGACTCTAAACTCAAAGGCCAAGAGGACTTCATTCTTGCAATGAACTGTAAATAAAATTTATCTAGTTCTCATAGTTGAGCATGATGTTAAAATTATACTCACTCCGATCTTTATTACTTTACCTGTTTTTTTTGCACGAAGTTTTAGAAGAAACAATGTTGTAGGACATAAAAGAAAAGATAAACTATTAGTTTATGTTAAAGTTGAATGTATGTGTGAAAAAGAAATGGGTAAACTAATAAAGACCGGGGGTAGTAGTTGTTAATATTTTTATGTATCTAATTATTTATGTTTTATACTTCAATTGAGCATAGTATGCTTAATAAAATGAGTATTGATGTATATTATTGATTTTGCATTGATTAATAATGAAAAAATGCCAAAAAATTGATCAGGTGGTCAACCAAAACCAGACCGGTAAATGATTAACTGATTCGGTTTAGGATCGGATCAATTAATCATTGTGAACTACTGCAAGCCCACTCGATCTGGAACAAAATCAAACCAGTAAGCCCAGTTTTGACTGGATCAGATGGAATTTTTTTCACTAGTGTTTGATTTTCCATTATGAGGATGGATTTATAGAGATCCTAATAGTTTGCTTGAGGTGTATTAAGACTGAACTTGACAATTGACTTGTGCAAGATGATAACTTGTCCTGATATGGAGCAAAACCTCTCGAGCTTGATAGGTAGTGTTGGAGGCGTTAAAGAAGAGAAGCGAGTCATCATCGAAGAAAAGATGTGAAATAAGGTGGTCACCTCTGCGGAGAGGAATCAAGCCAAATAAGTTGATGTTAGTGGCTAGCCTCGTCATGCGGGAAAGAATATCCATACATAAGAGGAAAATATATGGAGATAAGGGATGACCCTCCATTAACCCGCACTAAAGTTTAAAGGATTCTGTAAGTTTCCATTATGATGATCATGTAAAAGACAGTGGAAAACATTGTTGGATAAGATGAACCCAATGTTCTAGGAACCCATAAGCCGTTAGGATCTTGAGGAGGAAAAGCCAACTGACTTGGTCATAAGCTTTGTTCATGTCCAATTTTAGAAATGTTAGATGATGTGAGCCTCCTCGTTATTTGTTGATCACATGCATGAGCTCATGATTGACTGGGATATTGTCATCATATGCCTTCCCGGTGCAAAAGCATTTTGTAAATCATTAATAAGATGTTCCAAGAGGGGTTGCATACGGTTCACCGGATATTTTGAGGCACACTTGTAAATGGTTTTGCAGAGAATGATAGGTCGTAGGTGGTTAGCCTCCTCAAGTGCAGCTATTTTTGGAATTAGAATTAGGAGGGTTTTGTTCCATTCTTCAGGTATCCCGAGGAAAAGAAATGATATATGGCTGCAAAGACATGTGGCACAAGAAGGTCCTAATGGGCCTCAAAAAATTTGGAGGGAAACCATCCACTCTAGGAGACTTAATTAGCATCTTCGATATGAAACATTGCTTGTTGCACTTCTTTTGGATTTAAATGTTGGAGTAGATCTTGGTTTTGGTGCCCCGAGAGGCTTGGAGATGCATTTCACGAAGGGTAAGGTCAATTTGTTTCGCCCTCTGGCAAGAATCTAGGCAAGCAACGAGAAGTTTGATAAATTTCCTGGAAGTATGACAAAACAGTTGAGGAAATTTGCACATGGGTGTCTACTCATTGGTCGCCAGGGTCACGCAACATATATAAACGATTGTGGTTTCGTTGCTGCTCATTTTGTTGAAAATATATCTTATAGGCAAATCCCCTTTCGTCACTCTTTGGTCTTAATCCATTGATATCAATAGGCCAATTGTAGATCTAGTTCTTTAAGGATTTGTATCTAGTTCGCCTCTTGAAGAGTCATGATATCTGTATGTTTTGGATATTTCCAGATATCTGATCAAAACAAAAAATTTCATTTCGTATTTGATCTGAAATAACCGAACACCATAAAAACGGAGCGGATATCCGTTTTACTAGATCGAGTCAACCGGATCATGGATCCGATCCATCGATCGAATATTTATAAACCAAAAAGATGCCAATTTCTCGCATACTTCAGCATTTCATATCATGAGGGTCATCGAATTCCAGCTGATTTCTTATAGGAGTGGTAATATCACCCATAGGATTAAAAGATACTATATGTTTTTAAAAACTTGGAAAAAGAGAGGAAAGTAAAAGTGAACAAAAGGTGTTTGAATTGAGTGCTTAATCTGCCTTATCATAATATCCAAAAAGATTAGCAATTACCAAACATCAGCATCATATATGTGTTGCATATTGCTGTATTTAAGTTTATTTTATGCTTCCATGATGTTAGTTGGTCCACTTTATCATTTGATCAAATTTAATGTTAACGGCTGTGCTTTAGAGTTTAGATGCAACTACTAGCTAGTTAGGAAAGACTTGATTTCTTGCCAAACACTTGGTCACTAAGAAACATGATGCAAAAGAACTTTGCAAGTAATCTCATTACTTGGCTGAAATTTGGGTACTTATCTTGGGACTTTTCTTCTTATGTAATTTTTCATTATTAGATGCAACATACAGAGGAGTGAAGGAAAGTTGAGGCTTGAGAAGAAATCAATTAGTTTTTGGTGGAGAGAAACCTTAAATTAATTCGTAGCTTTAATTTATTTATGTTTGCCATGACGTGATCTCCATGAGATCTATTGTCTTCCATATAGAAAGAGTAAATTTGATAGTAACGTACAACCTAACAAAATAATATTTTATCCGTTTTTTTTATTACAACATATGGTTAATTTGTGCACATGTTTTAAGAAATCACTAGTTATTAGGCCCGGGCTATGCCCCGGATAAGAAAAAAATTCATTTATTAATATAACACTTTATGATAATAACACTAAATACAACTTAGTCTAGTGGTTAAGACTTTAGTATATGTACTTGAGGTCTTGGGATCAAATCCTATACTATGCCATTTCTAAATTTTTTTGATATACATGGATTACATGAACTAAAACTCTCTAGGGAGAGCGCCACATGGCACATAGACGTTCTTTCACACGCCTTTTAATATATTTGTATAGATTGAGCAAGAAGAGAGCCAAAACCCCTACTAAAGACCCTTTATTAAGAATCATTTGTCTACTAAACAAACATAAATTATTGGATGTGATTGTTCCACCATAATTATTTATGGTCCAAAACTCACAAATCACGGCTTCTTTTGTACAATAACTCAAATGACATAATGACATGAGATTCATTTCATTATTTGCATAGTCCATCTCTTTATCGTTGGAGTCTATGTCATTATGCATATTCATCACAAATAAGTCAAAAGTCTCTCATATAAATATGAGATTAAAAAGATGTCATAAATTCCAAAAACTTATCGTATTCCACATTCGGAAGACTTGATACACGAAGTTGACACATGTGAAATAATCATTTGTTTGACATGGAAAACATATAAGAAAGAGGGTTAAAGAATTGTTAAGAGCGAGATGGTATGCCACATGATTTCTTCCGAACAGAAATGAAAGAGCCCTTATGTAGTGGAAAGAGGACTACGTAGGGGTCGATGTTATTATTTTGATCTAACTAAAAATGAAATAGAAATAAATATTTAGATATATAAGTAAAAGTGAAACACACCCGACATCAGAATAGGTTTCGTGTTGCCTTTTTTGGATGATTTTAAGTAATCACGAAAAATGTCTGACACACGTATACCAAGGGTCACCGAACATAGAGATTTTAAAGAATTGTTGAAATCCTAAGAAAAATGGCATCGGAATGAAATTTGACCGTCTAGAAATCAATGCACAGGAACCATAGCTCTACTCGGGGACTACAAGAGGCATCCTTAGTTTGATTTTGTGAAATCTCTGAAATAACACTCAAGCGTGTACTAACTCGGAGGATTTTTTAAAATTTGTTTCATTTCTCAGAAAATGACACTGTAAAGCACATTTAACCCAAAGCGTCGCAAATAGTGAAACCAAAGTCTTCCAAAGGTTTCGTGTTGCGTTTTTAGAATGGTTTTAAGTAATCACGAAAAATGCCTCATAAACGTGTACCGAAGATTTCCTAACATAGAGATTTTAATGAACTGTTGAGATCTTTAGAAAAATTGCGTCAGAATGAACTTCGACCGTCTAGAAATCAATGCACCGGAACCCTTAGTCTACTCGGGGACCAGAAGAGGCATCCTTAGTTTGATTTTATGAAATCTCTAAAATAACACTCAAGCGTGTACCCCGATTCATTAACTCCGAGGATTTTTTAAAATTTGTTTGATTTCTCAAAAACTAGCACTATAAAGCACATTTGACCACAAGGGCCCCAAATAGTGGAAGCGAAAGCCTTTCAAAGGTTCTGTTTTTCCTTTTCAGAATGGTTTTAAATAATCACTAACAATGTCTCACAAGTGTGTACCGGGGTCACTAAACATATAGATTTTTAAGAATTGTAGAAATCTTTAGAAAAATGGCGTAAGAATGAACTTCTACTGTCTAGAAATCAATGCACAGGAACCCTAAGTCTACTAGGGGATCAGAAGACGCGTCCATAGTTTGATTTTAAGAAATCTCGGAAATAACACTCAAGCATGTACCCCGGTTCACTAACTTGGAGGATATTTAAAAATATGTATGATTTCTCAGAAAATGGCACTCTAAAGTACATTTGACCTAAAGGGCCCCAAATAGTGAAAGCAAAAGTCTTCCAAAGGTTACATGTTGCCTTTTTAGGATGGTTTTCAATAATCACGAAAAATGCCTCTTAGGCATGTACGGGGGTCACCGAACATAGAGATTTTAAAGAATTGTTAAAATATTTAAAAAAATGGCGTCAAAATGAACTTCTACCGTCTAGAAATCAATGCATAGGAACCTTAAGTCTAATTGGGACCAGAAGAGGCATCCTTAGTTTGATTTTAAGAAATCCCCGAAATAAAACTCAAGCGTGTACCCTGGTTCACTAATTTGAAAGATTTCAAAAATATGTTTGATTTCTCAGAATATGGTACTGTAAAGCACATTTGACCCAAAACGCCGCAAATAGTGAAAGCCAAAGTCTTCCAAAGGATTCGTGTTGCCTTCATAGGATGGTTTTAAGTAATCACGAAAAATGTCTCACAGGAGTGTACCGGGGGTCACCGAACATAGATATTTTAAAGAATTGTTGAAATCGTTAGAAAAATGGCATTGCGATGAACTTCGACCGTCTAGAAATCAATAACACTAAGTCTACCCGGGGACTAGAAAAGGCATCCGTAGTTTGATTTTATGAAATCTTCGAAATAACACTCAAGCGTGTTCACTAACTCGGAGGATTTTTGAAAATATGTTTGATTTCTAAGAAAATGGCACTGTAAACACATTTGACCGAAATAGCCCCAAATAGTGAAAGCCAAAGTCTTCCAAAGGTTTCGTGTTGCCTTTTTAGGATGATTTTAAGTAATCACGAAAAATGCATCACAGACATGTATCGAAGGTCACCGAACATAGAGATTTTAAAGAATTGTTGAGATCTTTAGAAAAATGGCGTCGGGATGAACTTCGACCGTCTAGAAATCAATGCACCGGAACTGTAAGTCTACTTGGGACCAGAAGAGGCATCCTTAGTTTGATTTTATGAAATCTCCAAAATAACACTCAGGCGTGTACCCCGGTTCACTAACTCGGAGGATTTTTGAAAATATGTTTGATTTCTCATAAAATGGCATTGTAAAGCACATTTGATCGAAAGGGACCCAAATAGTACAAGCCAAAGTCTTCCAGAGGTTTCGTGTTGCCTTTTTAGGATAATCAAGAAAAATGCCTCACAGGCGTGTACCGGGGGTCACGAACATAGAGCTTTTAAAGGATTGTTGAAATCTTTAGAAAAATGGCGTCTTAATGAACTTCGACCGTCTAGAAATCATGCACCCGAACTCTAAGTCTACTCGGGGACTAGAAGAGGCATCCTTAGTTTGATTTTATAAAAACACCGAAATAACACTCAGGCCTGTACCCCGGTTCACTAAATCGGAGGATTTTTGAAAATATATTTGATTTCTCATAAAATGGCACTCTAAAGTACATTTGACCGAAAGGACCTCAAATAGTAAAATCCAAAGTCTTCCAAAGGTTTCGTGTTGCCTTTTTAGGATAATCACGAAAAATACCTCACAGGCGTGTACCGGGGGTCACCAAACATAGAGATTTTTAGTAATTGTTGAAATCTTTAGAAAGATGGCATCAGAAGGAAATTCGACCGTCCAGAACTTAATGCACAGGAACCCTAATTCTTCTCGGGGACCAGAAGAGGCATCCATAGTTTGATTTTATGAAATCTCCGAAATATCACTCAAGCGTGTACCCCGGTTCACTTACTTGCAGGATTTTTGAAAATATGTTTGATTTCTCCTAAAATGGCACTGTAAAGCACATTTGACCGAAAGGGCCCCAAATAGTTAAAGCCAAAATCTTGAAAAGGTTTCGTGTTGCCTTTTTAAGATTAATCACGAAAAATGCCTCACAGGCGTGTACTGGGGGTCACCGAACATAGAGATTTTTAAGAATTGTTGAAATCTTTAGAAAAATGGCATCAGAATGAACTTCGACCTTCTAGAAATCAATGCAGAGGAACCCTAAGTCTACTCGGGGACCAGAAGAGACATCCTTAGTTTGATTTTATGAAATCTCCCAAAAAAACACTCAGGCGTGTACCCCGGTTCACTAACTCGGAGGATTTTTGAAAATACGTTTAATTTATCATAAAAAGGAACTGTATAGCACATATGGCCGAAAAGCCCCCAAATAGTGAAAACCAAAATCCTCAAAAGGTTTCGTGTTGCCTTTTTAAGACAGTTTTAAGTAATCACGAAAAATGTCTCACAGGCGTGTACCAGGGGTCACTGAACATTGAGATTTTAAAGAATTTTTGGAATCTTTAGTAAAATGGCATCGGATTGAACTTCGACCTTCGAGCAATCAATGCACAGGAACCCTAAATCTACTCAAGGACCAGAATAGGCATCCTTAGTTTGATTTTATGAAATCTCCGAAATAACACTCAGGCATCTACACCGGTTCACTAACTCGTTGGATTTTTAAAAATATGTTTGATTTCTCATAAAATAGCACTCCAAAGCACATTTCGTGTTGCCTTTTTAGGATATTTTTAAGTAATCACGAAAAATGCTCCACAGTCATGTACCGGGGGTCACCGAACATAAAGATTTTAAAGAATTGTTAAAATATTTAGAAAAATGGCATCAGAAGAAGCTTCGACCGTCTAGAAATTAATGTAGAGGAACCCTAAGTCTACCCAGGGACCAGAAAAGGCTTCCTTAGTTTGATTTTATGAAATCTCTGAAATAATACTCAGGCGTGTACCCCGGTTCACTAACTCGGAGGACTTATGAAAATATGTTTGATTTCTCATAAAATGGCACTGTAAAACACATTTGACCGAAAGGGCCCCAAATAGTGAAAGCCAAAATCTACAAAAGGTTTCGTGTTGCCTTCTTAAGATAGTTTTAAGTAATCACGAAACATGCCTCACAGGCGTGTATCAGGGGTCACCGAACATAGAGATTTTAAAGAATTGTTGAAATCTTTAGAAAAATGGCATCAGAATGAACTTTGACCGTCTAGAAATCAAAGCACAGGAACCCTAAGTCTACTCGGGCACTAGAATAGGCATCTTTAGTTTGATTTTATGAAATCTTCGAAATAACATTCAGGCGTGTACCCCGGTTCACTAACTCTGAGGATTTATGAAAATATGTTTGATTTCTCAAAAAATTGCATTGTAAAGCACATTTGATCGAAAGGGCGCCAAATAGTACAAGCGAAAGTCTTCCAGAGGTTTCGTCTTGCCTTTTTAGGATAGTTTTAAGTAACTTTGACCGTCTAGAAATCAAAGCACAGGAACTCTAAGTTTTCTCGGGGACTAGAATAGGCATCCTTAGTTTGATTTTATGAACTTTCCGAAATAGCACTCCGGCATGTACCCCAGTTCACTAACTCGGAGTATTATTGAATATATGTTGGATTTTTCATCAAAATAGCACTCCAAATCACATTTGAGCTAAAGGACCCCAAATAGTGAAAGCGAAAGTCTTCCAAAGGTTTCGTGTTGCCTTTTTAGGATAGTTTTAAGTAATCACAAAAAATGCCCCACAGTCGTGTAGCGGGGGTCACCGAACATAGAGATTTTAAAGAATTGTTGAAATCTTTAGAAAAATGGCATCGGAATGAACTTTGACCGTCTAGAAATCAATGCACAGGAAATCTAAGTCTACTAGGGGACTAGAATAGACATCCTTAGTTTGCTTTTATGAAATCTCCGAAATAACACTCAGGCGTGTACCCTGGTTCATTAACTCGGAGGATTTAGGAAAATATGTTTGATTTCTTATAAAATAGCACTCCAAAACACATTTGACTGAAAGGGATCCAAATAGTGAAAGCAAAAGTCTTCCAAAGGTTTGGTGTTGCCTTTTTAGGATTGTTTTAAGTAATCACGAAAACTGCCCCATAGTGGTGTACTGGGGGTCACCGAACATAGAGATTTTAAAGAATTGTTGAAATATTTAGAAAAATGGCATCGGAAAGAACTTTGACCGTCTAGATTTCAATGCACAGGAACCTTAAGTCTACTTGGGGACTAGAATAGGTATCCTTAGTTTGATTTTATGAAATATTCGAAATAACACTCAGGCGTGTACCCCGGTTCACCAACTCAGAGGATTTTTGAAAATATGTTTGATTTCTCATAAAATAGCACTTCAAAGCACATTGGACCGAAAAGGCCCCAAATAGTGAAAGCAAAAGTCTTCCAAAGGTTCAGTGTTGCCTTTTTAGGATAGTTTTATGTAATCACGAAAAATGCCCCACAGTCGTGTACCGGGGGTCACCGATCATAGATATTTTAAAGAATTGTAGAAATCTTTCGAAAAATTGCATCGGAAGGAGCTTCAACCGTCTAGAAATCAATGCACAGGAATCCTAATTCTACTCGAGGACCAGAAAAGGCCTCCTTAGTTTGATTTGATAAAATCTCCGAAAAAACACTCAGGCGTGTACCCCGGTTCACTAACTCGGAGGATTTTTGAAAATATGTTTAATTTCTCATAAAATGGCATTGTAAAGCATATTTGACCGAAAGGGCCCAAATAGTGAAAGCCAAAGTCTACCAAAGGTTTCGTGTTGCCTTTTTAGGATATTTTTTAAATTATCACAAAAAATGCCCCACAGTCGTGTACTGGGGTCACCGAACATAGAGATTTTAAAGAATTGTTGAAATCTTTAGAAAAATGGCATCGAAAGAAACTTCGACCATCTAGAAATCAATGCACAGGAACCCTAATTCTACTCGGGGACCAGAAAAGGCCTCCTTAGTTAGATTTTATGAAATCTCCGAAATAACATTCAGGCGTGTACCCCGGTTCACTAAATCGGAGGACTTTTGAAAATATATTTGATTTCTCATAAAATGGCACTGTAAAGTACATTTGACCGAAAGGGCCCCAAATAGTGAAATCTAAAGTCTTTCAAAGGTTTCGTGTTGCCTTTTTAAGATAATCCCGAAAAATGCCTCACAGGCGTGTACCGGGGGTCACCGAACATAGAGATTTTAAAGAATTGTTGAAATGTTTAGAAGAATGGCATCGGAAGAAAATTTGACCGTCTAGAAATCAAAGAACAGGAACCATAAGTCGACTCGGGGACTAGAATAGGCATCCTTAGTTTGATGTTATCAAATCTTCGAAATAACGCACAGGCGTGTACCCCGGTTCACTAACTCGGAGGATTTATGAAAATATGTTTGATTTCTCATAAAATTGCATTGTAAAGCATATTTGATCGAAAGGGCACCAAATAGTACAAGCCAAAGTCTTCCAGAGGTTTCGTGTTGCCTATTTAGGATAGTTTTAAGTAATCACGAAAAATGCCTCACAGCCGTGTACTGGGGTCACCGAACATAGAGATTTTAAAGAATTGTAGATATCTTTAGAAAATGCCATCGAAAGGAGCTTCGAGTGTCTAGAAATCAATGCACAGGAACCCTCATTAACCTCGAGGATCAGAAACGGCCCAAAATAGTGAAATCCAAAGTCTTCCAAAGGTTTCGTGTTGCCTTTATAGGATAATCACGAAAAATGCCTCACAGGCGTGTACCGGGGGTCACCAAACATAGAGATTTTTAAGAATTGTTGAAATCATTAGAAAAATGGCATCGGAAGAACCTTCGACCGTCTAGAAATCGTTTCATACGAACCTTAAGTCTACTCGGGGACTAGAATAGGCACCCTTAGTTTGATTTTATAAAATCTCCGAAATAACACTCAGGCGTGTACCCCGGTTCACTAACTCGGAGGATTTATGAAAATATGTTTGATTTCTCATAAAATAGCACTCCAAAGTACATTTGACCGAAAGGGCCCCAAAAAGTGAAAGCGAAAGTATTCCAATGGTTTTGTGTTGCATTTTTAGGATAGTTTTAAGTAATCACGAAAAATGCCCCACAGTCGTGTACCGGGGGTCACCAAACATAGAGATTTTAAAGAATTGTTGAAATCTTTAGAAAAATGGCATCGAAAGAAGCTTCGACCGTCTAGAAATCAATGCACAGGAACCCTAATTCTACTCGGGACCAGAAAAGGCCTCCTTAGTTTGATTTTAAGAAATCTCCGAAATAACACTCAGGCGTGTACCCCAGTTCACTAACTCGGAGGATTTATGAAAATATGTTTGATTTCTCATAAAATGGCACTGTAAAGCACATTTGACCGAAAGGGCCCCAAATAGTGAAAGCCAAAATCTTCAAAAGGTTTCGTGTTGCCATTTTAAGATAGTTTAAAGTAATCACGAAAAATGCCTCACAGGCGTGTACGTGGGGTCACTGAACATTTAGATTTTAAAGAATTGTTGAAATCTTTATAAAAATGGCATCGGAAAGAACTTTGACCGTCAAGAAATCAATGCAAAGGAACCGTAAGTCTACTCGGGGACTAGAATAGGCATCATTCGTTTAATATTATGAAATCTCCAAAATAACACTCAGGCGTGTACCCCGGTTCACTAACTCGGAGGATTTTTGAAAATATATTTGATTTCTCATAAAATGGCACTGTAAAGCGCATTTGACCGAAAGGGCCCCAAATAGTGAAAGCCAAAATCTTATAAAGGTATCGTGTTGCCTTTGTAAGATAGTTTAAAGTAATCACGAAAAATCCTTTATACACGTGTACCGGGGGGTCACCGAACATAGAGATTTTTAAGAATTGTTGAAGTCTTTAGAAATATGGCATCGGAATGAACTTTGACCCTATAGAAATCAATGCACAATAACCCAAAGTCTACTCGGGGACCAGAAGAGGCATCCTTTGTTTGATTTTATGAAATCTCTGAATTAACACTTAGACGTGTACCCGGTTCACTAACTCGGAGGATTAATCAAAATACGTTTGATTTCTCATAAAATAGCATTGTAAAGCACATTTGACCGAAAGGGCCCCAAATAGTGAAAGCCAAAGTCTTCCAGAGGTTTCGTGTTGTCTTTTTAGGATAGCTTTATGTAATCACGAAAAATGCCCCACCGTCGTGTACCGGGGGTCACCGAACATAGAGATTTTAAAGAATTGTTGAAATCTTTAGAAAAATGGCATCGGAAGGAGCTTCGACCGTCTAGAAATCAATGCACAAGAACCCTAATTCTACTCGAGGACCAGAAAAGGCCTCCGTAGTTTGATTTTATGAAATCTTCGAAATAACACTCAGACGTGTACCCCGGTTCACTAACTCGGAGGATTTTTGAAAATATATTTGATTTCTCATAAAATGGCACTGTAAAGCACATATGACCGAAAGGGCCCCAAATAGTGACAGCCAAAATCTTCAAAAGGTTTCGTGTTGCCTTTTTAAGATAGTTTAAAGTAATCATGAAAAATGTTTCACAGGCGTGTACCGAGGGTAACCGAACATAGTGATTTTAAAGAATTGTTGAAATCTTTAGAAAAATGGCATCGAAAGGAGTTTCGACCGTCTATAAATCAATGCACAGGAACCCTAATTCTACTCGGGGACCAGAAAAGGCCTCCTTAGTTTGATTTTATGAAATCTCCGAAATAACACTCAGGCGTGTACCCCAGTTCACTAACTCGGAGGATTTATGAAAATATGTTTGATTTCTCATAAAATGGCACTGTAAAGCACATTTGACCGAAAGGGCCCCAAATAGTGAAAGCCAAAATCTTCAAAAGGTTTCGTGTTGCCTTTTTAAGATAGTTTAAAGTAATCACGAAAAATGACTCACTGGTGTGTATCGGGGGTCATCGAACATAGAGATTTTAAAGAATTGTTTAAATCTTTAGCAAAATGGCATCGACAGGAGCTTCGACCAGGTAGAAATCAATGCACAGGAACCCTAAATCTACTCGGGGACCAGAATTGGCCTCCTCAGTTTGATTTTATGAAATCTCCGAAATAATACATAGGCTTGTACCCCGATTCACTAACTCGGAGGTTTTTTAAAATATGTTTGATTTCTCATAAAATAGCACTGTAATGCACATTTGACCGAAAGGGACCCAAAAAGTGAAAGCTAAAATCTTCAAAAGGTTTCGTGTTGCCATTTTAAGATAGTTTAAATTAATCACGAAAAATGCCTCACAAGCCTGTACCGGGGGTCACCGAACATATAGATTTTAAATAATTGTTGAAATCTTTAGAAAAATGGTATCGGAAAGAACTTTGACTGTCTAGAAATCAATGCACAGGAACCCTAATTCTACTCGAGGACCAGAAAAGGCCTCCTTAGTTTGATTTTATGAAATCTCCGAAATAACACTCAGACGTGTACCCCGGTTTACTAACTCGGAGGATTTTTAAAAATATGGTTGATTTCTCATAAAATAGCACTATAAAGCACATTTGACCGAAAGGGCCCCAAATAGTGAAAGCGAAAGTCTTCCAAAGGTTTCATGTTGCCTTTTTAGGATAGTTTTAGTAATCACGAAAAATGCCCCATAGTCTTGTACCGGAGGTCACCGAACATAAAGATTTTAAAAATTGTTCAAATCTTTAGAAAAATGGTATCGGAAGGAGCTTCGACCGCCTAGAAATCAATGCACGGGAACCCTAATTCTACTCGGGGACTAGAATAGGCATCCTTAGTTTGATTTTATAAAATCTCCGAAATAACACTCAGGCGTATACCCTGCTTCACTAAAGGGCCACAAATAGTGAAAGCAAAAGTCTTCCAAAGGTTTCTTGTTGCCTTTTTAGGATTGTTTTAAGTAATCACGAAAACTGCCCCATAGTGGTGTACTGGGGGTCACCGAACATAGAGATTTTAAAGAATTGTTGAAATATTTAGAAAAATGGCATCGGAAAGAGCTTCGACCGCCTAGAAATCAATGCACAGGAACCTTAAGTCTACTCGGGGACTAGAATAGACATCCTTAGTTTGATTTTATGAAATATCCGAAATAACACTCAGGTGTGTACCCCAGTTCACTAAATCGGAGGATTTTTGAAAATATGTTTGATTTCTCATAAATAGCACTCCAAAGCACATTTGACGAAAGGGCCCAAATAGTGAAGCGAAAGTCTTCCAAAGGTTTCGTCTTCCTTTTTATGATAGTTTTATGTAATCACGAAAAATGCCCTAGCGTGTACCGAGGGTCACCGAACATATATATTTTAAAGAATTGTAGAAATCTTTCGAAAAATGGCATCGGAAGGAGCTTCGACCGTCTAGAAATCAATGCACAGGAATCCTAATTCTACTCGAGGACCAGAAAAGGCCTCATTAGTTTGATTTTATGAAATCTCCGAAATAACACTCAGGCGTGTACCCGTTCACTAACTCGGAGTATTTTGAAATATGTTTAATTTCTCATAAAATCGCAATGTAAAGCACATTTGACTGAAAGGACCCAAATGTGAAAGTCAAAGTCTTCCAAAGGTTTCGTGTTGCCTTTTTAGGATATTTTTAAGTAATCACAAAAAATACCCTACAGTCGTGTACCGGGGTCACTGAACATAGAGATTTTAAAGAATTGTTGAAATCTTTAGAAAAATGGCATCGGAAGGAACTTCGACCATCTAGAAATCAATGCACAGGAACCCTAATTCTACTCGGGGACCAGAAAAGGCCTCCTTAGTTTAATTTTATGAAATCTCCGAAATAACATTCAGGCGTGTACCCTGGTTCACTAAGTCGGATGTTTTTGAAAATATGTTTGATTTCTCATAAAATGGCACTGTAAAGCACATTTGACCAAAGGGCCCTAAATGTGAAAGCCAAAGTATTCCAAAGGTTTCGTGTTGCCTTTTAGGATATTTTAAGTAATCAAAAAATTCCCATCATCGTGTACCAGTACCAGGGGTCACCGAACATAGAGATTTTAAAGAATTATAGAAATCTTTAGAAAAGTGGCATCGGAAGAAGCTTCGACCGTCTAGAAAGCAATGCACAGGAACCCTTCTTCTACTCGGGGACCAGAAAGGCCTCCGTAGTTTGATTTTATGAAATGTCCGAAATAACACTGAGGCGTGTACCCCGGTTCACTAACTCGGAGGATTTTTGAAAATATGTTTGATTTCTCATAAAATGGCATTGTAAAGCACATTTGACCGAAAGGACCCAAATAGTGAAAGCCAAAGTCTTCCAAAGGTTTCGTGTTGCCTTTTTAGGATATTTTTAAGTAATCACGAAAAATGCCCCACAGTCGTGTACCGGGGGTCACCGAACATAGAGATTTAAAGAATTGTTGAAATCTTTAGAAAAATGACATCGAAGGAACTTTGACCGTATAGAATCAATGCACATGAAATTAAGTCTACTCAGGACTAGAATAGGCCTCCTTAGTTTAATTTTATGAAACTGAAATAACAATCAGGCGTGTACCGTTGTTACTAATCGTAGGATTATGAAAATATGTTTGATTTCTCATAAAATAGCAATCCAAAGCACAGTTGACAGAAAAGGCCTCAAATAGTGAAAGCGAAAGTCTTTCAAAGGTTGCGTGTTGCCTTTTTAGGATTGTTTTAAGTAATCACGAAAAATGCCCCAGAGTCGTGTACTGGGGGGTCACCGAACATAGAGATTTTAAAGAATTGTTGAAATATTTAGAAAAATGGCATCGGAAAGAGCTTCGACCGCCTAGAAATCAATGCACAGGAACCTTAAGTCTACTCGGGGACTAGAATAGACATCTTAGTTTGATTTTATGAAATCCGAAATAACACTCAGGTGTGTACCCCAGTTCACTAACTCGGAGGATTTTTGAAAATATGTTTGATTTCTCATAAAATGCACTCCAAAGCACATTTGACCGAAAGGGCCCCAAATAGTGAAAGCGAAAGTCTTCCAAAGGTTTCGTCTTCCCTTTTTAGGATAGTTTTATGTAATCACGAAAAATGCCCCATAGTCGTGTACCGAGGGTCACCGAACATATATATTTTAAAGAATTGTAGAAATCTTTCGAAAAATGGCATCGGAAGGAGCTTCGACCGTCTAGAAATCAATGCACAGGAATCCTAATTCTACTCGAGGACCAGAAAAGGCCTCATTAGTTTGATTTTATGAAATCTCCGAAATAACACTCAGGCGTGTACCCCGTTTCACTACTCGAGTATTTTCGAAAATATGTTTAATTTCTCATAAAATCGCAATGTAAAGCACATTTGACTGAAAGGACCCCAAATTGTGAAAGCCAAAGTCTACCAAAGGTTTCGTGTTGCCTTTTTAGGATATTTTTAAGTAATCACAAAAAATACCCTACAGTCGTGTACCGTGGGCCACCGAACATAGCGATTTTAAAGAATTGTTGAAACTTTAAGAAAATGGATCGGAAGGAATTCGACCATCTAGAAATCAATGCACAGGAACCCTAATTCTACTCGGGGACCAGAAAGGCTCCTTAGTTTATTTTATGAAATCTCGAAATAACATTCAGGCGTGTACCCTGGTTCACTAAGTCGGATGATTTTTGAAAATATGTTTGATTTCTCATAAAATGGCACTGTAAAGCACATTTGACCGAAAGGGCCCCTAATTGTGAAAGCCAAAGTATTCCAAAGGTTTCGTGTTGCCTCTTTAGGATATTTTTAAGTAATCACAAAAAATTCCCCATAATCGTGTACCAGTACCAGGGGTCACCGAACATAGAGATTTTAAAGAATTATAGAAATCTTTAGAAAAGTGGCATCGGAAGAAGCTTCGACCGTCTAGAAAGCAATGCACAGGAACCCTTCTTCTACTCGGGGACCAGAAAAGGCCTCCGTAGTTTGATTTTATGAAATGTCCGAAATAACACTGAGGCGTGTACCCCGGTTCACTAACTCGGAGGATTTTTGAAAATATGTTTGATTTCTCATAAAATGGCATTGTAAAGCACATTTGACCGAAAGGACCCCAAATAGTGAAAGCCAAAGTCTTCCAAAGTTTCGTGTTGCCTTTTTGGATATTTTAAGTAATCACGAAAAATGCCACAGTCGTGTACCGGGGGTCACCGAACATAGAGATTTTAAAGAATTGTTGAAATCTTTAGAAAAATGACATCGGAAGGAACTTTGACCGTATAGAAATCAATGCACATGAAATCTAAGTCTACTCAGGGACTAGAATAGGCCTCCTTAGTTTAATTTTATGAAATCTCCGAAATAACAATCAGGCGTGTACCGTTGTTTACTAACTCGTAGGATTTATGAAAATATGATTGATTTCTCATAAAATAGCAATCCAAAGCACAGTTGACAGAAAAGGCCTCAAATAGTGAAAGCGAAAGTCTTTCAAAGGTTGCGTGTTGCCTTTTTAGGATTGTTTTAAGTAATCACGAAAAATGCCCAGAGTCGTGTACTGGGGGGTACGAACATAGAGATTTTAAGAATTGTTGAATATTTAGAAAATGGCATCGGAAAGAGCTTCGACCGCCTAGAAATCAATGCACAGGAACCTTAAGTCTACTCGGGGACTAGAATAGACATCCTTAGTTTGATTTTATGAAATATCCGAAATAACACTCAGGTGTGTACCCCAGTTCACTAACTCGGAGGATTTTTGAAAATATGTTTGATTTCTCATAAAATAGCACTCCAAAGCACATTTGACCGAAAGGGCCCCAAATAGTGAAAGCGAAAGTCTTCCAAAGGTTTCGTCTTCCCTTTTTAGGATAGTTTTATGTAATCACGAAAAATGCCCCATAGTCGTGTACCGAGGTCACGCGAACATATATTTTAAAGAATTGTAGAAATCTTTCGAAAAATGGCATCGGAAGGAGCTTCGACCGTCTAGAAATCAATGCACAGGAATCCTAATTCTACTCGAGGACCAGAAAAGGCCTCATTAGTTTGATTTTATGAAATCTCCGAAATAACACTCAGGCGTGTACCCCGTTTCACTAACTCGGAGTATTTTCGAAAATATGTTTAATTTCTCATAAAATCGCAATGTAAAGCACATTTGACTGAAAGGACCCCAAATTGTGAAAGCCAAAGTCTACCAAAGGTTTCGTGTTGCCTTTTTAGGATATTTTTAAGTAATCACAAAAAATGCCCCACAGTCGTGTACCGGGGTCACTGAACATAGAGATTTTAAAGAATTGTTGAAATCTTTAGAAAAATGGCATCGGAAGGAACTTCGACCATCTAGAAATCAATGCACAGGAACCCTAATTCTACTCGGGGACCAGAAAAGGCCTCCTTAGTTTAATTTTATGAAATCTCCGAAATAACATTCAGGCGTGTACCCTGGTTCACTAAGTCGGATGATTTTTGAAAATATGTTTGATTTCTCATAAAATGGCACTGTAAAGCACATTTGACCGAAAGGGCCCCTAATTGTGAAAGCCAAAGTATTCCAAAGGTTTCGTGTTGCCTCTTTAGGATATTTTTAAGTAATCACAAAAAATTCCCCATAATCGTGTACCAGTACCAGGGGTCACCGAACATAGAGATTTTAAAGAATTATAGAAATCTTTAGAAAAGTGGCATCGGAAGAACTTCGACCGTCTAGAAACAATGCACAGGAACCCTTCTTCTACTCGGGGACCAGAAAGGCCTCCTAGTTTGATTTTATGAAATTCCGAAATAACACTAGGCGTGTACCCCGGTTCACTAACTCGGAGGATTTTTGAAAATATGTTTGATTTCTCATAAAATGGCATTGTAAAGCACATTTGACCGAAAGGACCCCAAATAGTGAAAGCCAAAGTCTTCCAAATGTTTCGTGTTGCCTTTTTAGGATATTTTTAAGTAATCACGAAAAATGCCCCACAGTCGTGTACCGGGGGTCACCGAACATAGAGATTTTAAAGAATTGTTGAAATCTTTAGAAAAATGACATCGGAAGGAACTTTGACCGTATAGAAATCAATGCACATGAAATCTAAGTCTACTCAGGGACTAGAATAGGCCTCCTTAGTTTAATTTTATGAAATCTCCGAAATAACATCAGGCGTGTACCGTTGTTATATATGGGATTTATGAAAATATGATTGATTTCTCATAAAATAGCAATCCAAAGCACAGTTGACAGAAAAGGCCTCAAATAGTGAAAGCGAAAGTCTTTCAAAGGTTGCGTGTTGCCTTTTTAGGATTGTTTTAAGTAATCACGAAAAATGCCCCAGAGTCGTGTACTGGGGGGTCACCGAACATAGAGATTTTAAAGAATTGTTGAAATATTTAGACAAATGGCATCGAAAGGAGCTTCACACGTTTAGAAATCAATGCAAAGTAACCTTAATTCTAATCGGGGACCAGAAAAGGCTTCCTTAGTTTCATTTTATGAAATCTCTGAAATAACACTCAGGCGTGTACTCTGGTTCACTAACTCGGAGGATTTTTGAAAATATGTTTCATTTCTCATAAAATAGCACTCCAAAGCACATTTGACCGAAAGGGCCCTAAATAGTGAAAGAGAAAGTCTTCCAAAGGTTTCGTGTTGCCTTTTTAGGATAGTTTTAAGTAATCACAAAAAATGCCCCACAGTCGTGTACCGGGGGTTACCGAACATAAAGATTTTAAAGAATTGTTGAAATCTTTAGAAAAATGGTATCGGAAAGAACATGGACCGTCTAGAAATCAATGCACATGAACCCTAAGTCTTCTCGGGGACTAGAATAGGCATCCTTAGTTTGATTTTATGAAATCCCGAAATAACACTCAGGCGTGTACCCCAGTTCACTAACTCGGAGGATTTTTGAAATTATGTTTGATTTCAATTAAAAAGGAATTGTAAAGCACATATGGCCGAAAAGGCCGCAAATAGTGAAAGCCAAAGTCATCTAAAGGTTTCGTGTTGCCTTTTTAGGATTGTTTTATAAATCACAAAAAATGCCTCACAATCGTGTACCGGGGGCACCGCACATAGATATTTTAAAGAATTGTTGAAATATTTAGAAAAATGGCATCTGAAGGAACTACGACCATCTAGAAATTAATACACCGAAACTCTAAGTCTTCTCGGGGACCAAAAGAAGCATCCTTAGTTTGATTTTCTAAAAACTCCGAAATAACACTGAGGCGTGTACCCTGGTTCACTAACTCGGAGGATTTGTGAAAGTATGTTTGATTTCTCAAAAAATTGCATTGTAAAGCACATTTGATCGAAAGGGCGCCAAATAGTACAAGCCAAAGTCTTCCAGAGGTTTCGTGTTTCCTGTTTAGGATAGTTTTGAGTAATCACGAAAAATGCCTCACAGCCGTGTACCGGGGGTCACCGAACATAGAGATAGATTTTAAAGAATTGTAGATATCTTTAGAAAAATGGCATCGAAAGGAGCTTCAACCATCTAGAAATCAATGCAAGGGAACCCTCATTCAACCCGGGGATCAGAAAGGGCCCTAAATAGTGAAATCCAAAGTCTTCCAAAGGTTTCGTGTTTCCTTTTTAGGATAATCACGAAAAATGCCTCACAGGCGTTTACCGGAGGTCACCAAACATAGAGATTTTTCAGAATTATTGAAATCATTAGAAAAACGGCATCGGAAGAACTTTCGACCGTCTAGAAATCAATTCACAGGAACCCTAAGTCTACTCGGGGACTAGAATACGCACCCTTAGTTTGATTTTATGAAATCTTCGAAATAACATTCAAGCGTCTACCTCGGTTCACTAACTCGGAGGATTTGTGAAAATATGTTTGATTTCTCAGAAAATAGCACTCCAAAGCACATTTGACCGAAAGGGCCCCAAATAGTGACAACAAAAATCTTCAAAAGGTTTCGTGTTGCCTTTTTAAGATAGTTTAAAGTAATCATTAAAAATGCGTGACAGGTGTGTACCGCGGTCACCGAACATAGAGATTTTAAAGAATTGTTGAAATCTTTAGAAATATGGCATCGAAAGGAGCTTCGACCGTCTACAAATCACTGGACAGGATCCCTCTACTCGGGACTAGAAAAGGCCTCCTTAGTTTGATTTTACGAAATCTCCGAAATAACACTCAGGCAAGTACCCCAATTCGCTAACTCGGAGGATTTATGAAAATATGTTTGATTTCTCATAAAATGGTACTGTAAGCAAGTTTGACCGAAAGGGCCCCAAATAGTGAAAGGCAAAATCTTCAAAAGGTTTCGTGTTGCCATTTTAAGATAGTTTAAAGTAATCACGAAAAATGCCTCACAGGCGTGTACCGGGGGTCACCGAACATTTATATTTTAAAGAATTGTTGAAATCTTTAGAAAAATGGCATCGGAAAAAACTTTGACCGTCTAGAAATAAATGCACAGGAACCCTAAGTCTACTCGGGGACTAGAATATGCATCCTTTGTTTAATATTATGAAATCTTCGAAATAATACTCGGGCGTGTACTCCGATTCACTAACTCGGAGGATTTTTGAAAATATGTTTGATTTCTCATAAAATGGCACTGTAAATCACATTTGACCGAAAGGGCCTCAAATAGTGAAAGCCAAAATCTTGAAAAGGAATCGTGTTGCCTTTTTAAGATAGTTTAAAGTAGTCACGAAAAATGCCTTATACGCGTGTATCGGGTTCACCGAACATAGAGATTTTTAAGAATTGTTGAAGTCTTTAGAAATATGGCATCAGAATGAACTTTGACCCCCTAGAAATCAATGCACAAGAACCTTAAGTCTACTCGGGGACCAGAAGAGGCATCCTTAGTTTGATTTTGTGAAATCTCCGAATTAACACTTAGGCGTGTACCCCGGTTCACTAACTCGGAGCACAACAAGAATCCGCCTTTTTAGCGTCTGAATTTAGCGTCCGACGATATAAGCGGACGGTTAAATTAAAATTAGCGTCCGATAAACGACAGATGCAAATTAGCGTCCGCTTTTTGATATTTAGCGTCCATTATTTTTAACTGACGCTAATTAGCGTCTGTATAGTTAAAATACCATCCGAATGACGGACGCTAAATACGAGGTATAAATAAAAAAAAAACCTCTAGTCGACCAAAATATCAACCCCAACCCGCGCCTCTCTCTCCCTCACTCTCATCTCACGTTTCTCTCTCTTCCTCACTCTCATCTCACATTTTGGTGCTCTCTCTTTCTTTCCGATCTCACGAAATCAGGTATTTCTACTCAATTTCGTTTTGCGTTTTCTTGTTCTTAGTTTTTCGATTTTTCCTAGATCTGAATTCCCTAAGATTTTTTAATTTTTTATGTTTTTCGATTTTTCTTTATTTTTTTTGAGTTTTCGGTTTTATGAGATTCTGATTTTGTGTGTTTTTATTTTCGATTTGGTTATTCAATTTCACGATTTTGGGTTTTTTGTCTTTGGTTTTTTGGTTTTCATCTTTTAATTTTTCTGAGATTTTGAGTTGTTTGTTGTGTTATGAATGTTGTTTCCAGATCTGGTTTTTTGGGCATGAATTTTCGTTTTTTTTATGCATGAATTTTCGGCTTTTTGGGAAATTAGTTTTTCATTTTTTTTTGTTCTTCGCTTTTTAGGAATCAATCTGTATACTTTTTTTTAATCAATTTAGGGCTGGGTTATTTTTGGGAAAATATCAGATATAGATGTACCGTGTAATCCTAAACCCTCATCAGATATAGGTTTAGGGTTTCTTAATTCCCTTATCAGAAATCAATTTTTCGTTTTTTTTTTCGTTCTTCTCTGATTGATATTTGATCATCATCATGCTAATCTGTCTTGTTTCAATTTGTATTTATGAATATCTTAACTTGTTTATATTTAACTTTGCTGATGTGAATTTCTCTGTATTATTGGCAGTTGCTGTAGATAACTCTAGAATTAGAGCCATTGATGTTTTCAACGATCGAGTAGCCAGAGATGCTAGAATGTCAAGCAATGCTTCTGATGATGATAGGCCATTGTCATCCTGGTTTGAAGGAGCACACTCTCCTCCCACAACTGATGCAAGTAAGTTGCAGTATCTTTATGCATTGCCTTTGTTTGATTTTTTGTATTGTATAACAACCTTACTGGTGAAAAGAACTAGCCCAACTTCCTAAACTTCACACACTTGATCTTAGTTTTAACAAATTTACTGGGCAAATTCCAACTTCATTTTCCAATCTGGGTTCTTCTCTAAGATACCTTGATCTAACACAGAAATGTGTTATCTGGTCCATTACCTGATGACACATTCCAAACTTTTCAGTCTTTAAACTACCTTTCTTTATCAGGAAACTCCTTTAAAGGTCCAATTCCTAGTTCACTCTCCAAATGTAGTGTTCTAACTGGTTTAAACTCTCAAACAATCATTTTTCTGGTAATCCATTTGCACAAAATAGTTGGATTTTTGCTTTAAACAGGCTTAGATTGTTAGACTTTTCTAACAATTTCCTTTCTGATAATTTTCCTACTGGTATTTATACCTTGCATAATCTCAAAGAATTACATTTGCAAGGTAACCAATTCTCAGATTCTATACCATTTGATATTGGTCTTTGTCCTCATTTGCTTAAACTTGATCTAAGCAATAATTTTTTTACTGGAGAAATTCCCACAACATTTGGTACACTCAAGTCTCTAGTTTTCTTAAGTTTAGCTAATAATACCTTATCTGATGAATTTTCTCAGTGGGTTGGAAATTTGATCAATTTGCAACATTTAGATTTCTCAAAGAATGGTTTGACAGGAGTTTTACCCATGTCAATGGGTGACCTCAAATTACTTCAATCTCTCAGTTTGTCAAACAACAAGATTACTGGAAACTTACCCACTTCAGTAGTTTACTGCACTGAGCTAAAAACCCTATAACTTAAGGGTAACCTCTTGAATGGAAGCATCCCAGAAGGGTTGTTTACAAGTTCAGGAAGTTGGGCTAATTCTGGACTTATTTCACCATTGAGGTTGTTTTTTGTTTTAAATTTCTAAATCATGCAATATCTTGATTCATTTAAAAATAATAATACTCTTAAATACAAAAAAAAGGTTGTGTAAAACTGTTCTGTAAGGTTCTCAAATTGGTTTTGTTCATTTAGGCCTTATTCTTCATCTTCATAACTTGCCTTTCCTTGACTTGCGATCATAGATATCTTTCGTCCTTTTATAGGTTTTAAAGATATCAGAGTCATACACAAGGAACCAAGACGGGTAAGGTTTCCTTCTTTTCATCAGAAAAACTCTTTATATGAACATATCTGAATATAGGCACTTACAAATTTGATATTGGTTTTAAAGTTTCTTAAGGTGATATTATGAACAAGCATGGCTATAATGAAGAAGTTATTGATAAGTGCAAAGGCTTATACCTTCCTTTCATCTGGAAGCCAGGAAGATTAAGGAAAAAAGTGTAAATAAGAAACTTATATCTGCTAGTGGTGCTGAAAAAAATTCTCCTTTTTTTCCTAAAAATTTTCTTTGTATTTACACTTCAGGCTGGAGACAAGGCAATTATTTTGAATCATTTTCTTTTATCTATATGTCAAACTGAAACTGGCATGTTAACTGAAACACGAAAAGTAATTGTTAAATTAAAATATGTGGATTTTATCAATTCTATGTCGATCGTGGATCTCTGGACATTTCTTGCTCTAGGAAATAAACATACAACTATACAAGGTAGTTGGGATATCTGAGTTTGTTATGTGAAATTTTATGAAGTTACATTGCCTAGGATTTAAGAAATTGTTGGTAATCTGTCTAACTGCAGCATAGCGGATTTGGTGCATCAAGTGTAAAGAATGAAGGCCGAGTTATACACTATAACGTTGTGGACGATGATGGAAATATTGTTGATGAAGCAGAGGGAGAATGCTCATTAGTTTTTGAAGGCAGCAGTCTGGAGGAGCTGAATCAAATGTTGGAGAAAGAGACAAAGATGAGAATAGGTGGCTGGCGCGTTGGAGGGGTGGCTGATGCAGCGGAGATGTGGCTGATGTGCTGGTGAGGTTTCTGGTGGTGCGGTGGCTGGCGTGGTGGTGCAGTACCTCGGCATTGGCAGTGGCTCGGACTAGTATTAGATTGAAGTTGTATTAGATTATAATATTATAGTATTAGATTGAGTAGTTACAATGTAATTATACTATTATAGTACTAAATTTTGGTATTAGATTGTAATTATATATATTTAATTTAAATAAAATTCTCATTTGTTTAATTCTCAATTTTTGTTATTCTGACATTGTTCATTTTGAAATGAATTAAATAAAAATGATAAAGTAAAATTTGGGTAAGTGAAAGCTGATAATGATGGGCCTGTTTGAGCATTTGGTTTCAACGTTTAGCGTCCGAAATTTAAACATTAGCGTCCACAGGCAAATTTGGACGCTAATTAGCGTCCCCTTATAAGCGGTCGCTGATTGTTAATTTCGGACGCTAATTAGCGTACAAATTTGCCTGCGGACCAGGGGTTTTGCACCAGCCTTTTAGCGACCGATGACGGACGCTAATTTTTTTAGCGTCCGATTCCGTGTTTTTAGCGTCCGATTTTGGCGGACGGAAAAGAGTGACATTCTTGTTGTGGAGGATTTTTGAAAATATGTTTGATTTCTCAAAAAATAGCATTATAAAGCACATTTGACTGAAAGGTCCCCAAATAGTGAAAGCGAAAGTCTTCCAAAGGTTTCGTGTTGCCTTTTCAGGATGGTTTTAAGTAATCACGAAAAATGCCCCACAGTCATGTACCGGGGGTCACCGAACATAGAGATTTTAAAAAATTGTTGAAATCTTTAGAAAAATGGCATCGGAAGGATCTTTGGTTTTCTAGAAATCAATACATAGGAACCCTAAGTCTACTCGGGGACTAGAATAGAAATCCTTAGTTTGATTTTATGAAATCTCCGAAATAACACTCAAGCGTGTAGTCCGGTTCACTAACTCGGAGGATTTTTGAAAATATGTTTGATTTCTCATAAAATGGCACTGTAAAGCACATTTGACCGAAAGGACCCTAAACATAGAAATTTTAAGAAATTGTTGAAATCTTCAGAAAAATGGCATCAGAGGAACTTCGACCGTCTAGAAATCAATACACAGGAACCCTAAGTCTACTCGATGACCAGAAGAGCCATCCTTAGTTTCATTTTATGAAATCTCTTAAATAACACTCACACGTGTACCCCGGTTCACTATCACGGAAGATTTTTGAAAATATGTTTGATTTCTCATAAAATGGCATTGTAAAGCACATTTGACCAAAAGGGCCGCAAATAGTTATCACGAAAAATGCCTCACAGGCATGTACCGGGCGTCACCGAACATAGAAATTAAAAAGAATTGTTGAAATATTTAGAAAAATGGCATCAGAAGGAACTTCGACCGTCTAGAAATCAATACACAGGAACCCTAAGTCTACTCGGTGACCAGAAGAGCCATTCTTAGTTTGATTTTATGAAATCTCTGAAATAACACTCAGGCGTGTACCCCGGTTTACTAACTCGGAGGATTTTTGAAAATATGTTTGATTTCTCATAAAATGGCAATGTAAAGCACATTTGACCAAAAGAGCCCCAAATAGTGAAAGCCAAAGTCTTCCAAAGGTTTCTTGAAGCCTTTTTAGGGTAGTTTTAAGTAATAACGAAAAATGCCTCAGAGGCGTGTATCGGGTGTCCCCGAACATAAAAATATTAAAGAATTGTTAAAATCTTTAGAAAAATGGCATCAGAAGGAATTTCGACCGTCTAGAAATCAATACACAGGAACCCTAAGTCTACTCGATGACCAGAAGAGGTATCCTTAGTTTGATTTTATGAAATCTCTGAAATAACACTCAGGCGTGTACCCCGGTTCACTAACTCGGATGATTTTTGAAAATATGTTTGATTTCTCATAAAATGGCACTGTTTAGCACATTTGACCAAAAGGACTCCAAATAGTGAAAGCCAATGTCTTCCAAAGGTTTCGTGTTGCCTTTTAACAATAGTTTTTTAAGTAACCACGGAAAATGCCTCACAGGCGTGTACCGGGGGTCATCGAACATAGAGATTTTAAACAATTGCTGAAATCTTTAGAAAAATGGCACCAGAAGGAACTTTGACCGTCTAGAAATCAATGCACAGGAACCTAAGTCTACTCGGTGACCAGAAGAGCAATTCTTAGTTTGATTTTATGAAATCTCTGAAATAACACTCAGGCGTGTACCCCGGTTTACTAAATCGGAGGATTTTTGAAAATATGTTTGATTTCTCAGAAAATGGCACTGTAAAGCACATTTGACCAAAAGAGCCCCAAATAGTGAAAGCCAAAGTCTTCCAAAGGTTTCTTGAAGCCTTTTTAGGGTAGTTTTAAGTAATAACGAAAAATGCCTCACAGGCGTGTATCGGGGGTCACCTAACATAGAAATATTAAAGAATTGTTAAAATCTTTAGAAAAATGGCATCAGAAGGAATTTCGACCGTCTAGAAATCAATACACAGGAATCCAAAGTCTACTCGATGACCAGAAGAGGTATCCTTAGTTTGATTTTATGAAATCTCTGAAATAACACTTAGGCGTATACCCCGGTTCACTAACTCGGATGATTTTTGAAAATATGTTTGATTTCTCATAAAATGGCACTGTTTAGCACATTTGACCAAAAGGACGCCAAATAGTTAAAGCCAATGTCTTCCAAAGGTTTCGTGTTGCCTTTTAACAATAGTTTTTTAAGTAATCACGGAAAATGCCTCACAGGCGTGTACCGGGGGTCATCGAACATAGAGATTTTAAAGAATTGCTGAAATCTTTAGAAAAATGGCACCAGAAGGAACTTCGACCGTCTAGAAATCAATGCACAGGAACCCTAAGTCTACTCGGTGACCAGAAGAGCCATCCTTAGTTTGATTTTATGAAATCTCTGAAATAACACTCAGGCGTGTACCCCGGTTCACTAACTCGGAGGATTTTTGAAAATATGTTTGATTTCTTAGAAAATGGCACTGTAAAGCACATTTGACCAAAGGGCCCCAAATAGTGAAAGCCAAAGTCTTCCAAAGGTTTCGTGTTGCCTTTTTAGGATAGTTTTAAGTAATCACGACAAAATGCCTCACAGGCGTGTACCGGGGGTCACCGAACATATAAATTTTAAAGAATTGTCAAAATCTTTAGAAAAATGGCATTAGAAGGAACTTCGACCGTCTAGAAATCAATACACAGGAACCCTAAGTCTACTCGGTGACCAGAAGAGGTATCCTTAGTTTGATTTTATGAAATCTCTGAAATAACACTCAGGCGTGTACCCCGGTTCACTAACTCGAAGGATTTTTGAAAATATGTTTGATTTCTCATAAAATGGCACTGTAAAGCACATTTGACTAAATGGACCCAAAATATTGAAAGTCAAAGTCTTCCAAAGGTTTCGTGTTGCCTTTAAACAATAGTTTTAAGTTATCACGAAAAATGCCTCACATGCATGTACCGGGCGTCACCGAAAAATGGCATTAGAAGGAATTCGACCGTCTAGAAATCAATGTACCGGAACTCAAAGTCTACTCGAGGACCAGAAGAGGCATCCTTAGTTTGATACGATGAAATCTCTGAAATAACACTCAGGCGTGTTCCCCGGTTCACTAACTCGGAGGATTTTTGAAAATATGATTGATTTCTCATGAAATGGCACTATAAAGCAATTTGACCAAAAGGGCCCAAAATAGTGAAAGCCAAATTCTTCCAAAGGTTTCGTGTTGCCTTTTTAGGATAGTTTTAAGTAATCACGAAAAATGCCTCACAGGCGTGTACCGGGGGTCATCGAACATAGAGATTTTAAAGAATTGTTGAAATCTTTAGAAAAATGGCATCAGAAGGAACTTCGACCGTCTAGAAATCAATACACAAGAACCCTAAGTCTACTCGGTGACCAGAAGAGGTATCCTTAGTTTGATTTTATGAAATCTCTGAAATAACACTCAGGCGTGTACCCCGGTTCACTAACTCGGAGGATTTTTGAAAATAAGTTTGATTTCTCATAAAATGGCACTGTAAAGCACATTTGACCAAAAGGGCCCCAAATAGTTATCACGAAAAATGCCTCACAGGCATGTACCGGGCGTCACCGAACATAAAAATTTAAAAGAATTGTTGAAATTTTTAGAAAAATGGCATCAGAAGGAACTTTGACCGTCTAGAAATTAATACACAGGAACCCTAAGTCTACTCGGTGACCAAGAGAGCCATTCTTAGTCTGATTTTATGAAATCTCTGAAATAACACTCAGCCGTGTACCCCGGTTTACTAACTCGGAGGATTTTTTAAAATATGTCTGATTTCTCATAAAATGGCACTGTAAAGCACATTTGACCAAAAGGGCCCCAAATAGTGAAAGTCAAAGTCTTCCAGAGGTTTCGTGTTGCCTTTTTAGGATAGTTTTAAGTAATAACGAAAAATGCCTCACAGGCGTGCATCGGGGGTCACCGAACATAGAAATATTAAAGAATTGTTAAAATCTTTAGAAAAATGGCATCAGAAGGAATTTCGACCGTCTAGAAATTAATACACAGGAACCCTAATTCTACTCGGGGACCAGAAAAGGCCTCCGTAGTTTGATTTTATGAAATCTTCGAAATAACACTCAAACGTGTACCCCGGTTCACTAACTCGGAGGATTTTTGAAAATATGTTTGATTTCTCATAAAATGGCACTGTAAAGCACATTTGACCAAAAGGACTCCAAACAGTGAAAGCCAATGTCTTCCAAAGGTTTCGTGTTGCCTTTTAACAATAGTTTTTTTAAGTAATCACGAAAAATGCCTCATAGGCGTGTACCGGGGGTCATCGAACATAGAGATTTTAAAGAATTGCTGAAAACTTTAGAAAAATGGCATCAGAAGGAACTTCGACCGTCTAGAAATCAATGTACAGGAACCCTAAGTCTACTCGGTGACCAGAAGAGCCATCCTTAGTTTGATTTTATGAAATCTCTGAAATAACACTCAGGCGTGTACCCCGGTTCACTAACTCGGAGGATTTTGAAAATATGTTTGATTTTTCATCAAATGGCACTGTAAAGCACATTTGATCAAAAGGGCCCCAAATAGTGAAAGCCAAAGTCTTCCAAAGGTTTCGTGTTGCCTTTTTAGGATAGTTTTAAGTAATCACGAAAAATGCCTCACAGGCGTCTACCGGGGGTCAACGAACATAGAAATTTTAAAGAATTGTCAAAATCTTTAGAAAAATGGCATCAGAAGGAACTTCGACCGTCTAGAAATCAATACACAGGAACCCTAAGTCTACTCGGCGACCAGAAGAGGTATCCTTAGTTTGATTTTATGAAATCTCTGAAATAACACTCAGGCGTGTACCCCGGTTCACTAACTCAGAGGATTTTTGAAAATGTGTTTGATTTCTCATAAAATGTCACTGTAAAGCACATTTGACCAAAAGGACCCAAATAGTGAAAGTCAAAGTCTTCCAAAGGTTTCGTGTTGCCTTTTAACAATAGTTTTAAGTTATCACGAAAAATGCCTCACAGGCATGTATCGGGCGTCACCGAACATAGAGATGTTAAAAATTTGTTGAAGTCTTTAGAAAAATGGCATTGGAAGAAATTCGACCGTCTAGAAATCAATGTACCGGAACTCTAAGTCTACTCGAGGACCAGAAGAGGCATCCTTAGTTTGATATGATGAAATCTCTGAAATAACACTCAGGCGTGTTCCCCGGTTCACTAACTCGGATGAATTTTGAAAATATGTTTGATTTTTCATGAAATGGCACTATAAAGCACATTTGACCAAAAGGACCCAAAATAGTGAAAGCCAAAGTCTTTGAAAGGTTTCGTGTTGCCTTTTTAGGATAGTTTTAAGTAATCACGAAAAATGCCTCACAGGCGTGTACCGGGGGTCATCGAACATAGAGATTTTAAAGGATTGTTGAAATCTTTAGAAAAATGGCATCAGAAAGGAATTTAATCAATACACAGGAACCCTAAGTCTACTCGCTGACCAGAAGAGGTATCCTTAGTTTGATTTTATGAAATCTCTGAAATAACACTCAGGCGTGTACCCCGGTTCACTAACTCGGAGGATTTTTGAAAATATGTTTGATTTCTCATAAAATGCAACTGTAAAGCACATTTGGCCAAAAGGGCCCCAAATAGTGAAAGCCAAAGTCTTCCAAAGGTTTCGTGTTGTCTTTTTAGGATAGTTTTAAGTAATCACGAAAAATGCCTCACATGCATGTACCGGGGGTCATCGAACATAGACATTTTAAAGAATTGTCAAAATCTTCAGAAAAATGGCATCAGAAGGAACTTCGACCGTCTAGAAATCAATACACAGGAACCCTAAGTCTACTCGGCGACCAGAAGACGTATCCTTAGTTTGATTTTATGAAATCTCTGAAATAACACTCAGGCGTGTACCCCGGTTCACTAACTCGGAGGATTTTTGAAAATATGTTTTATTTCTCATAAAATGGCACTGTAAAGCACATTTGACCAAAAGGACCCCAAATAGTGAAAGTCAAAGTCTTCCAAAGGTTTCGTGTTGCCTTTTAACAATAGTTTTAAGTTATCACGAAAAATGCCTCACAAGCATGTAGCGGGCGTCACCGAACATAGAGATGTTAAAAATATGTTGAAATCTTTAGAAAAATGGCATTGGAAGGAATTCGACCGTCTAGAAATCAATGTACCGGAACTCTAAGTCTACTCGAGGACCAAAAGAGGCATCCTTAGTTTGATATGATGAAATCTCTGAAATAACACTCAGGCGTGTTTCCCGGTTCACTAACTCAGAGGATTTTTGAAAATATGTTTGATTTTTCATAAAATGGCACTATAAAGCACATTTGACCAAAAGGGCCCAAAATAGTGGAAGCCAAAGTCTTCGAAAGGTTTCGTGTTGCCCTTTTAGGATAGTTTTAAGTAATCACGAAAAATGCCTCACAGGCGTGTACCGGGGGTCATCGAACATAGAGATTTTAAAGGATTGTTGAAATCTTTAGAAAAATGGCATCAGAAGGAACTTCGACCGTCTAGAAATGAATACACAGGAACCCTAAGTCTACTCGGTGAGCAGAAGAGGTATCTTTAGTTTGATTTTATGAAATCTCTGAAATAACACTCAGGCGTGTACCCCGGTTCACTAACTCGGAGGATTTTTGAAAATATGTTTGATTTCTCATAAAATGGTACTGTAAAGCACATTTGACCAAAAGGGCCCCAAATAGTGAAAGCCAAAGTCTTCCAAAGGTTTCGTGTTGCCTTTTTAGGATAGTTTTAAGTAATCACGAAAAATGCCTCACATGCGTGTATCGGGGGTCACCGAACATAGAAATTTTAAAGAATTGTCAAAATCTTTAGAAAAATGGCATCAGAAGGAACCCTATCTACTCGGCGACCAGAAGAGGTATCCTTAGTTTGATTTCACTAGTGGAAAAAAATTCTTTTGCTACTTGGTAAATGCTTTGGTTGTTTCACAAACGGAGCATTTGATGAGTTCTTTTAATATTTATATTAAAAGATTCACAAATGCTCCGTTTGACCGGAGCATTTGTTATTCATACCTACTTTTTTTTTTTCACTCGCTCCCCTCCTCTCCTAGATTCTAGTGTTATTGCTCTCCCCTTTTGATTTTTGTCTTGCCTCTCTCAGTCTCTCTGTTCGACACATACACTCTCTCTCTCGTTCCATTAAATTGGTTCCCTTTCTCTCTCTTACCTCTCTACTCTCGATCTTTCTCATCTACCCTCTATCACTCTCGATATCTCTCGCTGCTCTCTCGCTGGCTGCTCTGCTCCAGTGCTAGATTCGCGCAATTTGGAGCAGCCATAACCCTAGAATCTATGGTTCTATGGTTCAATTCATGGTTCGTGCTGAACTTTAGGTTTCTCTCACTCAACCACCGTCCTCTCTTTTTACTCCGATCCTCTCACTCAACCACCATTTTCTTTCTCGCTCCTCTCACTCAATACGACGAATTTTGATTGTTGATCAAAATCGGACCCAAGCAACACAGGTGCCAACAACCCTAGCAATCATCGCCAGGAAGCTGCTACGATGGTTCTTGTATCTGATACAACTGAGTAATTTTCGTCTCTTTCTGTTGGTATATTGAAATTTCATTTATCATGTTCCGTTTCACAGACTTAGGGTTAAGATTGCATTTCTAGGTGTTAATTTTTCTCGAATTTTATTCTAATTAGGGTTAAGATTGCATTTCTAGGTCAAAATTAGGGATATAAGATTGTGTATATACTCTGAACTGTCTGTATATTGTAAATTTTGCCTCCTTCTCTGTCATAATCATGCTGAATTTGTTTGGTAAGATTTCTAGGTTTCAAAGCAAACTGTTATGGCTATCAAGTCTTATCAGAATCAGGCTGAAAACATGGTGAAGAATCTTTTGTTGTCTGATTCTGTAATTCCTTACACTTCATTTATTACTGGCATATTAGTCTGCAAAGTGGTATATTTTTAGAAATCATTTTTTTCCTTTTTACTTTACTTTTTATGACAATTCATGTGAACTGACTCAAATCATATTGTAAGGCTCTTAGTTTTTTCTATTTTGTGACAATTATACTACTGGTACTCAGTGTAGAATTGTATCATTATATATATATTGCTATGTCATAAATTTCACAAACACATGAGTTCTGCCTTTGGATATGGTGTGCTTGATAAGTGAAAGTTGGTGTTTATTACATGGTACATAGACCTAAGATTGGTTTTATTGGTTTTGTTCATTAGCTATGCTTATGAATTTCTTTGGATGCCTCCCAGTTTTCATGCCAGTTATGGATTCTCAGCTATTCTTTTTATTCACGGATGTGTTTGAAGTTTTGAACATTTGATTAATAGGACATATAACAATGGTGATTTCAAAGCTCTTTGTTTGAGATATATAGATTGCTTTTAGTCATGAATTTGAATTCATTACAGTTTATGTTTAGTACATATGTGCCTTGAAATCGAATGTGCTGATGATTTTTTGTCCTGTGTGATGGAGAGTTTAAGTTTTGATTTGCTACTCCTGATGCAGAAATCTGGTCTGCATGATGTTATTGATTTCACCTTTCACAAGGGCAATCCATTATCATCTATAAAGGCAAGTGCCAGAGTGTTGTACAAGAGTCGCTTGTTGTTTGTGTTTCATATGTGTTAAAAATTTGACTCTTTACGATATGCTTGTCACTTTCTTTTACAGGTGGGTAACTCTAGAGTTGCCTCCTGGGCTGTTCAGGGGCCGCAGCGAGCATCCCAAGGTTGTAATCGTTTCCACTTTGTATCTTGACTTAATGGACTAATGATGGGTTTTAAAATATACCGCAAGTGCACGGTGTCTGTTTAGCAGAAACTGGCAAGTACGGGTCGATCCACAGGGAGAGGAGTTCTACAGATTTATGTTCAATTATCTAACTACTTCCAGAGTGGAAATGATTGAGTAATTAATAACTAAACTAGAACGCAGAAAAATGGGAATTTATCAAATAATTAAAAGCCTAGGGCAATCGATCGGTCCACCATGCTTATACCAGTTTAATCAATATAATATAGTTCAACAACACTTGGATTGAGGTTCGAATAAATGAAGTATTTCGCTAATCCTTGGTCAGGCATAAACAACTCCTAGATTAACATATGCCAGTACGGTCGCTCAACATAATCAAATCTACCTATTGTAACAAGCCTCTAATGAATATGATCTTTCGATTCTAATTCTTATTAGCTAAAAATAACTCATGATATTGCGCAATTACATGAATTAAACAAGTATAACAAATCAATAGGAATTATTCTAATTCAATCCAATTATTGAAGAACATCAAACTACAATAAAAAAGGTATAAACATGGCTTCCCTCTCTAAACCCTAGAAATAGACTACTCATCATGATGATATTAAACGCAATAAACATAATCAAAGTAAAAGAATTCATAAAATTAAACTAAGTAGAGAAAAATACCAAATGATTGAAGAACGATGCAAAAGCAAATCGACGATCTATATAATCTTCCAATATAAAAGTTCAACAAAACTAGAGAGAGAAAAACTAAGTATTTTGCTCTAATAACGTAGAAAATAAAGTAGGTCTCTCGAAAATATAAAAAATCTATTTATACTTCTTACAAAATCGGCTAAAAAACCTGAAAAAACGCGTCCCGAGAAACCGCCCGGTCGACCGGGCGAAATCCGCCAGGTCGGGCGACGGTGATTTAACTTCTACGACAAAAAAGCAAATCCGTCCGGTCGATCGGGCGAACCCGCCCGGTCGGGCGCGCAAGCGATTTTGGATCTTTTCTCGCCCGGTTGACCGGGCTAATATTCATTGCATTTTGGTGAAAAATTGATTTCGCCCGGTCGGGCAAAACCGCCCGGTCGACCGGGCGGAGAAACAGTGATTTTGCGTCAACTTGTGATGGCTGTATCTCTCAAACCAGATGTCGGATTGGGGCGTGTGACCTATCATTGGAAAGCCCTTGAAGTCTAGTTTCCAACCCAACTGGAATTTCTTGATTATCAATTTTATATCAAAAGTTATGGCCAAAATAGTGAATAGGTGTTAGTTTTGACACTTCTTTCACCAACTCTTTACTTCATTCTAACTCGAAATTGTCCCTAAATGATGCATTGTGATCCTTGTGCAAGATATCTTCATCTTCAATGATTAATAGGCTTGATCTTAGGTAATCTTAATCAATTTGCATCAAAGTAACCTGAAAATGATCAAAACACGCAAACGGGGAGTAGTAGAGCACAACTTACGTAATTCATTCCATTATACACCTAAATGCTCTAAAAGGAGTTCTAAATGCAATAAAATGCATCTAAAAACTATATATAATTGTGACATATCAACTAACTTGATTAATGTTTAAGGCATAACTTTAATTGCCGTGTTGCCGATGGGGAAACTTAAGAAGCGTATCTATCCAAGTGACATTGTTATAAATATATGGAAGGATGCTCCGATTCCAAAATGTCCTATCCCTGGTCAGAGGTGCTGGTTTAATATTTTAATTTCGTGTCCAAATATAATAAAATGCTTCCCGTTTGTTCCCATTTTTTTTGTTGATTTTTAGAATATGCATTTAAGAAGTTTCATCTTTGTTGCCAGCTGGAAAGAAATAAGGTGTCACAAGTTTCGGGGTAATTTTTTTTGGCTGTGTCTTTAAGTCCTGTTTGTAGGCACCAGTAGATTGGTGATGTTTTGCATATCCTTGTTGTTCTTTCCACATAATTGAGGCCATACAATTTAGGGATCTGTTTTTTTTTTTATTTCTACCAAAGTGACTTTTCACTCTGATACTACAAAATGGCCAATTTAGCTCTCTGTTATGTTCAATGTATTGATGAATTACTATATGTTTAATGCAGATGAAAGTTTCATCTTCTTTCTTTATTTCTTCTATACTCCTTCATGTTTCTCTTGTGGTTATTATTGGATAAGGTATATCTGGTGTCATTGTGGTTTAAAATGTAATTCTTAAGAATCGTTCGTTCATGGGATATATTTTTCTTTTCGACATGTATAGCATGACAATATGGTCGAGCTTATAGAGTTGCTAGCACTTGTTGATGATGCTTTTCATAGATGAACATGAACCATGTATGCGCTCTATGCTTCAATGTTAGTGGGCTAACTTGTTGATTGTACTTGTGGTTGCTTTTACTCATCCCTAAAGGGGTATTTGTAGCCATTCTTACTCAATTCTTGATTGCCAGGTCAACCAAGGAGGCATCTGCTTCAAAGTGGTTGGAGTGTGTTTGTTAGCTCAAAAAGACTTGTAGCTGGTGATGCATATTTTTCTCAGGTTTACTGTGATTTTCTTGCTATCATTTTTTTTTATTTGAAAGCATTGCTGAATTGTTTATACTATACATGATCTATCTCATTATTCTTGATTTGATGTCAATGAGGTGTCTGATTGTGTAGCTTTATAATCTGTTTCATTCTCTACTGAATTTGTTGACTCAAATATGAAATTCGTCACTACTGATTTCTTGTTTTTCAATTTGGTTATGATTTAAGGATTCAGATCCTTGGCATTGCTCAACAATGTATAGTGAAGTGACGGTATTTTATTTTGCTCTCATTCTCAGAGCCAATGGTGCCACTTAAGGAAGAAAAAGAAAGTGATATAGACAAGTTCAGGCCACAGGACACTATACCTACAAGTTAGAGGGTGAAACCAAAAGCTTCACCATCTAAGAAGAAGGGAGATCAATCAGTTCTCAACACTCAAGTTTCTGTGTCCAGAAAATTCAAACCAGGAAAACCCTCTTCCCCTAATTCTAGTCCTGTAGCTGATACAAAAGACTCAGGCATGCGGAAAAGGAAACAAAGTCATCTGTGTCTAAGGTAAGACTATCTGAGGGTTCTCTTACTGTTGTACTTATGTATTTCATAAATAGATGCAAATGATATTTCTGTCTTATATCTTTTCGCTGCAGAATGCTACTGCAGAGGCTCAAATGGATTCACATGCTAATGCTGTTCAGGAAAAGGAGGTCTCAACTTATTCTGTACTAGCTTTCTTATTCTAGTAAATTATTTTGACAACTGGCAAAACAAGGAATTTTTTTATGCAATTAATCCTCGTATCTGTGTTGATTGGAGATATAGCTGCCTGCATAACACTTTTTCACAGTATTTAGATACCTTCACTTTTTGACTATATTATTGTTGTTGTCGTTAGAATGATTATGATTACTGTTCTTACTTCATCGTTATCATTATCGTCTTTACTTCACTGCCACTGTTATTAATGGTATGTCATATTTTCTGCCGTGATGTGTACCCTGATGGACAACGTCTCTCAATCTCGGGACTAAGGTTATGTTGTTGGTGGTGATTTTCTGTCGTCTTCTCTCTACTACCTCCTCCCCTGCTTTCGTATAGGAGTAGGACTATATTATATACATATAAACATACTGCATAAGATAGTCACAGAAACAGAGGCATTCAACGTGGGTAGGAGGTGCTTCTCGCTAATCTCTAGACAAACAAACACTCCTACTTGGTGATTTCGAGGTTTGAGTTCAAACCAAGCAATAGACAAACACAAACACAGAAACAAAGGTAGAAGAAGAAGAAGGTAAAAAGAAAGTTTATTTTGTTTAGCAAAACCCAATGAAGAAAAAGTTTGGGATTTGAGGCAGATGTTATTTCTACTAGACTAAAAATGATGTTTAATTCGAGGCAAAAATACCATTTTTCATCATCTGTTTATTTTTTGTTGCGCCTCCATTTTTTCGTCCACCACATTTTTCTCTCTTCTCCTGCTGCAGCAACCAATGAGGAGGCTACAATCCTCTACTCTTGGTCCCACAATAACCACCATGCACAACCACTGCCACCCGAGTTTTCTGATTGGAACTTAGTGGACCCCACACCATGTAAATGGAGCTTCATTACTTGTTCATCACTTGATAATAACTCTGTTATTGAAATTAACATTCAGTCTGTTTCTCTTCAACTTCCTTTTCCTGCAAATTTGTCTTTTTTTCTTCTCTTCAGAAACTTACTATTTCTGGGTGTAACTTAACTAGGTCTATCCCTGATGAAGTTGGGGACATTCTGTCTCTTATTTCCATTGATCTTAGCTCAAATTCCTTATCTGGGTCAATCCCGGTTTCGATATCGAAACTAAAAAATCTTCAAGATCTGTCACTGAACTCTAATCTGTCTCTTATTTGCAGGAGTTATATGATATTGTCAACACAAGAAGTTGAAGATTTCATAGGAATTCTTATCTGCCTCTTTTTGGAAAGGCAATTACTAGGCTTAAGTGGAGGTTTGCATAATTGCTTGCGATCAGCTATCAACTTCTTTGAGGAGAAAGAATGGAATAGAAGCTGTGAGGAGGTTGTAAAATCAATTGCAGACAGGTATTTTTTTTTTTAAAAAAATGGCAATCTTTAGTTGAGGTATTTGAGTTTTGTACGTCACAACTTTTGTATATATTTCCATAGGAATATTATATGAATCAAATATGGAAGTTGTTTCAAGAAAACCCATTATTTCATGCAAATCTATCTTCCATGTTACTGCTGCTTACATGGGGAAGTTGTATTGATAAAATCAAACAAGCCTAATACGCATTTAATTAGAGTTGTATCTTCTACTGACTTTTTTTTTTGCATAATTAATGACTACGTGATGCATGAATTGTTGTGCTATTCTCTGAATTATGTAGTATATATTGGATGTACTCTAGGTGTGGAGGTGTAGAAGATGCTCGAAAAATTATAAAGAAATCTGGGATATCCAATCTCAATGTGATAGATTCATAGCTTTGATGGATGGCTATGTGAAGCTTGCTGATGTTAGTCCTGCAAGAGTAACTCGTTAAAAGACCGCGATGTGGTTGCTTGGACAGCAATGATACTAGGCTATGAGTAGAATTAGGGACTGCAATTATTAGCTAGTTGTTTATACTTGTGTCATGGCATATTAATTTTTTATTTGATTAATAAAATTTCACTTTATATCCTTTTTTTTTGTTCTTTTGATTTTTATAAAAGTAGTCTTAGGGGTTGCCACACTAAAAGCTACTTGTATTATGTACCTGGTAGAGCTGTACAATTTTTTTTTAGAAAAAAAAAACTATCAAATGCTCCGGTTGTTAATAAAAAACCGAAGCATTTAACAAACAAATGCTCCGGTTTTTTCTTAACAACCGGAGCATTTGACAGTCAAATGCTCCGGTTTTTAAAACAACCGGAGCATTTGAGTTACAAAATGCCCCGGGGAAAACCAGAGCATTTGTAAAATGCTCAAATGCTCGTATGGCGTCTGCTACGCGTTAAATACAGAGCATTTAATGGGTTTTCAACCGGAGCACTTGATGTTTTTTCTACTAGTGTTTTATCAAATCTCTGAAATAACACTCAGGCGTGTACCCCGGTTCACTAACTCGGAGGATTTTTGAAAATATGTTTGATTTCTCATAAAATGGCACTGTAAATCACATTTGACCAAAAGGACCCAAATAGTGAAAGTCAAAGTCTTCCAAAGGTTTCGTGTTGCCTTTCAACAATAGTTTTAAGTTATCACGAAAAATGCCTCACAGGCATGTACCGGGCGTCACCGAACATAGAGATGTTAAAAATTTGTTGAAATCTTTAGAGAAATGGCATTGGAAGGAATTCGACCGTCTAGAAATCAATGTAAAGGAACCTAAGTCTACTCGGGGACCAGAAGAGGCATCCTTAGTTTGATATTATGAAATCTCTGAAATAACACTTAGGCGTGTACCCCGGTTCACTAACTCGGAGGATTTTTGAAAATATGTTTGATTTCTCATAAAATGGCACTAAAGCACATTTGACCAAAAGGGCCCAAATAGTGAAAGCCAAAGTCTTCCAAAGGTTTCGTGTTGCCTTTTTAGGATAGTTTTAAGTAATCACGAAAAATGCCTCACAGGCGTGTACCGGGGGTCACTGAACATAGAAATTTTAAAGAATTTTTGAAATCTTTAGAAAAATGGCATCAGAAGGAACTTCGACCGTCTAGAAATCAATACACAGGAACCCTAAGTCTACTCGTTGACCAGAAGAGCCATCCTTACTTTGATTTTATGAAATCTCTAATAACACTCAGCGTGACCCGTTCACAACTCGGATATTTTTGAAAATATGTTTGATTTCTCATAAAATGGCATGTAAAGCACATTTGACCAAAAGGCCCCAAATAGTGAAAGCCAAAGTCTTCCAAAGGTTTCGTGTTGCCT